>NC_138577.1:87834686-88072186 GCF_964289735.1 Phaethon aethereus | reverse complement strand
CGTATATTTTAGAATAAATTTACTCACTTTTTCATATTGTGCTACATAAAAAATACACACGTAAAGCCTATTTGGGGGTGTATCCGTTATGAAGTACAAATGAGAATAATTAAGATACGCTGTGACGTTCTCCGGGAAGAGGCAAAGTGGATTGGAAAAGTAAAATGGGATGCTTAGAAGTACGATAGAAACATTAAAAAATCCTGCAATCCACCTTCATCTCTGCACCTTATATTTGAGCGTAATTTTCAGAGAGCAACTGCTATTCTCCTTGGTTTCCCCATGGGTAAATTAGAATCAATGATTCCTTGTTACTTATGTGAGTTCTACGAAGATTATTTGATTTACCATTGTTTCTGGTGCATTGCTTTCAAAAAGTTAAGTTCTGTATCAATCTGAATAACCTTCTAATTAAAATCCTAGTGAAAAAGTGAAATATGCATGAGGCTCTTGTTTGAGATCTTGTACCCCACAGAAGCTTCTGAAATTTTTCTTGGAAAAAAAAGTAAAACAGTTTCGGGGGGGGAAGGGGGGGGGCGGGACGGGACGACTTTCAGAGGACAGAGTTTTACAGAAGGGATTCCTATAAAGCATCATTAAAAGATGCCAGGCCTTGGGGGTGACTGATAGATTCATTCTCTCATAGGTTGTATGCATCCCAAAGCTGTGTGCACTTGGTGAAGAAGAGCAGAAACTCTTATTTCAGCCCGGGCAGTTGTTAGGGACGGATTATTTGCAGTCCTGTATCTTGCCTGCGTGGCTGGGCTGGATTCACTTCCATGCAGCCTCCAGCGATTCCTCCAGATAGCCTGAATCTCACATCAGAGAGGTGGTGGGGCTGAGGTTTGTTCAACAACGTTTGAAGCAATATCTGAACGTGAACCTAGTTCTTTTCTGCCAAGCTGCAGATTTAAGCTAATGCTATAGTTCAGTTTCTTGTATTTCACTTGCCGTGAGAGATAATTTCCTGCTGCCTGTCCTAGTGAAAAATCCCTATCGAGAATACAGTACACAACTGAGGGAGTACGATCCTTATAATTCATGCATGTGTTTATTCAGTTTTGGCCTTGGGAACAAACATCATAAAACAGGATTGCAGATTTTACACATAGACATATTTGGGTTGCTAATTTTAGACAGATGTCAAACATTAATTCTTCTGAAAAGTTCTCAGCAGTTATCTGAAAGCGTGGTAACAGCTTATACGGTGGGGTTTTTTTAATCCTTGAACATTGATTTGTTTAGTATAGCTGCGCTAGCACCAGATTAACAAATAGCAAAGTAAAACATACTAGTGGCATGTTCTATACTTCCCAGCACAAAGACACTAAATATGGTGAAATAAGATTAATACAGTTCTGCATGCAAATAGATACAGAACTAATGCGGTGAGGAATTAGAAGGTAGTAACAGAAAGGAAATGAAGAGTTTATTGTTTTTATAGCTCTAATATCCATTAAAAGTTAGTAACACAGCAGGTGACAGTTTGGGTAAGTGTAAAGTGAATGTTTTGAAATAAATAGCAGTTGGGTGACCTGGGATGTCAGGGCTCTAGACAAGGGTGTGTGTTTGTCAATATATCCTACATGTTTTACAGACTCCTCAGGGAACAGGGGAAGATACAATTTCACCTTTTCTGTGCCAAAACATTTTAATTATATCTTCTTCCAAGTACAGCGGTTCAGTAACCAAGGAGCTGACATTGATGCATGTGTTGATAAAGCTGCAAACATTCAAAATGAGATTAACAAAGATTTTGAGGAAAGGGTGACAGCTAATTTTGCACAGTATTCTGCATCTAATTCAGGTCAGTGTAATGATAGAATATTTTATAACTGTTGTGTCATCCAAAGGGACTTTTATGATGCTTTGTGTTTCTGAGGATTTGTGTATATGAAAGTATAGTTTTTAATACATCATTCAAACAGGTTATAACTTTTTTATTGAACGTCTATTGGTTGTAGCCATAAACAGGAATAAACTTCAGCATTTAGAAGCAATTTTATATATCCATCAGCATTCATCACGGTAATGGGTTCCTTTTGTCTAATTCACCTTGGGAGTATTGACTTCAGATGTGAAATGGAACCAAAACTACCATGCCCGTTTTGTGGTGTTGCTTAATGTTTGCAAAAAGATCAGATGGAAAGTTATATTAAGTGTATTTAAATAATCAAACTGTAGTTTCTTTGTGTTGTGTGAGACCTTTTGAGAACATCTCAATGTATTTCTCCTCTATTCTCCTCCTTGTTTGAAGGCAACTGACATTCTTCTTTCACTTTTCTTTTTGTTTGTGAAATTTTCTTCTTTTTTTATCCACTCACTTCTCCATCTGCTTTCACTTTTGTTTGCTTGGGCCGTCTCTCATCCCAACTTGATAATGAGGAATGCGGTGTGACCCTGACCTCTATCAGCCCATGCATGACCTTCTGACTCCCCCACATAACCTTTGACCTTCTCTTTGACAGCTTGATTAATTACCCTGTGTTATGATTTATGAGTAAGTGCTATGTAAAAATAATAGACAACAGGTGGTCCTCTAAAAACTTTTTGTGGCATGTTTTCTTTTCCTGCCTAGCTTGATGAGCTATTTTAAGTTGGGAACTTAGTGGGACAATGTGTGTTTGGCAGTAACACGGCATTTTTACACACTTGGACACGGCGCTGGAATTCAGGGAGCTGAGGTGTAGCCGGGATGGAAATATCGCAAAGTGTTAGCAGGATGCAGTTGCCAAAATGTACCTTGGGTGGAAACAGAAAGTGGAGTCAACTGACATTTCAGGCGTTTCAGTCTCAGGTCACGTCTTGAGAAAATTGCTGAAATAATGGAGGGGGCATTTTTCAAGCTGAGCTGCATCTCCAACAGCTATGTTTACTTTAACGCTTCAGTAGTGACTTCTGATTGGTTGTCATGACCTCATCCCACTGTTGCACCTACGATGTCGCAACAGTGACATAGATGTACCCTTCACGTCGAGGAGGTGGGAAATGAAGAGAACATGGATCTTTCATAAAGATGAATGGACATTGCTGTGTCCACTTTGACCACAGGCAGGTTTAAGAGCTGAGCACTTTGAGTTGCATTTCCCCTGAGAATTAACTCCAGTCTTGTTGCCAGCAATCCCAATAGAAACCGAAACTTCAACATTCGGGTTAATAAAGCTTGGGGAAATGATCTCTTTCAGACCCTCACTCGCAGTCCAAAAAGATAGTTACATAGGTCAAAATATTCCTCTCCAGCCCTAACCTCTCTGGTCACGTATGGTGTCACATCTTGGTGGATTAATATGCTTTCAGCTCATTATTCATGTGGCCAGGCAGAAGAGGTTTCAAAAGATTCAGAATTTACCTCAAATACTTTGGGGTTCTTATTTTTTTAACCTTACTCTTGCTGCCAGGGGCAATAATTTTGGTATTCCTTCCGTTTGGAACACCCTGCTTGAACTTCCAGTAAGAGGTAGAAAGTACTGCTCCACTTCTGGCTCATGTGTTACGGTGGAAAAGACCCTTCTGCGTTGTTCTGGGTTCGTAATAAAGGGATTGTGACTGAGGTTCATGATTCTTTCCAGCACTTGACTTCGTCAGCATGCTTCACCCTTCGTCGTCATTTGCTGGCTCAATCGTAAGTATTTGTATTTATGAACCTGCAAGTAGAGTTCGCACACAGTCCTCTACGTCCAGAAGCGGTTACCTGTAGGATGCTAGTAGTTACTGTCCATTACATTTTACTTACCTTGAAGCGTTAGAATTTGGGGAAATAGCTGTTAATTGGCTGTTTCACTCCGAGAGAGAAACTGCAAGTTGAACCCGCCGAACTCGTAGATGAGAGGCTGGCGCTCGCCCTTACCAGTGTCTGTCCCGACTGTTGTGTCTCACGACGGACACACTCATGGGGGATGCAGGCAGGCCCTGGCTTCTGTGCAAGGTCTGTCCGCTCCCGGACGTGGTAGAGCACGGGGCTTGGCTTGTTTTGGTCAGCTGGAGAGCGAGGCGGGTTGTCCCAAAGTCTGGCTTTTTCCCATGAAAAAACGTTGGACTGCAGAGAGTGGCACACGGGAGAAAACTACTCCGCTGTTACGTATGTTGGGAACATACCTAACGCTCTACTGATGGTGGCAAGCTTTAAAAACTCAACTGGACGGTGGTACTTACTTCATAGGTCGCTACGCTTTAGTAATGCTGTAAGCTCATCAGAGCTGGAGTTCATCTTTTTAACGACAGTGTAAGGTATACACTTCTGAACACGACTTCCTTTTAAAGAGATACTTTTTAATGAATATCATTTTGGCATTGCTTAACAGCCGTGCCAAAGGCTGGATATCTTCCCTATTGCTAAAGTTTGCTAAAGGCCTTTTTTTAGGTGTTGGTGGTCTCGTGTGCTCAGTTTTGCATTGACTCGCACTGTTCAGCCCCACTGCGTTACGGAGGAGTTCCACTTTTTTTTTTTCCCCTGATTGCACTGAACTTCGATGGTGCAGCTATGCCCATGTGAAATCCGTTTCTTAAAAATTAATATTTTGATTAATTTAATTTAATTCATGAAAAATTTTACATAGATGTTATGTACGCACATAACACACATTTTACATAGATGTTATCTAGAGCTGAGTATTCCTTTTTCAGTAGAAAACGCTTGGACTAAGGCTGAATGAGAGAGCTTGTAATTGGGTACAATTTTACCAGTCATTTTGTTTTCCCACCTTCCTTTATACACGTTACTCTCAAATCTTCTTTCTGGTGCCATTGTTTACATCTTGCAGTTTAGGATGCAGAAATACCAGGGGAAGGGAAATACAGTACGTCGTGTAAGCAAAACAATCTCAAAAGAGATTACTTTCCTAAGACAAAGTCTTATGAATTGTAAGATTATTTTTTTTCTCAATTGTGGGAAAACCTATCTCAGTTATTACTTAATGATTTTAATTGTACTGACAGGAAAGGCCTGCTATCTGGGAGAAGGTTTTTTTTTAAATAAAAAGGGAGACATGTTACACTGCTTAAAATATAATTGATAAAAAAACTTTAATTGATGTATGAAATAGTGAATTTAAAAATGGAATCATATTTCATCTGTTGATGTCTATGTGAAAAATTGACATTGTGTCCTCATAAAATTGGACAAATGAGTCATGTAATTT
Source organism: Phaethon aethereus (assembly GCF_964289735.1). Classification (NCBI taxonomy): domain Eukaryota; kingdom Metazoa; phylum Chordata; class Aves; order Phaethontiformes; family Phaethontidae; genus Phaethon; species Phaethon aethereus. The sequence continues at coordinate 88,067,048 of NC_138577.1, read as the reverse complement.
TCAGTTACATAATCAATAACTTAGACAAATTCTACTTCTTTGATGATTTATGTGTCTGTTTTGTGGTCAGCTTAAAGTGGACAGAGTTTCAAATCCCTGTAACACTCGTAGACCTGTAGTAAAAGCATGAATTTTGCATCTGGCATTGTACAGAAAGCAAAACAAATCGATACACAGAACGTCTCTGCTCAAAGCGAGCGGGTCAAGGAGATGAACAAGCATGGAGAGCCCCAAAACCACCAACCTGCTGCCAAGTGCTGCGAAAGCTTGGTCCTGCGCCGCGCCTGGCGAGCTCAGAACCCATCCTCTCACCTGCGGCGTGCCATTCGGTACCGCTCGTGAGCGCTGCTCTCCCCGTGAGGGATCTGGGGCTTCGACTTGTGCAAGTTGGCACTCTTTGTGTTAATAGTACAGCTTCGTGTGTTAATATCCCCAGCAGTGGCGTGGGTAGATTTTAAACTTTGTCATCTTTAATCTTCCGTTTTCCTTTGGCCTTCCCCCTTTGCTTATTTATGTATTTGCCTGTTTATGTTTTATGTTTATATTTTATGTTTGTGTTTATCCCGGTTCAGTTCACTCGGGAGGGAGGGCAGGGCAGCGACGTGACAGGAGACCGCTTAACTCAGGGCGTCACGTCTAGCGAGGAGGCAATTTTCTCTTTGGCCTACGGTGACCTTTTTTGACGACGTCCCTTACGCCAGAGACAGTGTCCTGAATGCCTCTATTTCACCCTGGTTAGCAGAGTGCAACTGTGCCCTTTAACTTGGTTTTTGGTGGGAGGAGAAGCTCCGGCAGTCGTTCGAGAAGGGCACAAGGACGAGGGGTAGGAACTCCCTTCAGATGCGATTTTGATAACTAGTCGAGTGTGTCCAACTGTAGAAAATCACCCAGTGACAATCTGTCTACCTGACAGTGGCCACAATGCGCTACAAGGTTTGTGAATGGCTCTACAGATTAGAATAAAGCAAGCCCAAATAAAGTAGGTTTTGTTGGTGCGGGCTTGGTTTGCTCTGGCCAGCTAGGTATGGGGACCTCTTTGATCCTCGTGCCTAGCCCAAGTGCGAAATGAAGCACCAAGTGAAAAGCTGGAATAAAGCTGTTCGGTTAGATAATTAATACAGACGTTTCCAAGAAGTAAGTCTGTACGAAAATTTACTTTTAAAGGACAGCTTGGTTTTGACTGGGAACCCATGGTAACTTTAAGGACTCATCTGTTAAATGCACGTGCTTCTCTTTTCTCCCTGCATTTGCGATTATATCTTCCACGAATATTACAATTCTTGTGTGATTTGCCGTCATTTAAAAATCATAATAAAATGATTGGCTGATTTATTCAAGATTTATTTCTCATTCATAAATTCATGTATTTTTCAACCAGCTCATTTTCTGAGGCACAAAAATGCAGCTGGTATGCTCAAAAGCATCCTGCAGGTCACAAATTTCTTCTGGGTTTGTTGAATACAGGACATAATCCCAGTGAAGTTTTAGAGCAGATTTAGAGATGTACTTAGAAGTCATCCCCACAGTAAAAGAGTTGACTTGTAAGCAATACCACTGAATCAGTTTTGGTATTGATTCATTGTTACTGACGCTGTTGGCTTCTGCATGGTATGCTTGTTGTCAGCGAGACAAAAGGGTTTACTATTTTAAACTGTGGTGAATAATTTTCACATGCTTTCTTTTGTGTGTGTATGTGTGTATATATATATGTGAAATCCCTCCATCCTTTTTATTTTAAAGGTTTTTATTGGCTGGGTATAAAGCTTTTTATTCATCATTATGTAGAGTTCTTAAAATAATATTTTGCTTTTAGTTCCCGTACTGTTTTATGAAAAAGTCATATAAAATGCTTATGAATAAAACAACAAATTATTTTAAAGGTAAAACAGGCAACTTTTCTAACGCTGAGGGATGTGTATGAGCATAAGTGCACACACAGACACATACTCACACATCAATATCCCTTGAATGACAGAAATGAAACAAACAGAATATTCTTAAAATACCCTTCTATAAATTATGTCGTATGAACTTACTGAAATAAATATAAAAGTTTTTAAGAGCATTAAAGTAAATGCAAAGCATTTTCAAGCATTAAATCTCCCTTTTCATATTTCTTCTTTTTGTGTGTGTGTCTCTCTTCTAAAACAGGAAGGCTATGGAGTAATAGTACTGAATCCCAATGAGAACTATATTGAAGTGGAGAAGACAAAAGCCCAAGTACAGCTGTCTTCTGATAGCTCAGATGAACCTGCAGAAAAGAGGGAAAGAAAAGATAAAATCCAGAAGGAAACAAAGAAGCGACGTGACTTCTATGAAAAGTATCGAAATCCACAAAAAGAAAAAGAAACTATGCAGATGTATATTAGAGTAAGTTTCTTTTGGTTTTGTTTGCCCTTCATTAATCATGTATAGGTATGTTTACTGTCCATATTGGTTAATAAACAGCATGTTTTTTTAAAAACAAACACATACTGAGGTGGCATTCAAGAGTTCATTCAGAGTTCCTGGCGCTTTATTCTGTTGATATTTTTTGTCACTTATTGAATGTGAAGTTTTGGAAGAGTTACAAAACATTCCTTTCTAATTTCAAAGGGGAACTTCAAATAAACCCCAGAGGAACTCACTGGTGCTATCAAGAAAGAGAATGATTTAAGGAAGACTTTGTAAAAATGATTTTATAAATGGAGGTGTACATAAGAAACACTTTCTAGTGCAGCTTAGGCAACATATTAGCTTCACATGTCATGCATGCATTTATTGTATTATATTGTCTTATATTGGGGAGGCAGTAGTAATAGCCTGATAGTTTTTTAACATATTACCTGCTGAATTAATAATGTATTGTGGAAAACACCAGTGTTCATCTTGTGTGGTAGGAGATTTACCCTATAATATATTGTTTTCATATGAGCAGCCATCCATTGTGTTTCAGCTGAACTTCTGAAGGCAGATAAAGGAGGAGAGTTATTAATATCTGAATAAATATTTAAGCTAGAATAGTTCGAGAATGGTGTAATGAGGAAACTCTGTCCCTTGCTCTTTTCTTACTCAGTGAACCTTTGCACTTTGTAATGCTACCAGCATGGGATCGTTATAACAGTGCTACCCGAGGATTTCTAATTCTGCAGGGGGCACAAACAATATTATTTGCACTTTGACACATTCTGCTTCATATACATACTATGCATTATACATTTGAAACTGAGTCATGCAATTTCCAAAGCCCTTATTATGAAAGTTAGCATTTTCGTTCAACAGTAAAACGTGTCAGAAACGCCACAGTGTAGTTAAAACAGTAAAAACGTGTATGCCTTTCTGGTGCGAAACAGAGAAGAATCCAGCAAAAGACATCTTAGAATAATCTTAAATTTTAACACATTCCTATTAATTGTGTTTTAGCATAACAATGTTTGTAGGAGAAATACAGCTTACTGGCTTGTTAAAAGGGTTTATGACCTGCATGCGAGATTATCACTAATACCACAAATATTACTGTGTCTTTTGAGAAACATCTCGCTACTGAGTATGGGAGACAAAAGGATGCATATACATATTCAACGTCACCAACAGGGCACTGGTCTTTCTGTCCACTGCTTTTCATGACAGATGCCATTCTGCCCACCAGCCAGACCCTGCTGCTTAAGAGGGACGTCCAGGTTTGTCTCCAGGTCCACAAGAAGCCAGTGGACAATGTTGCTGTGTTGTCCAGAAGGGCGTTTAGTCATCATGCCAGTCCAGTGTCCCCGTGTTGAAACTGAACCTTTTTTTGATACTTTTTTAGCAGTTCCACCTTCTTGTGACTCTTCTGCTTGATGAGGCACAAAATTTGGCTTCAGGAGGTTTGACCCCCGAAACGTAAAATGCACGACTCCATCCCATGTTCTTTTTTGCGCAGCTCTGTGCCTCAAATATGACTGCTGACATTCCCGTTACTTGGTTTTCTTCAAGCGAAGGAAAGAAGTAGTGAAAAAATGTGGGTGGTGGTCTTCTTTCCTGGGCGAATTAACTGAAATCAGGTTTTCTGATGCAGTTGGTATTTTATTCTGAAAGAATTCTTTGAGGTTTTGTCTTGTAACAGGCTCTAGTACAGAGAGTTTTTGAAACAGAACGAGAAACATCGCTGCTTTGATGTGTGGCAGGACAAATTACTGCAATTTACTTGCCTGTTGGTTTCTGAAGCAAAACTGGAGGCCACCAGTAAGGTGCCATTTGCTCTGTTGGGCAAAACTGCAAAGTCTGTAGGTGGTTGCAAGAGGAGCGGTGAACATAGCGCGCTCTGCTCCACCTTCCCCACCACAGACACGGTTGTCAGTCTGTCCCGGCATCGCACGACGCAAACAAGATGGTGCAATGCCATATTTGCAGTGTATTTCTTGCCTCCTGGGCTTGGGTCTGTAGGATTACGTGTGCTACAGGAATTGCACCCTGGGACTTGCTGCCAGGCTTACGGCAGCCACAGGCTCCTGGGGGGTATGGTGTTGGAGCTGGTTTGGGGTAATCTCAAAGGGCAATTTAGATAATGACCTCTACTTACTGTGCAGTATAGCATACATTTGACTCACTGGGCTCCTGAAATAAAACATATTGTCACTCCAGAGAAATACTCGGGGAGAGTATATGCTTTGTAACGATCTCATCGAGGAGTTTTGAAAAACCTGAGCAAGCCTTACATCATCTTTGCCAGGCAAGGAAAACCAGTACAGAGAGACTAGATGAAAAATATCCTCACAAGAAGGCATCAACTGCATCTAATGTTGAAGGAAAATTTGTGCTGGAGAAATTGTTTCCGACTGTTAAGTAGTATGAATAAATATCCTCAGTTATGTTGTCATAGGGTCATTGAGATCTGTTGTGATCTGATGAGGAAATGCCATTTGAACAAATTCAAGCTGTCGGGATGATGCTCCCGCTTGTGCAGTTAGGTTTTCCAAGAACTGGAAAAATGGAACTCCTCCATGGTAAATTTCTTTAAATATTTTCTTTATTTTCATAGAAAAAAAACAAATACCTGGCATACTCAAGACTATTTAAAAGCAGAGTCTTAAAATACAAAATCTCAAATTGCACTGTGTTTTTGTACAAAATGAGTACAAGTAAAAACGACTATGGGAGTGTGTAGTGCATTAAGCATAGTGCTTGAAAGATCAAAGTACTTATTGTTTCATGCTGGAAGTTTCCTTAACTATGAAATAACGTACTTTCTGGCATACATTATAGCTTGTTAAAGGGACTGATTTGGTCTGGGCAATAAACATCATGTCAGACATTATGGCAGAAAAACCTGCTTAGTATGTTTTGTAATAAGACAGAATTTTTTGTTCTTGAAAACATCTGCCAACTGAATTCAGGAGTGAAGACAGAAAATGTCATCAATTCAGTAACAATCTTATAAATTTCGTTTCTTTTTTGTCGGTGCAAACCAAGGCAAAAACTTCTTTATAATCAGCATTGACTATAATACTTTATGGACTGATTAAACAAAAGCATTTTACTTTTATATAACATGCTAATGAATGCATATGAATTTTAATACTCTTACTGTTCAGATTTTAACAAGCATATTGCTAGCAGATCATTTTTAAAGCATCTGGTTTTTAATGTGTTGAATGGAGGATTGAGTCAAATAGCTAAATATGTACATACATTCTTTTAAAAAACATATTTCTATCCTTACTTATAGATACTACCATTTTTTCTTAGACCACCAGAGGCTGCTGCTGTACATACTGGCTAATGCTTCCCCCCAGAAACTTAATACCCTAGCCATTCTTCATTTATTTCTGAACTTAACTGAGAATTTGTTGATCTCTAACCTTTTTCTACAGAAACAGATCATACAGGCTTAAATGTGACATCATTATTCCCTCCATCCTCCAAGCCATCTCCCACTCCCTACAGATTTTCACACTGACAGTGTCTTCTCTACATTAAAAGAGACTTAGAAATGTAAATCAGTATTTATCCCCTTCTAAATAGCATTCACCACTTAAACAAGTATACTGAATGGATTCTGAAATGTTACTAAAGAAAAAAATTCAAATCGCATGATTTTGTAATAATAGTAATTTGCAATAATGTTGTGGCCACAATAGTTAAAGGTATCAAAGAGGAAACAAAGGAAGAAGTAGGAAGAAGTACTTTTATCAGAGCAGCTGATGGGGTCACGTTCTATGGGCAAAAGGGATAAGCCTTTCCTAGGCCTGTATGCTAAGGAATTTTGTCCTTTTTTTATGACCGAGCTTAGCTGCTTTAATGGTTCTTGCTGCAAGTATTATTTTTACTTTACCACAGTCTATAACAGCGCTATTTATACTAACAGCATATCAATGAAATGAAATTAATTTTGGATGCAACACACTTTTCATAAATAATTTTTCCCATTTTCTGTGAGAGATTAAATAGGAAAAGATCACGTGCAACTAATTAATTTGTTTTACTAAAAATGGATGCATCAGGATAATTTGTGCCGGTATTTAGGAGAAAGTGGTAAAAGGCAGGTTTATTAATACACAGTTCAGTACGCAGCGGCGCGCAAGCACACTTGTGCCATTTCTGCTTATTGTTCGGTTCGGCCGACACGAGGCATCGCCCAGCCGAAGGTCACCGCGGCGCGTCCGCTTGCGCAGGGTGACCTTTCGGTGCGGCGGGTTTACTTCGCGTTGGAGAGGGGGCTGTTGCCCGGCGTAGCCGCGGTGCCGCCAGCTGCAGGGGTCTGGCCCCGTGGCCGTCCCTGGGCAGACGCCGGCTCCCTCTGCCTACGCTCTGGCTTGGCAAGGTGCGCGCCTGCCCTCGTCCGGAGCCGGACACTGCTGAGGCCAAGCTAACAAGCCCTTCGTTCCACCAGGAGAGACAAAATGACAGGCGCTGGGCAGACAGCTCCCAAGAGGTCAGGGACATGCTCCAGCACAGAGGAAGTCTGGGGCAGACCTGGGCATCAGGACTCGAACCTCCAAAGTCTCAGTCGAATGCTTATATCGCGATGCCTTTTTTGTCTTCTTTTTTACAGCTATCAGCGTTACTTCACCTATACCTCTGAAATAACACGTGGTTTCACTTTGTCCATATTTACCTTTTAAAGCCCCTTGCTTCCTTGTGTTCTTGAGAAATCTCTTTCACTTCTAAGCAACAGCAAAATCATGCTGGCAATGGAAAACTCATGAGAACCACTTGGAAACTACTGTGGCTTTATTGTTCTTGCCCCCCATAGCACTGGGCATTCAGAGTCAAAAAAAGACCACAGTTCATGTGCTGGGACGTAAACGTGTAGTGATGTTCTGGGTGCCACAGCATACTTGGGGCACCTGGAGAGATCTGGTCTTGTAGGACCTGCCCCACCAGAGACCCGCACCACCCTGGCCCAGCAGCTGGAAGCCAAGCAGTGGTCTCTAAAGCATCTACAGTGGCACTGAGCACCTACAGTTAGGCCTCCGTGTCATTCCTAAAGTGTCAGGTAAGCTTTAAGTTCCTATAGTGGTCTCTATGTAACAGGAAGAATATATATCTCTCTATATATTATATTTCATTCTGTAGATACTGCAGTGAACAGCCGTCCTACATTAAATAGCTGAAGTACGTAGAGTTTAACCTATAGTAGTATTCAATAACTTATGCATAGGCTGTTTAGCTTGTGCAGTTAACTAGGTATTTTAAAAAATCCTGAGATTCTAAAGACTTCTCATAGTGTGTTTTCCATTTGCTAGTCCAGCAAAGTTATATTTGTCTTCTTTTCCTTGAGCTAGTGAGAAATCGGAGACACAGATAATGACTGAAGGAAGATTTTGCATCTCTTCAAGAGCACTACTGGCTCTTCTTTCTGCCATACCCTCTCTTTGTTCTGCATTTTGCAAGTATGGTTTAATCAAAGAAAAGGAATAAATTGGAGCCATCTAGCTTTGGTGTCTTTCAAACATTCATTACATGATGCCGACAAAATGTGCATTGTTAGATCCAGCTCCTAAAACGTGAGGCAAGCCGTGTGAGTTTCCAAAAGAACGAACCAGCTTGTGTCCCTCCTCCCACCATCAGCTCTGCGGTGCTCTCGTTGTGCTAAAAAAGACCTTCTCTCACAGGTCAGATGAGGCCTCCTTCCTTTCAGATGGGATTCAGGCTTGGTAAACCTGGCCAGTTAGCGAGCTAATGGTAAAGAAAACTAGCTCAGCAGAAAGCAGACCTACTTGTTGAAGGCAAAGGTGAATATAATTATTCAAACTTCTTGTGCTCAGATACTGCCTGTCTTTGATTGTGGAGCTATTGCAGTGAAGGACTGAAAAGACCTCGTAGGTCTTCTGGTCCATCCTCCTGCCAGTACAGATTGCTCTCTGCAAGTATCCTTTATCATTTATCTGACAGAATCAAAGGATAATACCCTTTTAGCTGATATCCAAAACAAGGATTATATCCTCTACCCTAATGCACACAGTTGCGCAATTTAGTGCTAGATTTCAGTGTATTTGGGAAAACTGGCAGAAAAAATTTAGCAGGGGCTCAAGTGGCAATATACACCTTTTTGCAAATCTTGGAGATTCTTTACCTATTTCTTTCTTGGGGTCCAGTCAGCCACAAGAGCCTTGATATTGTAAGAGATGATGAAAATTAATTTCTGAGATAAATATACAGTTAAGATGAATGGTGCTGTTGCTAAATAACGCTTTTCTGTGGGGACACACCACCGCACCCTACTCCTCTAGAAATGTTTATGGGTGTTGGGTAGGGAGATACGAGGACTGTACCGCAATGCATGGAGGTCAGGCAAACAACATTTGTGGAGTCCTAAGAAATGAATGTCAGCAGACAGGGAACCGGGGCACAGGATGCACAGTACGCTCAAGGATGTTGTTTTCACCTCATCTGCTACAGAAAACAAAGTGAAAATTCAGGAAAAAAATAAAAAAAAAAAAAAAGAGCTTTTGGGATTAAGATAAATCTGGTAGTTCCTCTGTAGTCTGCTTGGCTGCCTGCAGCAGTGACAGCTGCCAAAGGGGCTAGAAGTATTGGAGGAAATGGTGGCATGCAGTGATGTGGAATAAGCTGCCCAGAAAAAGATGTCCGTTCCTACCCTGCAATTCATAGGTGGGCAACAATTTGGAAAATTAATTATTGGAGCCCTTTCATTTCTTATGTCTTAAAATCCTTACAAGTGAAGGATTTTAATAACTAAAATCCTTACTTTTTGTGAATTTACTTAATGTGGGATGTTATTTTGAATTATTTACCTCTTGTTCTCAAGGTTTATCTTCTTAATCAACTTGTCATCATCCCTATACAGGCAAAGAAATAAGCCTTTTTGTGAGCTCTGAGGAGAATAGAGTCGTGACCTCCATTCTTGCCATGCCTTAGTGAACTCCATAGCCGATCAGCATGCCCTGAGAACTACCTTTTACCAACTTCAGACCTGCTAACTTCATTTTCGTAGTGTCCAGACAGAAGTCTTTCCTAAGGTGGTGTGTTTTAGGTTATCTCCAGCCATGAACTCATCTAAATTTTGAGAAATCTTCCTGTTCCTCTCTCAGTTGAATACTTGTTTTATCCTTCTCTCCTTGGCTAAAAGGCAATGCTAAACTGATCAAAAATGCTTTTTGTCTTTTGTGGTCAGTGGTGTTGGTAGTAGGCTTTCTCCCCTGAATGGGCTACATGCTGTTCAGCCACACTCTTCTACACTTTATTTAACAGTTTATTCTCATTCTCTTTGGGTTTTTTTATCAGTACTTTGCAACAGTGAATTTTTCAATACACAGTGAGTTACATGTTCTTTAACATGAAGTAATACTCGAATTTTAGTTAGTTTTCCCAATAGATGGCACTGCTTGGAGAGAAACTACTGAATAAAGACTGCGTTGCATTTAAACAAGTCGTTGTGTGTGTTGAGGAGCCTTAAGTTTTTCTGGGCTCTTAAGCAACACTTTGGGAGCTTCTAGTTTGGTGCTTCTAGCAAAAGTGTGGCGTGAGAAGAGTATCATGACCATATTGAATAGGTTCTTCAGAAAGGAGGGGCCGTCCCTGGGTTTGTAGCTTTTGACAAACAATCATATTTCTTCTTACACTGGCAAGCAGTGTGAGTAATTACGGGGACTGCACATCAGGGTCACAAGGGCTCCAGTTGCCGTTCTGCTGTTAGATCAGGTAGCAGGAGGGATCCTTGGTTCACCATCAGGATGTGCTGAAATAATCTGCCATGCATCCAGCCGAGTGTCAATTTTTTAGTTCTTTAATAAAATACTGCTTCCGGTTGCTAAGGCTCTACACCTCTGAAAAAAACAGTGAAAATAATACATCTGGTTCTGTCATGTCCTTATTGAATTAGGGAGCGAGTGGAAAAGTTATTGTATCCCAAAAGACTTACTTTACAACTTAGATGTTATCTAGTATCACTTAAAATTTGAGTCAGTTGTCATACCTATAATGCAGCGTGAATTACACGGGGCAGTTCCCCCTTACACACACACAAGTGCTGTGCAATGTGTGCACGCAGGCACTTACCTACACTAAAGCACACAAAACCTACACATTTTCTTGTCTGTTCAGCATCGTGCAGACTCTGTGGGAGGTGGGCTCGGACATAGTGTGTGCAGGCATAGGATACATAAGACTGAAAAGTTTCCTTTTTACCAAAAGCTAAGATTTAATCAGTACATCCAGTTATACAGTACAGCAAGAATTGTAAAATGTCGTTAATTTGGACAATACTCTTGGTACTTCATAAGCATCTGCAACATGCCTGTTCTTTTGGACTGGTGTTTCCTTCCAGGATAGTTTTTCATTCCTATCTCCTATCTTTTCCACCTGCTGTGTAGCTGAATAATCTGATTTCATGGATCTTGCAAGTTCAGCCTATATCCTAGAAAAGTGGGCAATTGACATTATCACTTAATTGTGTCACAGCCACTCTGTTCTTAACCGGGGAAAACAGAAGCCTTAATTTCATGTAGACGCTAAGACGACAGGTATTTTTCTTTTTAGGGATCTGGTTTGCTGAGGAATTCTTTTAAAGTTAGTGCATTAAGTAATGAAGAAATTTAGCAAAGCTTAGGCTACATAAGTAGTTTTGAAAGATTTCTAGCTTCTGCAATTAACTTTTTGGTCTTATCCTTTGGTAAGTCACTGCCCTCACACATTCCACCTTGCCGTACACCTCAGCCTCTGGATACTCCGCTTTTCCTGTTGTTTGAAAAATGAACAAACACGTTTGATGACAGGATCATGCTATTCATCATGTGTCCTTTGCACTGGCTGCCAGAAAAGGGCAGGCTTATGTTTAATGGCTGTTGCTTATTTTTAAATCCCTACCAGCGAAGACCTTGGCTGTGTATGAAATCCTCCTCGTTGAGGTATGTCAAGCTTTCAGACACCGCGTGCTGTTAAAGGCTCTGACTGCTTTGCCTTAAGTGGGCAAATGAGTTATTGCTGTGATCTTAGATCTTAAAATAACAGCATCTGATTTGATCGTGGAGTCCACTCATCCTAAATACCTTTCTGCTGCTGTTGGCTATTTGTTCATTATGTTCTTTTACCATTTCCTTTCCGTTTCTGTTTTGAACTACCCCAGCTGACTGATAGAGTTTGGCTGATACTTAAATGTATTTTTATCCTGATGGCACCAGGCAGTATCATCACTGAAGTGGAAGTTCAACCACTGTTGTTCTGTTACAGTTGTGGTAAATAACCATGACATGATTTTCCAACAGCGCTATGAAGTAATGCCTATTTCTACCTGAAGATACAGTGACCAGGCAAAACTCAGGTCTGCTGTGCTCAGCAAAGGCAGACTGCAGTTGCAAAAGGTGACCACTGCCTCAGTTGTGCTGGGCATCGACAGAGCATACAGAAGTTGGACAGAAAAGCTTATGGCATGGAGGTACTGTAAATGATTTAATGTCCACAGCAGTAGTCATCTGCAGGACCTCTCTGGAGTGTCTTCAAAGTCACTCTGCCTCAAATGCATGTGGTTCAAGGTTTGGGGAAGTGGCACAACGTACATTTTTACACTTCTGTGACACCGGAACTACAGAGCTCGTTCTTTCTGCTTGGTGTTGGACTAGATGATAACCTGCAGAGATGCTCTCCAGCTGATGTGGTTCAATGGTTCTACATGACTAAGTTCCACCTCAGCCCCCAAAGAAGTATTTAAGTTACGGATGGACATTGTGAAGAGAGGCGAATTTCCTTGTCTCAGAACATTTGGTACTACTGAGGTTGTGGTTGGTCATCTACTTACAAAGAGCAGGCTCAGGGGATTGAGACCAGGAAGCCTACCTAGCTATTAGCAGGGTTAATACCATGTGGTTGTGCACAAGTACTGCTACAGAAATGCACCATGAAAGATACAAGCCCTTCCAGACAGGCAGTGGTGTTTCTTGGCATTCTTCACTTGGGTGTGTGGAGCAGGACATTCGTGTTTTCTTCAGAGATCAAGAAATCCCCCAAGCCAGATCATCTGCTTAAATTTGCTGAAGGACCTTAGAGCAGTACAGCAGTAGGATTTTTTTCACAGATGTTCTCCAGATGTTACTGGCATGCCCATTTTTGGGAAGGATACAAGTACTGTCCATGTCCTTCTTCCTCCCTCTCCTTTGTTATTTCTTCGGCAAAAAAGGGTTTTGTCTACATTGTTAATTTGAGTCCACAAACTTTCATTTTAAACTATAAAGCAGTTCTTGAGTTTTGGGAAGAGAAAAAATACCCTGTGACATTCAAATTGATTATTTGCCAAGTGTGTCTTTAGAAGAGGATAGACATGGCAGAATTAAAAAGGCTGCAACTTTATTAAAGCATTAGTGAACAGCAGTTTAATTAAGCCTATGCACAACCGCTTCTTAGAAGATTTCATCTGCACTGTTAATTTCAAAGTGAGACCTGAATCTATACCTCAGCTGCAGGCCAGTGCACTGGCTACAGGTTGCCTTGAAGACCTTGGCAATCCCCCAGTTTCTGTTAAACCTGTGCCCATGTTTATAAAGGCTTACACATTATGTAAGATACTCTGTCCAGTTTTCGGTGAATGCTGTTTGTTTGTCTGCTCGTGTAGGCGCCTGCGTTGCCACCTCCAAAGCTAATCCGTGCTGCTTGGTGGAGAGGCAGTTTTGAGTATTCTGGCATTGCACTGGGATACTGGGCACACTGAAAGTGATCACAGTTTGGGGCATTTCCAGGACATCTGGTACTTGGCAACTATCCGTTTTTACTGCTCATTGTCAGCTTTATTACTAAATAAGATTCAAGATTTACAGTATGTTAGTATAGAAACATTTGCACTAACAGAGATAAACTACCACAATAGCAAAATACATTAAACGTGGATTATCAGTGTTCAATTGTTGTTAACCCTAAGAGCTGTCGGAGCTCTTCCAAAGGCTCAGTTAGCCTGAAGGTCTGGTTAATCTGCTCCTACACAACATGCAGAACCAGAGACAACTTACCCAGACTTGTTCTTGGGGTTACAGCTTTTCTGCTGCCACCTTTAAGGACAGATCTTGCAGTTGCCCAGGTCTGTCCGGCACAACCCCTTTCTTCTCCATCACAGGATGGAGCCAGCCCTGCTTCTCTTTTCCTGTTTATCCACACTTCATTCCCTGTCACCACGCACTGGTGCGTTTCGTGGCAGTGTGGGGATGTGGTGGGTTTGACCTTGGCTAGATTCCAGGTGCCCACCAAAATCACTCATCCCTCCTCTCCTCAGCTGGACAGGAAAGAAAAAAATACAATGAGAAGCTTATGGGTCGAGATAAGGCCAGGGAGAGATCAGTCAGCAGTTATCGTCATGGCAAAACACACCCGACTTGGGGAAATTAGTTTAATGTATTGCCGAGCGACCCCGAGGAGGGGCCGGGGCACTGCACCCCGCTCCCAGACCCCTTCCCCCGCCCCTCCCCGCTGCCCGGCCGCAGCTTCGCTCCCCGTTTTCTCTCCCTCCCGCCCCCGAGCGGCGCGGGGGGACGGGAACGGGGGCTGCGGGCAGCTCATCGCCCCCGGGCTCTGCCGCTCCCGCCGCCCCGGGGGGAGGCCTCCTCGCGCCCTGCGCCGCTGCGGCGTGGGGCCTCCCCGGGGGCGGGTGGGGATCTGCTCCCCCGTGGGGCTCCGCAGGGGCTTCCCCCGGGGCTGCCGGGGACCCTCTGCTCCGGCGCCCGGAGCCCCTCCTGCCCCGAGCCGGGGGCCGCAGGGCCGCTCCTCTGCCCCGGGCTCGCTCCTCTCCCCGGCCGCGCTCGCACGCTTTGTTTTCCCTTCTTCGCCCCGTTCCCCGGAGCCGCTGCCCCCGTGGCCGCTGGGCTCGGCCATGGCCGGCGGCGGGTCCGTCTCGGAGCCGGCTGGCGCTGGCTCTGGCGGCCATGGCGGAAGCTTCTGGCAGCTTCTGGCCGGAGCCGCCCCGGCCTCCTCACCGCTACCCAGCGCTTGACACACGAACCTGGTACCGGGAGTTATGTTGTTTCCTCAAACCCTTTTCTCTAAGGTCTTGACTAACATTTCTGTTCTGTACCTTAATGAGCACACTGCTGGCTTCGCCCTATGCATGCACTCTACATTTTGCTTTTGCCGCTGGCTCAAAGTTGTTTCTTCCCTCCCAAATAGCAGGAGGTAACGAGTGTCACAGAAGACCTGAGATCCTAAGCAGGAGGAGGTGCTCGATAAATAATCTATCCACTTTCAATGCTCAATCTGTCTTTTCCTGATAAATTTTATTGGCTTTGCACATCCTTGATGAGCAAACTGGGTATTTTTTCAGAGAGGCTCTGGTAATGGGGCGCACGGCAAAGCCCGGCCAACAGCTGGAATGGGATTTATAATTTATCAAGTAAATGCCGGGGGCTTTTGTTAGGACTGATGTCCATTTTAATCCTGATCTAATGTTTTACAGCAAACTCATACAAACTTTGACGAGAAATTTTGGAGGACTAATCTGTAAGAAAGACAGACAATACGCATGCATCATCATACAGAGAAGCTTAACAAAAGGGAATTAAAGAGTAGAATTATTTTTTATTAAAGCACAATAAGGACCAAGACTCCAAAACTAAGTAACGGTTTGAATGGGTGCAGGTTGCAGATGTTGAATCCACTTAATCCTTGTTTAAAACACATCAAACAAATGGTGATGGCTAAGAAAGGATTAAAATGGCATTAAGGACCATTTATAACAGTAGCAAAAGCTACATCCATGTGTCTTTTTGAGGGTTTATTTTTCTTACCCCACCCACCAGCATAGACATCATAGGTTATCTATTCTGTAGAAGATAGATACATATTATTCTCAGGATCTTCAGTTCTCTCTGGCGTTTCTGTTCCGTTATTGTTCAGTCTATAATCTCAGTAAGACCCCCAATGCTTGGCCTGTGCCGCCTGAGTTAGAAGATTGCTCCCAATTTTCCAGTTAGGTCAACCAAAAAAATTAAGATATGATAGAGGGTCAGTGGAAGAAATTCATATCAAAACAACTGCTCACCATGTCATTATGACAACCTGCTGTAACAAATGTGCTTCTGTTTTAACTTATGACAATTAATTGCTAAAAGTAATTTAATCTGACAGTGGCAAGATGTTGAAAGACTCGTGAAGATGTCATAAAAGCGACCTTTCTGCCCATGTGCAACCAAAAGCCATTTTTAACAAGGAGCCTCAAAAACAGTACAACTTCTTTTGTACTTTGTTAATTAGTTATTGATTTGAAACAATGCTCTGCCAAATATTGTCAGATTAGCTAGACGCCAGCAAGGTCACGGTGTGACAGTCTAGTCCTGATAATCTTATGGTATATAAGAATTCTTTTTTCTCTGAACCTTTTGTTCCGATATCCTGAGAATTACATTTCCTGGCTTTAGCATTTGTGCTAATTTAAAACACAGCCAAGCTGTCTGTTATGTCGTTGGATGTTTTGAGTTGTTAAAAAATGACACAGCGTTAGAAGAAAATTGCTAGTGATCTAATGTGTAATGATCGGCGGCGGCGGCGGCAACGCACCGCTGCTGCAACACCAACGCCCTCGCTAATCTGAGCGGAAAAGAGCCTGTTTTCATAAAATGGTCAGCGCAAGGGAGTTGCAGGGTTCAAGACAGAGGTAAAACAAGCAAGTCCTAAGGTTGTTCAGCGACTCAACAGAATTAAAGATCATTTCCTAACTTACATTATTGTGAGTCAAAAATAATGGAGGTGGGTCTGGATGGGAAAACTGAGAAACAGAATTAAGCCTTGAATAGCTCAACGTTCAACTTTTCAGATTATTGTGATGAGAACCAACAGAAAAGGCAAATCTGAATTTCAGATTGTGTTTGTCATCTGTTTAGATAATTATTTTATACGTTAATGGCAGTTACTTCAAACACAATCAGTTATAGTACGCTACATGTTAAGGCACTTCAGCAAATCTTTGTAACTGTACATTAAATAAATAGTATATCAGTTTACTTAAAAGACTGAGCACTTTGCTCTCTCTATTAGAAGAAATCAAATAGCTTTGAGCCTCTTAAATCTTTCTTTCACTTAAATAAAGGCTCTTGAGTGTATGTAATAAATAGAGACAGACGTCAAGAAGAAAAATACAGGGCGAAGCTGTTCTATTTAGTTTAATTCATGTAAGAGATATAAACTCTGTAACAGAGACTTTACAGTGGAGCTTTGTTCTGAAACCATAGCTGTTAATGAAAATACTAAGTTGTTGTTTTACTTAAATGTGTTGAAGTTTGTTAGATTCATTGTTTCCTGTGGTGGGGAAATCTGCATTTTTCTTGGCCAAAATGCTATTTTTCTTGCAATAGCATGGTTAAAAAAAAAAGTCTGTTTCTCATTACGACATATAAACAGATTGAAAGAACTGGAATGTAAAATACTCTTTAAGTACTTTAGGAAATAGAAAAATAACACTTCTGCATGACTTCCATTAGGAGTTTTTGAATGTTTCAGATGCATTCATTTCAAAAGAAGTTGTTTTTAGTGTTTAGAAAAATGCATCTAATCATTTAAACAACTGGCATGATCTCTCTTTGTGTCTTGGCAGATAACTCTCTTTGTAGAAGTATTGTATTCATTTTTATTTACTTGCCCCCACAATCAATCTATTAATTGCCAGAAACATGGCTGGTGGGGAAGACAGCTGCAATGATACAACCTGATGGTTTGTTTTAGAAACGCTCTTTTGTTCCCATAATTCGATCACACAAAAGGCTGTCTTTGATGATGTTCGTTATGTTAGGCAGAAATACGTTGTGGGCAGAATCTCGATCCCTGAGATTGAGTAGATTGAAAAGAAAAAAGTATAAGCAGATATAAAAAAGATGCATATACCACGTAGGGATATGTTTGGTATTGTAGTAGTAGGATTGTATTGACATGCAACTGCCCCAGTCTTTGTGTATTTTTACTGATTGGAATCTATTTGGCCCAACTGCTGTAGCTGTTATTTAAATTAGAATATGTAAGTCCGCCCGCAGAGGCTGGCAGACACCGTGCTTGGAGCATCGTGGCATGGGGGCTTTTCAGGTGAACTGCCCAGGTATTTGCCAGTAGCCATGGTACAACCGTGTAGACAGGACAGGTCTGAGAATTGTTACTACGAATTGTCTGATGAGTTTCCCCATGCAGGATTTCCAAGCTGTTTGCCAGACCATGCTGCTTCAAATTCAGGCTTCCTTCACCTGGAACCCAGCAAGTTCTATGGAAAGGGGAAAAAAGATCAAAAAAGCAAAAATCCAAAAGTCTGTCAGAGAGCTAAAAGGGAAATTAGTTATTTTTTTCTAAAGTGAAACTTCCTTTGATTCATTTCCCTCCTTCCTCCTATTCTCTTCTCCTGCACCTCTTTCCTCTCGGTGAGTCAGCAATGTTCTTGTCCCCAGACTGAAAAAGACAAATGTCATATTTCTGTTTATTTACATTCTTGTCTCGATGATAAAATAATTAGCTCAGGTGACTCCTACCACATCTGTCAATTCGGAAACAATATAAAGAAAAAGGATACTGCAGATACTCAGGGGCAAGATCTGTTTTGAAGGAAGGCTTTTAACTATTTACTCTCCAGTTCAATCGGGAGCAACTGGCCACTACAAAAACAAAAAAACAAAAAACAAAAAACAACCAGTCATTTAAAATACCAACCCCCAAGCTTTGGCTGCAGATGATAATTAAGAGCCACTGAGAAACTGATTTTGTCTGAGTTTTTCTTCCTTTTGATCTCCTTTCCTGCATTTTACTGGAGGACTGTTGGGTGGTGATGACAGGACATGCCAGACTCCAGCAGAAGTAATAACGGGAAAATCCACATTGGAACAACAGCCTGACAAAGTTGTCTTACCCTGGCTGACAAGCAGATACTTTACCCAGGGAGATGATGCTATAATAACTTTTGAGACAATTTTAGCCTGAGATCTGGGTTTTACTTTATAAACAGCAAACCCTTTCAAGTTACAAAGTGCCTTGGATTTCCTAATAAAAAGCTGGAGAAATAGGGAGGGCACTTGGACACGGCGACCTCGCGGCAGAAAATATTCACCGTGTGAAAAGGCTGAGTCTTTGCTGCATGGAGTCGTTGCGGACTGAACAAGGCAGGTGACATTTGCTGCTGGCTTTGTTCTGCGGCCAAACGCAAAGTGCTCGACTTTCAGTTCAAATGCAAATCTAAGAAATTTCACCTGTAATGCCGGCCTTTTAAAAAACGCTCATATATTCTTGTAACATCTGCGAGGTCCTGCCACAGCAGCGCCCTGAAGGCCTCCTGCAAAGACCTGTGTTTGCCAAAACTGAAATATGGTGTTAGGTCAGCGATGCATTAATGCACCTGAGACCACTGGCACCTCTGTGAAGAATAACTGTGGGCACTGACAACTTCACCCCGTGGTTTCAAGCCATTGTTTGCCCGTTGAAATATTACAAATGAGGGCTTGGAGGCAGGTCCTGTGGCCAAGAGGGTGGAAAGAGGGCTTTGATTTCCAGGGTCAGCTTGTTCCTCACCAAGCAGAGGTGATTGGAGCACTTTGGAAACAGGAGGAAGGGGTGGTTTAGGGTTTTTTTTAAATACAGAAGTAGCCCTAGGTTATTGGTTGGGAACTGTATTAGTTGAGGGCTTAGCTGGGAAAACTTTTCCGGCTTGGAGTTGCTTTGTTTTTTCTCTTGTGTGCAATAAATCTGGATATAAAGCGGAAATGTAACTCCCTCCTGCTGCCCCTGGTGAGGTTAGGATCTGAGCTGCCTACATTCCCACATAGATATAGCACAGCTCTGAATTTTATTTCCTGACCACCATCACCAGGGAAAGCCCAGCTTGCATATGGAGTGGGAAAAGTGGGACAGGATCTGAAGTCAACTTGGATGGTAATTGCGGTGGGAGCTGGGGAGAACAGGGGCCCCAGGGAGGAGCCGAAAGACAAAACGCAAAAAACCTGGCTAGACAGTGCCAGTCCTGCATGAGCTAAAACTTCTCATTTTAAACCTAATCTCAGCAGTCGAGCGGTAGCAAAGCGTAGGTATCACCGCTTCCTTCCAAGCCAGCCCTCCATCCCCTTTGCACTGATGGTGACCATTTAAATATTGTCTCGGTCTGTCAAATGCATTTTTGTTTCACATCTTTAATTTGGCTGTTAGATACACCAGATACTGCACGTTGCATGTAATACTTGTTCATGTATCAGGTCTGTCGAGATTGCCTGCTTTCCTGATGAATTATTGGGAGTTTTGGACATGGGACTACTCTCTGACTTAACATGATGTGTATTGAACTGCAGTATGTAAGACTCCAGGTCTTCCTCTCTGCTGCCGACTGTGTACACACAGCATCTTTATTGCTAGGGCTTCATAAGCAATCTTGGGAGCACTTCCATCACTGGCCCACTTCACAAATGAAATAGGCACAAGAAATTACGCAGAATCATCTCAAATAGATCTGGGAACAAGACTGAGATCCGTAATATGAAAAATGCAACTTTAAGTCACTTTGCCATATCGCTTTCTGAAGGCATGTGCCAAATAATAACCTTGACTATGCTATTTATATCTGCAGCTCCAAGAATGACCCGACTTACCTATTGTGATACCTGGTCTCTCCTCCTGTCTCAAATGCAGCTGCTACCTACTGCCAGAGTGTATGTTTTGCCCCCATCTCAGAAGATGCCCTCAAAAAGATAATGTAGTCATGTTGGTTCCCCGGTTATTCCTGCGAGATGAGTGGAGGAGACTGGCATTTTCACATCTGAAGGTTCTTGGTTTAATCCCTGCTGAATTCATAAATTAGGAAGACTACAATGTGGCCGTTTCTCAATGCATATGAACATAGTTGCTGAATAAAATAACGTAACTTGCCAGTAACATGTTTACCTTATTTTAGTGCTGAACCTTTGCAGATTCAGTGCTCTGTATTTCCACAGAGCTACACCAGATGTTGGTGACCATGACCCCACTCTGCTAGCTGCACAGCTGATGAAGTCGTGCTGGGTGGTGGTGTTTTAGTGTGGCAAAGTATGCAAATAAAATCTGTACAGAGCCCACAGAAGGAAGGAAAGAAAGGAAGATGTCCTCCATTCAGACTTTCAAGGCCAAAGCATCAGTTCTCTGTGATTTTATCTCTTTCCCTCTTGTTTTCCCTCAAGTCATCTCCTTTACGCTCAACTTAGGACACAGCAACTAAAATAACTCCCTAGACCCACTGCTCAGTCTTCATTATCCCTTCCTCCCAGTGCTCCTAGCAAGACCTGCTAAACTGAATTTCAGATGCGTGTTGTCAGATTAAAGATTTGTTACACAAATTTGCCTTCACCATCACTTTTGCTCCTGTGTCTTCTTCCCCAGTCACGGCTGCTTTGCCGCTGAGATGATCTTGATGTTGTTACCCTCATCTGCTCTCTTCTGCAGCTTCCTTTTGCCTGGTTTTGTACAGCTGGGCTCACCCAGTAGAAAACAGTCTGTCACTATCCTTCCTGAAAATCCAGTTATTTAAGAGTTTGCAGGACTCAGCCAATCTTCATGTCTCCATTTATGTAGCATACAGACTACTGCCAGCCATTTCCATAAGGAAATAAATGCAATTCCTACTGTTAGGGGAATGTCCTGCTGCCTCCTGGGATCTCCTCTTGGGCTGGAGTAAGAAACATTTTGGAAATATCTGTGCAGTGGTTCTCACAACTCCGTGATTAAATAGTTAAAAAGAATTTCAGATAAATGGGATGCTTCCTAAGTACACTGGAATGTCTCTGTTAAAGATCAAATTTTGTTAAATGGCCTGAGCTCGACACTTTAAATTTTTGTCTTCAGGTACTCATGCTGCACAAAAAATATTAATGGGAGATCTTTGCTTCCACTTTTTTCATGATTTAGGTTTCTATCCTTTCCTTACTTTCCCTTCCCTGGTTGTAATACTCTGGCTGCTGTCTTTGAGGAAGAAATCCCATGTTGGCTGGTTCTTTTGGCTTCTGTTCCAGCTTTCTTGCCTTCAAAGCCTCTTAGACCTTGTCCTGTACTGAGGAGTTGGAGCTGCTCTGGTGATAATAAACCATCATACAGTTTCCTTATGTTCCATTGTAATGAAACAGGTTGTGTCTCATGTAAGGCAAATATTTGCAAAAGGAGTGAGGAAAATGCAGCAGGTGATGAGCATCATTTAATAGAAGGCAGCTATTGGAAAATAGGCCATGCTAGTATAGGAGGTGGTGCAGTAGAAAGGGCAAAAGAGACCTGATATAACCATTTTTATTTTAATTTGAGGGCTGTGAAAGGACAGAAAAAGTATAAGGAGAAGTGAAGTGTAAATGCAAGCCCAGAGAAGAAGGGAGTGCGGTGATGGGAGGATGTGAGGACACCAGAGCTGCGAGGGGCAAGATGGGGTGTTCCAGTAGTGGCAAACCCCAGGTACCCATCTGTGAGGTGTTGGGTTCTTCAAAGGACTGAAGAGTTGTTTTTAACTTCGCTGGAATTAAAGCAAGTGGCAGAGTTCCTCCAGATTTATTTGGTACTTAATTAGGCCAGAGCTTCACAAATCCTGCCATGGCAGTAGTGTGGATTAAAATCTTCCCCATTCATTTGTCTCCAGCGTGCACTAACCATGCCTCCTCGTTTCTGTATAGACATATATACATATATAAGCTTGATTTTGAAAGTCTTGCTTTCCAGTCAAAAAATGTTTCCAGTGAAAGTCGTTTGATTTTTACTGGGTCCATTACCTAGGAGTGCTGCAAAATGTGATGCTGACTTGAGTCAGGTTATGATAATCAAGAATTGTATAGCAGCAGGGAAGAGACTGTATCCATTTGCTGTTTATTTCAGACCTCCAAACATACAATTTTCTCTTAAAAGAGCCGAGTTTTTTGTACAGAAAATACATCTTTGATTGTACGGAAGAGAGCAGCATTAGCCAGTCGCCACTGAAAACGTTACTGCATCCTGTGTTGCTTTAGTGACAAACTGCTAATTCTAAGTTATATTTTTATATTATTACATTCATGTTAGATATCATTTTTAATTTAATGATTTTTCGGGAGGGTTAGGGGAGAATGAGGCGATGGGACGAGCTGTACGCAGCTGCAAAGGTCCTGCTGGTGGGGAAGGGTCTAACATCTCCAGGGAAGGATGGGAGACAGGAGACCTGAGCCTTCTCCACTGCTCTGCCTCCCAGCCAGTGTGCGGTTCTGTTCTCCCGTATTTAACACATGTACCATACTTGTTTACAGTAGTTCATCGAGCTAGAAGGAGAAATTGTTTTGCTGTGATAAGTGGTAATTATAGAAACCACCTTCAAGTAAATTGTTAAAAAGCTACTGAGTTGTATGGCATATTTCCCAATTTGTATGCATTTCACTTTTCACTTGTCGCAAAAAAATGCAATTCCAACTCCTTGATTTAAAAAAACAAAGCAAAAGGAGAGAGCTGTCACCAGAGCTTAAAAATAATTTGATTTTCTTGATTTGAGTTTTCTGAGTTTTGATGAATTAGAAGTTTAAGATTCGATCTGGGCTGCTCTGCCCCAGTAAGGTCTGTAGCAGTTCAAGGCCTCCAGCTCCTGCCCCATCTGTAACTTTCCAGCAACAGGTTACTTTAAAAAAAAAAAAAATAAACAAAAAAAAAAAAGTAAAATTTGGCATTGAAACAGGAAATATGTGAACCTGTCACAGTAAGCAGTCTCAAAGGGCAAGCTGCTTTGCAGGAGCTAATTAACCTTAGGAAATAATTACACAAATATGCAAATGTTGTTTAGATAATTCCATGTGTTATCAACTCAGGTAGTCCATCATAACTGCAGACCTTGCAACGTCTAGGTGTTAGGATCTGGCGTAGTTGATAAGGCTTCAGTTGCTGCATCACTTCAGCTTGGTATTTAACAATTAATGACTGTGATATTACATTAGTAAATTCAACCTGTTTTTTGAATGCAACAGAACGTAACGCCATATTCACTGTGCGCACGCTGCTTATCTGTGTATTCCTAATGGCTCCAGCCATTAAAATGTTATATACCTCTCAGCTCCCAACACCAGCAATACTGGAAGAAGTGACAGACGGAAGTATGTGGTCTCTTACTCCGCTTTTTTCACACGGGATGGCCTGAGAATTAACCCACAATCATTTTGGGTTTTCAGGGACTTAAAAACGGCTACAGAGAGAATTTTAAATCTGCAAGACAGTTTTCTCAGAGCAAAACCTCTTATAACTAGATGAGCAGCATTTTATACAAGCATGTTTCTGTTAGCATCGCACAGATCCCGAGACAGCGTAGTTGTGGGCTGCCGTTCTTGGTGTCGGGTCCCCCCAAAACCGAGCCCAGCTGGTCTAGGCTGGAGCAGCCCCCGATGCCCCTGACCCGTGTGACCGACCGGCAGCCTCTTCCCTACAGCCAGCTGCTGCTTCCAGCAGCTGTAGGAGAGGTTCTGGCCCTGGGATATTAAATGTCTTCATATATATGAGAAACATGAATTTATTAATCATTGTCATATTATTTTCCTAGACTGTACTATTAAACTATTTGATTAAACTTTCGATATGAAGACGAAAAGCTCCATATTAACCATTTATGATCATTTTTTGAGCAATTGCTGTTTTGGTTTAAAACATGAGGCATTTTTTATACATAGTTAAGAGATCGTGTTTAAAAAATACTGGGGGAAAAAAAAGTCTTTTATTACCAGAAAAAGGAATCTGCTCTTAAAGCAGGGTTTGTGAATACTCATCTCTTCCACAAGAAATAAAATTTCATTCTATCTGCAAACGCTTGATGTTGATTTCTCATTCGAAAGGAGTCTGTCCGTGTGGCAAGAGCATCTTTTTGATTACCCCCATGCAGCTGCCACGAACTGAATCAGAACCTGATACCTGGCTACTTATATCCTATATTACTTTTACGGATGCCCCTCTTACAGCAGTTCCAGAAATATGTGCCTCCTCTAGCATTCAGGGAGAGGAATAAATACAACATCAGCAATCTGAAATACCTTGGCAGCGCTTGCGTTAAATGATTTTAACCACCTTTATCTCCAAGGCAATCTTCAGCGGACTCGCTGCGTGCAGGTATGACAGGCGCTCGGTGTCTGATCGTCTCTGCGGCGTCGGTAGTCGCTGATGGCAGAGGAGGCGCGTTTGCCCCGCTTTTACCAGCTAAAAGGGCTCAAATACTGTATTTACTGCCAGCAGTTACTAGGGAAGAGAGGCGGGCATCTTTTCACGTATTAGTGAATTGAAGAGTGAATCTGACGGGAGGCACCCCATGAACACCGGCGGCAGGTCGCGTTCTGCACAGCGGGAGCGGAGGCGAAGGTCGGACCCTCCGTGCTCGGCGCCTCTGCCCCGCTCCCCGTGCAGCAGCGGAGTCGGGGGGCACCTGGTCCGCAGCCACGCGACAGCGGCCGGCTTTGGAGTCACTTTGCATCGGTTAAGTGTCACATGGAGGCCTTTGCACATAATACTGTTCTCAGGGTTTTTTTTCTTTATAGTTACATATTGGGGTGGGGGGGGGGGACACACACTTTCAGAGGGATGAAGACCCACAGCTCCGACTTCCACACCTCTGAAAAAATCAGACTGCTTATTCAGACAGAGAATTGCCAGTTACAGATGACCAACTTTCAGCAGCTGGAAATGCGAGTTCAGCTTTCCCAGCGCCTTTCCACCGCCAATCCCTTTCACAAAGGGGAATGCGTGCAGCCTCAGCTGCCTTCGGAGGGATGCAGCGTCTTTTTCCTGCGTTCCTCTCTGTACAGTCATACAAGTAATTATGTAAAGTGTGACCAGGAGGCCCCCGCTTTACCAAAGAACTTAACAAGGTGGTATATAGGTGCATTGTATTTAGCTGCAATGAAAAGAAGGAAAGGAACAGCTGCCTGAAACTGTCACCTTGCATACTGAAACTGCAGTATCCAGCCTCATAATTTAACCCAGGCCAGGCAGAGGAGGCTGGTTAATCCCTGGGTCCTCGTGGACCCAGTGCAATCCGAAATCCTAAGGAGACCGGCCGTATTCTGCAGCCGGCAGCGCCCGCTCCCATGGCCAGATGTTCCTTCTACGGACATGGCACCCGTTTGCTGTCCGTATTATCCGGGTTGTTTAAAATACAGGCTTGTTACAAACGGAAAAAATAAGCAGATGCTCTGAAGAAAGAGCTTTTCTTCTAAACATGCACAACTCCTCCAAACTCCTTCTTGCACGTATTTCTTACCGTATTTAGGGTTTAGCAGAGTATGTACAGCAACACAGTTTATCCTGACATTTTATGGGTTTTTTTCAGCAGTAACAAAGGAAACTGTAGTTACAGTCTATATCTAACTTGTTCTAGCTCATTTCTTTTTGCCTTTATAAAATGCTATTGAGTCTTTGTACTGGACTGTGAAGCTACGCAGTTAATGACTGGGTTTACTAGACCACTGGTTATGCCTTAATTGGTGGAAGGTTTTTCAGGCTGACTCTCTGAATCCTTCGGAAGCTTCTTGCTGCTGTCTTAGTCTTATGGAAACCCTAACATTACATGCTTTTCGCAGCAGCGTATATAATAGATAAAAAATACCTGAAAATGCAATATTAACCAGAAACATCCTCTTTCTTACTTTTGTCAGAAGATTAAACCAGGGTTATGAACCCGTACAAAAATTTCTGCTATGAGAACTAATGGTAACACTATTATTTAAAAACAAGTACCTACTGAATACTTAACTAAAATAAATCTTTTAGATAAACCAGTAATTTTAAAACTCTCCTGGTTTTTTAATGTGCCTTTTCCATATGTCTCGTAATTGGAGTACATCACTTTTCTGTAGGAAACTCCAGTTCAAGTTGTCCTTCAGCTTTATCTTAATAACTGGTCTGGCAATCATATTTTCTTTATGAAATTTCTTTTGAAAAACTTCCCTCTTTCCTCACAAAGGAAGGGGTCTTTACCTCCTTTACCTATATCTACAATCAAATTTCGAAACAGGGTTGAAAGAAAATAAGCCCTTTCTCACGCTGAGGTGGTTTACAATAGTTCATACACAATTAGTTAAAACTATGTTCTGTCATAGTCAATCAAGAGCAGAATCTGTCCAGGATTAAGAAAAAATACCTTCAGTGCTCTTTGGCAAATTTGATAAATATGTTTTAATCGCTGCTACCTTAGAGAAAAAAAATTTAAAAGCACACAATTGTTTTAAAAGCTTTGGGTCCAGATCCATAAAGATTTGTAGCCATCTCACTCTTATTTAGGAAATGGGGCATGAGAATAGAAGTAAAAGCCTAAATCCACCATGTTATTTAGTGGTCTGTCTTCCCATTGATTTTAGACACTCGTAAGAGCCTAAATTCCCAAAACTGAGTTTCAGAATGGGACTAAGACCTAAATCACTTCAGTGTTCTTGGTAAAGTTACAGTAGTTCACACTATGTAATTAGCATCGTCCGATTGCCAGGGGCTTTTGCTGGTCTGTACTTTATTTTCCCCAAGGAACTGAGGCTTTTGTGGTCTGCACTTGGGTCACCTAGGGGAATGATGGTGGTGGTGGAGCAGAACAAAGGGGAAAGGAATGCAAATTTTAGGAAATTACGTGACCTTGCCTGATCGGCTCTTTCTGGCACAAGAGAGCCTGGAAAGCACCTGCAGTGTTGTGCTAGAGGTGTGAAATGCTGGTGGGGCAGGGGAGCTCACAAAGCATCGTACGCTTGTCACCTGCGGCGAGACAGATCTGTAGGTGTGACATGGACAACCTGAGAAATAGCTAAAATACAGAGGGGTCAGGGCTTTTGGAGAGCCTCTAAGGTAGAGGTGGGAGTGCACAACTCTGATGCTTGAGGAGAGTGAACTAGAATCGGTATAAATCGCTCCAGCGCCTTCAGCGACTTACACTGAATGGTGGTCACAAATTCTCATTCAGTAATAAGAAAAAGCACTCCCTTACCTACCAGAGACTCCAAAGTAATGGCTAATGTGTGAGCAGTCAAGAGGCGTTTTATCTGCACTGTATCTTGCAGTTGCAAAAAGTAGCATTTAAAAGAGTAGTTGCAAATACCATAATTTTAATCTTTGTCAAATTTCCGTTGGCCCGTAATATGAAAAAACTGTAGAGACTGAAATTATATTTATATTGTTCCTACTTGTTTTTATTTGTTTTATCAGACTAAGGCTTAACTACTTTAAACAAACCATCAGTGAACAAACATTTGGCAAAGAGTTGTCAAAAGAATGAAAATCAGAGCAGTGGCTCATAATTTCTTTGCATGCCTCTGTTTAGCTGAATTGCCATCATGGTATTTAGACAAAATTTTGCAGATGCATAATTTTTGTTGTATTTATTAAAATAAGCCACCATAAAGCAACAGTTTACTGCCTTTAATTTGCAATCTTAAATTTCTTTTATTTAGACATATGAATCTGTTCTTTTTTTCACACTGGAGTATATTCATTGAGGTTTGTTTTAACAAAACATTTTAACGTATAGGAACACGTTGCTTTTAGACAGAATTGCCAGTTTTTAAAAGGTAATTGTTGCAAACGTAATTTCTTTCTGCAGGATAATGGATCTCCTGAAGAACACGCAATTTATGTTTGGGACCATTTTATTTCCCAGTCAGCTGCAGAGAACGTGTTTTTTGTTGCTCACAGCTATGGCGGACTTGCCTTTGTAGAGTTGGTAAGTGAGACTTCTCCATTGCCTTCTTTCCCGAAGTCTTTTACAGTTTTTCTAAATTCTTTGTGATCACTTTCTTGAAAGCAGACATTTAGGAACAACTTTGAACCAGTGGTCAGATATACAGATCTGTGAGGATTTCTTTGCAACGGGAAGGTCACTGCATTTTTATCTGTTTTTGAGTTACACAATAAGGTCCCAAGTGTGCACAAACCTGAAAGACCGTGGGAAAACAAAACGCATTGGATCCTCCTCGTCCCGGCTATGTACTGAAAAGGCAGCACTCAGTGAGTTTCTGCTCGGGGGCAGGAAGACTGGAGGTGAAGACTGAGAACATATAAGAACAGTTTTAAAGCAAAGTCACATTAAGAAATGCACCTTTCTGAATATAGACTGGAACTGGAATTTGGATGTTTTACCTAATTTTGCATTTTTTTCACAAAGGTGTGCAGAAGTTGCTGGGAGGTCTTTTTTGCCATTTATTAGGCTCTGGATAAACCCTGCAGTTATATAAGGTGGGGAGGACTCTGCTCAGTGTAAAGCTGTCCTACCTCTGATGCTGGGACTGGTGAACGTCTAGTTTGTCAGTCTTCCACCCTTTTCTCTAAAGGCAAATTTGTTGACCTCATCTGGTATACGAAGTTGCCTGTTTAACTTGTATACCATTCTTTGAGTGTAGCAATAGTCTCCTCACTTGATGATGAAATGCTGCTGTAATCAGCTTTATTGAGGAAAACTTAAAAAAAAAAAAAAGTCCTATTTATCATGGAAATGTAAATTGCAGAACATTGCAATTGGTTTTATAGACACAGGAATCAGTAGATATAGATGTGCATCATTTGTCTATAACACATTAGTTTAGTCTAACTGAAAGTTACTGAACGTGGTTCATGACTGAACGTAAGATGAAGGCCCTAGTTAAGGAAAAGCATGCATGAGTGTTTTGTTTTTAATCTCGTGTTGCTCTAAGTAGCAATAAGAATGCAGAGTAGGACCACTTGTATTATTTTAAGAACTTAAGGTTTTTGTTAGCCCTTTTCATTTGTAGAAATTAAGGCCATTTTGATTTTCTGTGTGCTTCCAGAAGAGTATCTTTAAAATATGTATGATGTGTATAGATTTGAGACTCAAGAACAGTTCAGCTGATCATTTTGCACAGGTGTTTTATTACCAGGTCAATAAATAGTCTCAAACTCAATTTTTAAGAGACCAAGTTAGTGAAGATGAATAATTCCTTCTATAATCACAACGTTGGGCATGAAACAGGTTGCATTGTGTGTGCCTGTTGTTTCTCGGATGCAACGAGTGATAGGGAGCTTCTCTTCTGTCTTGGCTTTCCTAAGCCGCGATTTTCGTCTGCCCTGTGTTTCAGCCCAGGTTATTCTGGTGTGCCTCGTCTGTCCAAAGTGAAGCATTAGCAGAATTTCTGTAGTTTTTGTACCATGTTGTTTGGGTCGCCGGGCGGCTACAGATGCATATGCTTAGCACAGGGTGGGAATAAAAATCAACTGGAGACCTTTCCCAGTGTTTCCTAAACAAAGTGCTTATTCGAAGGAGGCTTGGAGAGTCTTTCCATCACATTTCAGTCAATGGCTTGAGGTGGCATGGGTAACAGATGACCAATGTGTCATTCCCATTTTGCCTGTTTCTCTTGTCACACTGGTGGATATTTCTTCACTTTTGTTCTACTTTAATATGAAGCACACAGATGTTTCAGAACAAGACTTGACTTTTGACCTTGGGGCTTCCAGGGTCAGGGTGCTCAGGGCCTGTGAAATTATCACAAGCTGAGCTAAAGTTTTCATCCATCGCAGGAAGCAACCAGTAAGTAAGAAGTTAAAAAGGAGCTTTGTCAGAGAGACAAGATGGTCTCAGTAAGGGTCAGCTTCTGTAGTCTGCTGTCTCTGCAGGAGATGCATGCCTGAGAGGAAGAATATAATATATAACCATTGGCACATTGCATATCTGTCATGCAAAACGAGACCTGAGAAGTGTATTTAATGTAGCCCGATTGTTTTTTTAAAAATCAAAGCATATTAACACCTGGTTTGGGTGGAGGTGGTTTGGTAGCTGAGCTCCACTGAAAGCAGTTTAATTAAATAATGCATAGACTGAAGCAGATGTCATTGAAATAAACCCTGAACTATTTTATCACAATATTAATTTGTAAGATTTTATTTTGTTATGATCTCCTTTCTCTTCAACTTTATATCCATATGGCACTTAGTAATTGCAAAGAGCTCAAAAAAAAAAAAAAGAAATGGAGCAGCTGATGGGCAATTACTGTCTTATGACAAATACATATTCGATCAGTTTCTGTCCTGCTTTGTGTGGGGGAGATGATGAGGGTGATAGAGCAGCTACACCATGTAGGAACCATACCACCTCTACACTTGCTGTGCAAGAATTTTGGGTCAACGGGTTCATAAAATTGTAGTTACGGGGAGACCTGTTGCACAGCTGCTCCTTCTGCATCTGTGCAGGAGAGCAGTGTGAAGCAGATGGCTTTAATTTGGAGTGAAGGTTTCTGCCTGGGCCCTCCGCATTTTATTGTGCCTGCAGGGAAAAAGAAAACAAGCAAAGAAGTCCAAAAACATTTGTGTTTTCAAGGAGTATCTTTTAAATTCACTTTGCATGTTGTGCTGCGAGGTCTGTCCCGATCGTTTGCAGTCATCTCAGTCACGGAGATCCCCAGCTCATCACTTCGTCACGGTGCAAGGCTCTTGATGAAAACCTGACGCTCTGGCATTAAGCAGAGAAACCCAACGAAACCTGATATTAAGCAAAGACTCGTTCGTGGTCGTTCGTACCATCACGTGGGAAGGGCTGCTGCTCTCCCGGAGTAGAGCGGGGAAGCGTTCAGCCTCGCAGGGGCAGGAGCAGACTCTGCACTGCCTCGTCCCTTTCTCTGCGGGTTTCTGCACTGCAGTGCTGGGATGTGGGCATGCATTTTGGTGGGAAACTCAAAGTGAAAAGAGAGCAAATATGACCATCGGCCATCAGTGCCTGAAACTGGTAGAAAAGGAGGGCCATTTTTGTTTACAAACCTTCGGTGGCCAAACCTGGTCTTCATTCCAGATTTCATCTCACCGTAAAGACCAAGCTGTGGTTTGGAAGTTCTTCATTAAACAAACCAGTAGAACTGGGCTGCGATTTTCAAATACATGCCACAGCATCTAACATCTTAATTGGTCTTTGCAGCTTTTTAATCTACATTTTTGCATGTCTGTGATTGCGAGATGTTAAGAAGAACAGGGTGAGTCTGTAATATCATGCTTGAATGCACAGAAACTGGTACCCGGTTACTGCAACGTAAGCACACAGTTTCTGTACCTTGCTGGGTCGTGGATTACTAGGGAATAATTGGAAGTGATTGAACATGTGTGGGAAGTGAAGTTCCACCAAAAATGCAATTACATGTATTTTATAGCTTGAATTACAAATGCTAATCATAAACCATATGCTAAAATATATCTTAATATTTAGTAATTAAAACTTTGTGTAATGGTGGTTTGAAATTAAATGTGCATCTAATAATATCTACACGTAAATTACTTTTTGAATACACATCACTAAAAATAGTTGTTGGGTCACTGTGTTCTGCTAATGACTGATTTTGAAAAACTCAAGCCATGATTCATGAACACATCTCAGCTTCTTACTTCTGTTATCCGTTACACAGTGTAGTCAGGAATTTATTTTCAGAAGCAGCTCGCTGTAGTTGATGGTAAATTGTGGAACTTTCCCAACTCCTAGCTTATAATAATTTTATGAAATTGAACAGAAAGTGAGAATTTCAAGTTGATGGAGTCAATTTTATATTTAGTTTACAGAAAATAAGTTTCTGGTACAACGCCTCCTTTGAGTTTTTCTGCCAAATTTTGTGGGTTTACAATTATTTTGCTTTAAAAAGAATGTTTTCCCTTGTCATTGCCTGCATGAAAGACCTCTGCAGGAGAAAAGATATATTGTGCCCCCGTGCCTACCCGAGTGCTGTGGCCATCCCCTGCACATCTAATTATGGCATCAGGGCCTGGCTGCATGCAGAGGGGACAGAAAGGGTGGTCCTAGGATGCTGGGTGATATGTAAAACTAGCCATGTCCATCATTGTAAACAACACATGACAACTACTCATTTCGGAATCAGGAAAAGAATTGTTAAATCTCAGCTTTCAAAATTGTCAATTAGGGATTCAGTATCCTGAGAGTTTAAAAAAAAAAAAAAAAGGGTTTTATGGAAGAGTTCTCCTGTTCGCCTCCTATATTCCTGAGACATTAGGCTCTGCATTTCCAAGGGTTTCCTCAGCACCTTATGAACCAGAAGTGTAGCTTTTTTGTTTTAATTTTTGTTAAATAATACCTTTAAGAAAAAAACCCACCAAATATCATGGGAGTCGTGACAAAACTGAGAATCGGCAGTGGTATCTCCAGCTTACAGCATTCACGCTGCTGTAAAAATACAAAGCGCACGGGGGAATGTAACATAATTAAATTAGGAGAAGGAAAGTAGGTTCATTGTCTTTGAGCAGATGAGAAACTATTCATTATGATCTTGGCTAAAATGTTGGATGTATATATTGACAATTTGCACAAAGGTGTAGATAAAAGTGTGTGTGTGTGTATTTTTAGGCAGCTTTGTTAAAATGAGAGCCCTTAAAACACACTGTTCAAATTACTGTATCCACTGTAGCATCCTAATTCCATCAAAATCAGCCAATTTTGTCCATTTGAAATAATTTTAGGTCCATCATTCTGAGATATGCTCTGCAATACACTGACACTTCATTTTGTTGTATTGTGCTGAGTACGGAAAGGACCTGACCCTGGCTAGAGCTGATAGGTGCCATAATAATAACGATGATAAACGGGCACCTGCTGAGCTACCTGGGAGTCTCTGAGGCTGCATCAGTATTCTGGCACAGAAAAAATGCAATTTAAGACCCTTAATGACTGGCCTGTGAACCTGTCATTAGCATTTCATTAATGTAATTTCCTGAAATTTCAGATTGAATGGTTTGTTACATCTGTCTTTTTATTTATATATACTTACATGCATGTCTATTTACTTTTTACATTTAGTTTGGCTCAAGAATTGGTCAGCATAGCGCAGGTACTGTGGATATGTAACTCTTAATTCCCATGGCTGACATATTAAATCAAAATACATCTACTGATGTGTGGCAGAAATAACACAAGATCTGTGGTTGTTGTAGGAAACATGGGAGAGAGCCAGAAGTAGAGAGCTGCAAAGCAAAACACCTCAGTGACCAAGATGCATATTGCGAAGAAACAAAGCAAAATATCACTGTGTTTCAAGGCTTTGTGAGCATTAAACTAAAGGAAAAAAAAACGACATTCTTTAAATCTTGAATGTCAATTGGGAGAGCAGTATGGGATGCTGTCTTGTAGGTTTATGGGGACTTGGGTTATATGTCCAGTCTTTGGACAAATCATCTCTACCCAACTCTACACTATCTCTCACAGCATTCTTCTAGAGAAGGTTGTGGCTCATGGCTTAGACAGGTTTACTCTTCACTGGATAAAGAACTGGCTGGACGGCCGAGCCCAGAGAGTTGTGGTGAATGGCGTTAAATCCTGCTGGTGGCCGGTCACAAGCGGTGTTCCCCAGGGCTCGGTTCTGGGGCCGGTCTTGTTCAATAGCTTTATAGATGACCTGGATGAGGGGATCGAGTGCTCCCTCAGTAAGTTTGCAGATGACACCAAGTTGGTCAGGAGTGTTGATCTGCTGGAGGGTAGGAGGGCTCTGCAGAGGGGTCTGGACAGGCTGGATCGATGGGCAGAGGTCAACTGTATGAGGTTTAACAAGGCCAAGTGCCGGGTCCTGCACTTGGGTCGCAACAACCCCAGGCAACGCTACAGGCTTGGGGAGGAGCGGCTGGAGAGCTGCCCAGCGGAAAGGGACCTGGGGGTGCTGGCTGACAGCCGGCTGAACATGAGCCGGCAGTGTGCCCAGGTGGCCAAGAAGGCCACCAGCGTCCTGGCCTGTATCAGCACTAGTGTGGCCAGCAGGAGCAGGGCAGGGATCATGCCCCTGGACTCGGCACTGGTGAGGCCGCACCTCGAATCCTGTGTTCAGTGTTGGGCCTCTCACTCCAAGAAGGACGTTGAGGTGCTGGAGCGTGTCCAGAGAAGGGCAACGGAGCTGGGGAGGGGTCTGGAGCACAAGTCTTCTGAGGAGCAGCTGAGGGAACTGGGGGTGTTCAGGCTGGAGAAGAGGAGGCTGAGGGGAGCCCTCATCGCTCTCTGCAACTGCCTGAAAGGGGGTTGTGGTGAGGTGGGTGTTGGTCTCTTCTCCCAAGGAACCAGCGATAGGACGAGAGGAAACAGCCTCAGGTTGTGCCAGTGGAGGTTTAGATTGGGTATGAGGAAAAATGTCTTTACGGAGAGAGTGGTCAAGCATTGGCACAGGCTGCCCAGGGAGGTGGTGGAGTCACCATCTCTGGAGGTATTTAAAAGATAACGCAGAAGTGGTGCTTAGGGACATGGTTTGTGGTAGACTTGACAGTGCTGGGTTAATGGTTGGACCTGATGATCTCAGAATTCTTTTCCTACCTTTATGATTCTATGATTCTACCTGTTTTATGTCTCACCTTTTTCTGTGTGGTACACTTATATTAGCACTTCTTTCAGTCAGATCTGACTTTGGTAGGGACACTCAGAAAACTAAGTCCAAAAGTGAAAACAGGATCTTCATTCCATTTGATTATTTATTTCAGCTGTACTGTGTCGTGCTTCTTGGAAAAATGCTTGTTCGTATGAAAAAGGTCAAATGAGAAATGAGGGTGGACAAGAGAGGCTAATGGAGAAACAGCAGCGCGTTGTGTAAAAAGGGTTGGACAGGACTAGGGTCAACCCTTGGGGCAAATTCCTTTTAGTATTTCTGTTACTGACATGGGCACACATAGTAAGTATGCGCTAATGAAATTGTCTCCTGGCATGAAGTGGTGAATTCACCGTTGGTATTCAGAAGTAGAATTTCTGCAGGAATAGAAATTAAAGGAAATAATAGAAACTTCAGGACACTTAGGCATTGACCGGCTTGTCATCTGCATTTGTGTATGAAGAGTGATCTCATCAACAGGGAACAGCAGGGATGGAGAAGCCCTTGGACGTGCGGCTTCATTTGCTGATGGCTGCAAGTGAATGACCCGATACCGCAACAAAGCAGTCAAATGTGATCCTGTGATTTGTTCACTCTTTCTATCACAGGAAGGGAAATATTAATGCTGGGCAGCATGCTGGTGAGATTAATCTGAGATAATTTGAAACCTTCAGGAAGATTAACTCGGTCCAGAAGAGATATGGGGAAGAGGTGTCAGTACGCTCAGAGCGATGGAGAGCCTATTTTCCTAGAAACGATGAAGCATACACGCACGTCCCGTGATGTGGTGCCACACAGAGATGTCCTGCCTACCGTGAGCACCAGAACCAATATAGCCATAGAAACAGTACACACACCCTCTGGGCTTATCAATCGTAATAAAAGCTGTGTAATCTGCTAATGCTCTTACATTAACTTTGGTAGCTGTTGAAGAAAAAGAAGGTTTGGCATCTATTCTGTATTTGCTACAGAAGCAGAGTTTAAAAAGCATGGCTTGTTCAGCCTGGCGAAGGAAAGCTTAGAGGGATTGGTAGTACTCTGCAAATACATCGGGAAAGTAAACAGCAGGGAGGGAGAGCCCTGTAAGCCAAAGAACAATGTTGGCACAGGAACAAATGGATTAAAACTGGTCATGAATAAATTTAGGGTGGAATTAGGTTTCTCACCATTGGATGAGGAAGGCCTGTTTGGGAACAGGAGGACTGGGGCAAAGCTGCTACCCAGCGTGACCCACACGTGGCAAGAGTTATGTGAGTAATTGGCTGGGACTGTAGGTCCTTGGTGTGACCCAGGAGTCTCTGTTCCTGTGAAAGCCAGCGTGTCCAGGTGCATGTTTTCAGCCACAAACAATTGCACCTGGTTTGGGTTAGTTTTTCTGGAGTCAGTGCCTCTCTGACTCCAGGCTCACTCTGTCTCTTGAGTGCTGGAAGCCATGAGTTTGAACCAAAACCAGGTCAACCCCCAAGTGCCAATGTTTGCAAACAACTTTCTTCCAGCCTTACATGTTTTTGGAAGTAGCAGGCTCATTTTTTGCTAACGCTTTATGAAATGCACAAGCTTCAGCTTGTGGTAGAAAGCAACAGGGATCGCAGATCCTGTGGTGAGGTGTTGCAGCAGTAAGGAAATTAAATGATGGATTGAGAAAAAAATACTGAAGTATCTTAATATGTGCTGGAAGCAATTTCTTGATCACATTTGCTTTTACTGATATATACATACAAAAAGTGTGCATGTGTGTATATATATATACACAAACATACATATATATACACACATATGTATTTATATGCATATATTGTCCATTTTAACACAGAGTAGGTAAACACTTTAGATCATTGTCAGCCTAAATAAATAAGCTGACAAGTACACTGGCATCATTATTTCACTTGCTACCATTTACTGTTATTATGCATTTGCGTTGCTGTAGCAATCACATAGTAGTGCCTTGTCCTGAAGAGCTTTGCGGTCTGGAAGGATCGTCTAACAGGAAGAGACAGAGGGCTGATGAACGATTACCAAGCAGTTCAGAGCACCATAGCTGCATATCCTTTTCCATTTTTTGGTGTTTTCGTTTAAATGCCGTGTCAGCATCCTCTTCCACAGTTCATCCCTGGCCCTCCTGCCTTGCTGCTGTATGAGAGAAGAGGATGGCCGCAATGAAAGCCCGAGCGTGGGCCACTTCCAGAACAGGCTCGTTTTGAATATTCATCCCTCCTCGTTATGTTGCTGTAGATAACCTGCTCAGCCTCATTACTTTTTGCTTCCTCTTAATCATTTGCTAATGTAATATCTTATGCTTCACTCTGCGCAGGCCATGGTCTGAGGCTAGCCATACGTATGCCCCTTCCCCACTTATGCCAAAAGGAGAAGGGTTCATGGACTGGAACCATGTACCCAGCACTAATTGCCGGCACCACCCATCATTACTTTACATCTCATTGGCCCGTTCATATTCATTTTCTAGCCTGACACCAAAGTTGGAATGCTAATTATGAAATGAACAAAGGACTGGAGATGGGTAAAAGTTAGGGTTACTCAGTGTGGCGGGCTGACCGCGGCCGGAGGCCGGTGCTCCCGGGCCGCTCCATCCCTCCCCTCCCCAGCTGGGCCGGGGACAGAAAACACAGCGAAAGGCCCGTGGGGCGAGAGCGGGGCAGCAGCGGTCACTCACCAGGGCCCGTCCCGGGCCGCGCAGGCTCCGCCGGGGGACGATCCGGCCCGTGGATCGCCGAGCGACCCCGAGGAGGGGCCGGGGCACTGCACCCCGCTCCCAGACCCCTTCCCCCGCCCCTCCCCGCTGCCCGGCCGCAGCTTCGCTCCCCGTTTTCTCTCCCTCCCGCCCCGAGTGGCGCGGGGGGACGGGAACGGGGGCTGCGGGCAGCTCATCGCCCCCGGGCTCTGCCGCTCCCGCCGCCCCGGGGGGAGGCCTCCTCGCGCCCT
The DNA here is from genome assembly GCF_964289735.1 of Phaethon aethereus. Lineage (NCBI taxonomy): Eukaryota > Metazoa > Chordata > Aves > Phaethontiformes > Phaethontidae > Phaethon > Phaethon aethereus. Next base: position 88,029,444 of record NC_138577.1, on the reverse strand, counting down.
GCGCCGCTGCGGCGTGGGGCCTCCCCGGGGGCGGGTGGGGATCTGCTCCCCCGTGGGGCTCCGCAGGGGCTTCCCCCGGGGCTGCCGGGGACCCTCTGCTCCGGCGCCCGGAGCCCCTCCTGCCCCGAGCCGGGGGCCGCAGGGCCGCTCCTCTGCCCCGGGCTCGCTCCTCTCCCCGGCCGCGCTCGCACGCTTTGTTTTCCCTTCTTCGCCCCGTTCCCCGGAGCCGCTGCCCCCGTGGCCGCTGGGCTCGGCCTTGGCCGGCGGCGGGTCCGTCTCGGAGCCGGCTGGCGCTGGCTCTGGCGGCCATGGCGGAAGCTTCTGGCAGCTCCTGGCCGGAGCCGCCCCGGCGGCCCCACCGCTACCCGACCCTTGCCCGCAAACCCAATATCCTTGGAAATCCAATTACTTGGAAATATGTGTTGGCATCCTATGGGATTTGGAGGTTGAAGGCACAGCAGTTTCTGCATTTCTTTGCGAGGCTTCTCTAGAGTTCCATCATCTCACTACTTGTATATTTTTATAATCTCTTTGCATTGTTTTAAATTTTGTGCACTACACAGTGAACATGTATTTTTAGATTTTGGTATGAGGAGCTTTCAGATTTTCAGCAATTGTTCTTGTACTGCCATCCCTTCGTTCTCTTGTTGCCCAACTATATATAACTAGGTCTGGGTTTTTTCCTCTTTTCTTTGTATTGCGGTCTGAATTCAGTACTGTCAACATTTCTCTGGTAGTATGCTAAGAACTGAACTCCGTATTTTAAGTTCAGTTCCTATAGTTAGCTCAAGGTGATCTTCAGCACCTTTGTTCAGCTGTGGAGCTTTTGGTAAATGCAGCCTAGCAGTACTAGATTTTGTTTTTCCCCAAAGTTTCTTTGAATTTGGTACCCGCTGGTGTTCATGCATCCCTCAGAGTATTTTAGTGCTCTCAATTTGCCTTTCCCCAGTGGTACCAAATGTAGTAGCTGATTTCCTTTCCCCCCAACAATATTATCTCACTTTCTTCCAAATTAAATCTAGCTGTGTTGTGGCCCTTGTTGTGCGGGACGACAAACTACACTCTCACAGCGATCCCTTTTGTGCTATAGGTCTATGAATCTTGGAAGCTCATTTTGCATTTTTTCCATGCCTTACTTCTCTTGGCAGTTTCTCCTGCTTTAATGTCACCTGCAAATTTAATTAATTCCAGATCATTAATGAAGATGTTAAATAAAACCGTATTTGGCATCTATCCCTATATCTGACTAGAAACTTCCTTCTGGCTCAATAAATTCCTTTGTATTAGTATACTTTCCTGCATTGTTTCAACTGTTTTAAATTCTGCAAGACAGTGTGCTTATCAGTCAGTTTATTTTTCATTTCAGATTCTATCTTTGAAAGGGAAAAAAAAAAGCCAAAGCACAGGACCATGTTAAAAGAACACATCGCTCGTCCTTTCAGTTGTGCAGATAAACTTCAGCCATGGAGCCTATCAAAGCTGATGGGGCAAAGTCTGTGTGAAACCATCTCCTTGAAATGCTTGAAGTACACTCCAGGGCCCATTAACTGGTTTTTCTTAGCTTCTTGCCTAGCTATTAATTTTCTCACTGGTTGCCCAAACTTACAAGAAGTTACAAGTTGTCATCTCTAGATGTGCACCTCCGCAGAGGTGTTTTTTGCCCGAACCATTTCATACTCATTAGAGCTCTGCCAGACACGGGGCAAATTCATCAACGGTAATGGGAGACAAGTCTTCTGTCCTGAACCTCTAAGTACCCAGCATTGCATGTCTGTGCCTTATCTCCTCTTGTCTGATATAAACTATTTCAGTCCAGCGGTTTTTTGGCTCTCTGAGGTGAATTCCTGAGATGCTGGTGGACGTGCCATCCTGCCCCGAGTCCTGCTGCATAAATAAAGAGTCCTGTCTCCTGTTTTCTTGGAGAGACTTACTAGCTCTTCACCCCATCTCGGATGATCTTCAGACTTTGCCTTAATCTTGTAAAATCTTCTATGAATGCACATCTTCCTTTTTTATCTATTTAATCCACCTGCTTCTGGGTCATATCAGCAGGTGCATCTTTTTGCTGCGCTATGCACTCCTGACTTTTTCTCATCCTCTGCAGATGCCTCTTTCCTGGCAGTGGTGCCACAGGACAAGAATGGAATTTTTATAACGCCACTTCCTGCAGATGTGGTCATTGTGTCTATAAATGGCCACGCATTGGACTGACTGGAGGTTCAAACAACATGTGTACTGTTGTGTTGTGGGTTTTTCCCCAACAGGTACAATATGAAAAAACATGCACTCTATTTAACTTTCTAGATTGTTAAGTTATCTCTCTGGATTGGTTTGGAGAGCAGCTTAATACAAAAGATTTTACAACATATGACATCATCACAGTCTAAAGGGATTGCAGTTGTTTTTGAATGTACATATCAACATTAATAAAGAAGAAAAGCAGGAGTTTTGGATTTGCTTATACAATGAAGAAAATGGGAAAATCGCATGTGTTATTCCCTGACAGGCTTTGGGGTACATTGAGATTATTTTGTCTGAAATATTAGGCTGTTTCAAATACTGGGTTGTTTGGGTTTTTTAAATGGAAAAAACATTTTAAAAATGAAGTTGTCTCACTGTTATTTCATACTTTCTCCTATTTCTGTGACGTGATCTTGTGCCAATAAGACTACACAAGTGTATTGTGTTACTGTTAATTTAAATGTTAATTATGGTGAAAAGTATACGTATGGCTTTTGTGTGGAACAGTAGAGATTTTATAAGACTTTAAGACCCGGTTTAGTGGATCAACCAGGGGAACTGCAAGTTAATAATATATTAGGCATTGCAAATCCAGGTGGAGTAAAAGGAATCCAAACATATCTAGTGAAGGGAGCTCTAAAACTGTGGTACTGTAAGAAGCAGCTGGAATTTGCATTTTATCCTAAAACTTTCTTTAATCTAGTGAAGATGTGTTATATAGCTCTTCAGTATATTAGTGAAGTATTTTAATATTAATAATAGCATGACTACCAGTGTTTAAATGTTAAAATAATCCTATTTAAGGGCTTTGCTTGAATGTGATATGAAGTAAAAATATGTAAGCAGATTTTGCACATATATTCATTGAGAAAATTGTGCTTTTAACAGTGCAGAACCGAACTGAGATTTTAATGCAAGGTATCAAAATGCAGGAGTAAAATTTCCTCATAAATACATGAAAAATAAACAGTTTAATTACTTATTTTTCTGTCTTTTCCATTTTCCAAGGCAAATTAAGCATAACAGTGAGTCTCAGTATCCTGCAGTGTCAGGATACAAAGTGCATGAGGGTTTTACAAGCTTGATTAAGCCAAGGCATTTTATTTGCTTGTCGATATCTGGATTATATTTTGTCCTGGCATGGCTCTAGCCGTCTGACAGGAGAATTATACCTCTGCGGTATAAAGTTCGGAGCCAATAGTGATCTTTAAAAGCAGAGTTTCTTCAGAGGAAAAGTTTTTGTAGGCTTTTTCGCTTGTTCCTTCATCCTCCTCTTTTCTCTCCTCATCCCTTTCCCAAGAACAGATGATGAATAATGTTTAAGAAATCATTCTCCACAAGTCTCCGTGGGAAGACGTGTTATTTTAGCAGTTTTGATGTAGTTGCCAAGTAGTTGGTGAACCTGTATGGTCCCGTGGTCATGAATATTGCTTTTTGCACCTTACCAAGTTTTATTCCAATTTGGAGTGCTTTTGAAGTATTGATGTTATATGTATGTCAGCTGCTTTGCTTAAGAGCCTTAGTATTTTCTTGAATACCCTTACAACATAGTCTAAAACAGTCGAGGGTACCAAAAATATAATTACAATATTCTTTGACAGAATAAATTTCAGTCAACAGAGCAATGACTGTGATGTTAGATCTCTGGTATTGTGGTTTGTGTAAATGATAAAATCTTTTATTTTTTCCTGCATCACTGACTACTTTACTGAGCAGGTTTTAAAAAAAGAAATAAAACCATCAAAATAATGGCACAAAATCGCAGCCAGACCACTCTCGGTCCCTACCCTGTCGGGCACAAAACTTCCAGCGTTTTATAAGGCGTTAAAGTACAGAGATGATATTTTCTCAGCCTTAAAAAAAGGCATTGTTAATTTAACCCTCAGTAATCTTATTTCACTTCACCGCCGTTGCTGTCTGCAGCCCCGGCAGATTTTTTTAAACCAGCTGTTGAAAATAACCTAGTTTAAAGAGTTCACGGCTGAACGTGAGGGATTCATCATTATATATTTACTGTCTGAGGCTGATATAGCTGTAAGGTTTTTCAGATGCCATTGATCTATTGCGCATGTTCCCTCCCCGGGTTGCAGGACGTGCTTCTATTTGCATAAGGCCCTGGGCAAGGTTCTTTCTTGCATTGATTGGCCTGTCCAAGGGAGCCTGATGTGCTCCTGCATTGATCACCCTGTCTTTTCTTGGAAGGCAGTGTTACGCCGAGTTCATCTCAAACATTCTAGGGAGAAGGGAAAACTTTACTGCAGATGTCTCAATTTTATTCAGATGTTCCTTTGAGTATAGGCCTTTCCTTTTTTTTTTTTTACAGGATAAGTATTTTTTTCTTTTTCTTTTTTAATTTGGATGTGTTTCCGCAGTTATAGCACAGCGTAGACCAGAGTGTACCGAAAAGCTACGTTAAATAAAATCGCCATTATGTACACCATTTATTCCACGCTGTGGGTTTTTTTTAAAACAATGCCTATAGCTTCCAGCAAAAATCAAAACTACTCTCTCTTCAAAGAGTTTGCAATTACAAGTGAAGACTTAATCTAAGACTGTGTGTGCTGGTGTCTTTGCTTAGATTAATATTGTCAGTTTGTAACTTGCATGATTTGTACTAAATTTTCCTCAATCTTGCAAAAATATTTTTAAATGGCACCTTCAGAAGAAAACTGCAGTTGTGTTTTGGAGCTGTACTTCAAAATGCATAATGTAGGTAAATTGCTGAGCGGGGCGGTGATTGATCAGAGAGGACAAATACTTCCTTACAGTGTCCTTGCTGTTACCGATGGGGTACGTCGGGGGCTGGCTTTCGAAACCCAGGTTTAGCAACCGCGTTCTTGGCTCACCCTTGCAGGGGATGGAGCTTTTCATTCCCTCCTGCAATAGCAACCTATATTCGGGAGCTCTGAAATCCACCGCTGCAATTTCTGAGCGCCACATCCCTGCCTACCCGCCTAGTGATGGAAAAGGCGCCCGTTACTGTTGTCCACCAAACCTATTTCAGTGGTCAGAAAACGATTTGGCACGTGGACTTCCCCAGAGGTACAGGTGAAATGCGGTTATACCCAAAGTGTGGCTCCTATCTAGCGCACAAGCCGGCACGTGAGCCTCACCAAGCGTGTGGTACACTGCACGTTGGTGAAAAATAAAACATTACACTAGCACTCCTGTCCTACAGAGCACCGAGCACGACGGACCCGTTCCTTCGCCATTTTTAAAAAAATGTGCTGTGGATATTTTTGTGGATGCTGTGGAATTTTCTTCAAAGGAAATAAGTATTCAGAGATACACAGCTGAGATCATATTAATGCTATTACATAAATTACGCAGGGGTTTTTTTTATCGCTTCGATTATAGTTTCATGTCTTTCACAGCAGCAATAATGTATTGCATTGTATTGCGATACGTTGGCTTAGGGAACATATTCCTTTGGTCATTCGGTAAAACAAAACTTAGATAAGTGTAATTCAGGTAGCGTATATGAAATTTCATGTTCATTATCATGCAAATGCAGTGAGAATGTAACATTTCCCAAGATGTCATTTGACTATTAGGATCTTTAGAAAATGGCCTCTCAAAGCCACAAAGCTAATATTCCAGAAGAAAGCTATATAATACCTAAAAATGCTCTATCCTTATTCTATATGAATAACAAATGTAATAGGACAGGCCATTATTAAAATTGCAAAAGAATGTGTTGACCTATTGGTACAGAGGATCTTTCCTGATTTTTGCATCGATGATGAATTCTGAGCTTTCCGTAGCATAGAGGATGAACATGCAAACACAGATTTCAAAAATCTGCAGGGGAAAAAAAAAAAAGTTGGATAGTAACTGGAAATCTGTTCTGTTTTGTTTCCGTATATAAATGAAAGTGGTACATATTTATACCGATAACTATTTTGTTATTCGTAGTGATATCCTATGCGAGTGTTACATGTATGTGGTGTGTCTGCATTGTGCACAAATTGTGCATCTGCAACACTTTTCACTTATTTTAAGCTGTCTTTTGCGGATATTTGAGTCAATGAACATAGAAGATGGTCACGGGCTAAACATGCGCTAATCTCTTAAGTGGGGAGTGGAATTTGCTTTTAATTCTGAAATAAAAGAAGAGTCTGAGTATCTCGTAGCAGCCCATTATCTGCGTTATTCAGTTGAAGCAAAATGCTGGACTTGCTTATATGCATGAACTGTGCAGGGCAGCAAGACCCGAAAAATTTCTGGTAGCAAAAGAGATCTTTTGCACACAGCTTCGGTTCTCAAAAAGAAAGGGTGGGACGCAATTGTTTATAAGCAATTAAAATGAAGAAAAGAAATCTAATCTCTTCCTTCAGGTAGAAATACTCTCTGGAAAAAAAGCATCTGTAGCATGGATAGCATTGTGCTGTTAAACAAAGCGTATGCCTTAGAAAAACACGATGAAGATGTATATAGGTATGTCCAGAGTTTCTGATACCCTCCGTGGATGTTGAGTAGTGAGATTTTTCTCAGCCGATTTTTGCAGCCCCAAGTGGTGTTCTGGATGTGTTGAAGTAAGTGTTTTGAATGGGTTTTAATATTTGTCTCATTGCTGGGCATCATCAGCATCAGGCACACGAGCGAGTCCTTTTACTGATAAGATCTGAGTAAAATAGAGCAGCACAATGTAAAAACCCATATATTTACGCTTTCCTGTGACAGATATAACTTCCCTGGCAAAAAATTGCTATTTTTCAGATGCAGGGCAAATGTTTTCCAAATAAGTATATGAAGAATGAAATTCCAAAGTCTGTGGGGTTTTTTTATATTTAGTTTGTAAAACCATAGTATTTAGAGACAGGAAAAATTACAGAGGATGTCTGAAGTGTCATCTCTCTCCCTTGTCACTGTCATTTTACAAGCACGTTACTGAAGAGAAGAGGTGGTCCAGTGTTGTTTTCCTAGGGAGATCTTTTCAAAGTCCAGGTAGCGCTAATGTGGCAGATACCATGCAGCAATTAAAAATGTTTTCCGCTACTTCATTCCCACCTAAACATTTTTACTCTCCATGCATTGTGCATACGTGGTACCTGCCCTTCACTCCAAACCTTTTGATGATCTAACTGGCAAACTTCCATCACGTGTAGGATACTCTAGTGCATTTTTTTAAAGAGGGCTTATGATTTGACATTGGGGGGGGGGGCATTGGGGGTTTTGTTTGTTTGTTGAGGTAAAATGGGGTGTTTAAACAATAAAGGCTTGATCAAGAACTCCTCGACACTTGTGATCTGGTGCAGCAGTCTGAGGAGGGAACTGATAGAGCCTCCCCGTCTCACTCCAGAAATGCTGATTTTCTGTCATGTTCGTATTTTGAGCAGAGGCTGCTCTGGGTGCAATACAGACTGCTTAGCATCGGGTTCACTGGGGTCACCGTTTGAGCCCAACTTCATTGCTGAAAGGGTAATGGGTGGTGGTGTTCGTAAGAATAATGCATAATAAAGACAAAACAGTTAGAATCATCCTGCTCTTCAGACTCTCGTGTTGCTTCCCACAGCCTCTCTTTCTCCAGAAAGAAAAAAGCAATTGTCCTATTTAAGTAGAGGCTAAATCCTTACTTGGCTGGACAAAACTGATTTTTATTGCATGTCATAGAAATTAATGATATACATTATTATTTGCATTGCTTTGCATTGCACCTCTTTTACTCGATATATTTTTATATTTTGCAGCATTCTGCTAAGTACAATCTAAGTGAAGTTTTTTACTCTAATTGTGAAGGAAGTGCTATGGAAAAAAGAAATTTGAAATTTCAATGTCACTATATTTGGTAGATTCGCATGGATCTGTGGAAGGGGATAGCAAGTCTATAGTTTGTAACTGCACAAAATTAAAATTAGTTATATAATGCACATTCCTCCAGATACCTTATTTTGAAAGAAAAATTTCTTTCTGCCTTCTGCTTCTCCTCCATACATACCAAAGCAACTTTTCGCAGTTTAAGCAAATATTTCTAAATCAGGTAGTTCAGGAAATGCATCCCGTCCATAGGAAAAAAGCATACGCCTGCGCTTAAGCCAAATGCGCACAGGCATATGCCGGCGTGCTGTTCTGTGCATCTCCCTGCCCATACACATCGTCGCGCGCGATCACACGTCGTGCGTGCCATTGGTATAAAATTCTTAATAAGTTTTAGCAGGGTCATTTCTATAGCATCAAAGACCTATTGATGCTGGTAACGCGGGAGGTGTGTTTCCGTCCTTCCCGGCTTCCCCCTGACCTCTCGCGCATCGACACACTCCCCTTCAATCATTCCTCTTCCACCCAGCTGTATCCCAAGCGAAAGCGTCCAGCCCGTTGACAGCGCGCGCTCGCCGGACGCCCTCGCCGCGGCGGTGCGCGTCCCCTTCCTCCCCGCCCGGCTAAGCCCAGCGCGCCCCAGCCACACGCCCCGAGCGGCAGAAGTGCCCAGGTCCCAAAAAAGCCTCCATTTGCAACGCAGAGATAATGAGTAATGCCGAGGGACGTCCGTCTTCGGGCTCCTCTTTTCTCGCGCTGGTGTCATTCACGCCGCGCACACCCCCGCGCGGGGCCGCGCCGTGCGTGCGCGCGCTGTCCTCAGACTCGGGGTAACTAACAACCCCTTTCCCCTGCAAAATAATTAACTTTTGTTGGCCAGCCTCAAGTTCAGCCCTGTGTCGCATTTTCTGCAGTAGGTTGTCATCCTCGGGCACACTACGGCGAGCGACCTTGTCTTTTCTTCTCTTCCTTAAAACAGGCGTTGGCGTCCTTGTGTGTGCAAGGGGGAAATAATAAAAACTTCCCCAACGTCTGTAGCATGTAACTGCGCTTTCACCTCCCGCCTCCCAAACCGTTTTCTGCCGAGCTGAACCGTGCCAGGGTTCGGGATGGGGTTCCCTGGGCGGCAGCACCGTAAGTCTCCTGAAAAAATACTTATTGATAATAGCCATAGATGCCGCATCTGCTGTCAAATGCAGTTGAATTATTTCAGGTGCTGTTGCTAACTTTTTCAGAATGCTAAGTTACTGCTAAAATCTAATGACAAAAACTTACAAATCCATTTTTTCCGGCTACGTTCTCAAACTAAGCCTAAATGTGTATATGCCCCTTAGAGATTTTAATGAATCTTATGCAATTAAAGTTTCATCGGCCGTCGTATCCTAATAGTTATTGTAAGGTGTCTAAATATGTATCTACTGTCATTCTGAACACTCTGTTTCCAGCCAATTCTCTCTTAAACTAAGGCATATTTGCTGCCTTCACTTTGAACAGGAATCAATTTATAATGCACATTGTAATCTTTCCGTAAAAGCCTAATTATGTACATTGCTTTTTAAAATGCAAGGATGGGAATAAATGTCTATTAATGCTTTACATGGAAAAACAGAATACAAACATCTTGCGATCTGAATATATTTATAAATAGTCACTTGCACTTTTTATGCAAATGAAATTGGGCAACACTGTCAGGCTTCAATTTTTTATTTTTTTTTAACACGATTTTAAGAATGGCTTATTTGACATCTCGTATGTGTTTTTGTAATGTTCAAGGCTTTTTCCATGCACCTGTAACTGGTGCCATCTTGTATTGTTCTTTTGTACCTTTTGTCTTTGTTTCCTTATTTTATTGCCTGTACTTCATGGAAGACGCGAATGCTAATGAACATATGACGTATACCATCATTCACAAGATGAACAGATAGCTTCTCTCTTTGTCAAATGTTTACGCAGTAAAATGAAAAATGAAACAAACCTAATGTGACGCTGTTGTGATTTCAGCTTAGTTAGAACAGGTACTGAAGTTTTGTGGAATTTTTCTGTCAGAGGGAAATTTTTGAGAGAGCCGAGGGACTATTTTTTATACCCTAGGAGTAGTAAAGTTTGAGGTAATTTGCTGAAAGCCATAAAAGTTATATTACAAAACTGATACTGGACCGTGATAAAGTCTCAATAGCGTTAACCTCCAATTAACAAAAAAAGGGGGGAAGATGTCAAAACACTCATTACAGGTTTAATTATAATTTCTGCTTGATTCAAAACCTTCTGACCGTGTTCTGGCCGCTCCAGTTTAGCCATTCATCCCGTGCTGCCCGCATTGTGTATGCAGCAGCTCCTATTCGACATCTTCACGGGCAGCGGTTCTGCCGGGCTCTCCGACACCCGCTGTCACGCATGGCCTGCCGCTCCGCGCCGAGACGCTTTTTTCTGCGCTGCCTGCCACGTTAAAGACATCTTGGCCGCGTCCGGCTCCGCGCGCGCATGCGCGTGCGCAGCGGCGGACACAATAATAAGCGAGCGCGCCCGCGCGCATGGGCGCCGGGACGTGTGTGTCGGCGTGTAACGCGCCGTGCGGTTGCGTGCTGCGTGGGAGACGCGTGCCTGCGCGCCGTGACGTGGGCGCGCGCGCACCCGCGGCCACGTAGAGCCCGCGCCCACGCGTGCACCCGGGTGGGGATGCTGCGGGGGGGGGGGGCTCGGCAGCCGGTGACACTAGAGGGCACTGCTTGTCCTCGGTTGCGGCGTCCTTCTGGGACAGCCGGCGGAACTCGGCTGAATTCTGTAATCTTACTTTAATTAACTGAATTCTTATTAAGAAATTCCAGGCTGCTTAATTCGTCCTTCTTTTGTTTTTAGCTTTGCGTCTACGCGGCGGTGTTAATGTGATGCGTGGAGTCATCCATACTCGCAAACAAATACGGCATCCGGCGTCCCGGACAGTAACAGTTTTTGGGGTTAAAAAAAAAAAACAAAAAAAAAAAAAACACACGCTCAAAATGTCATTCTTGGCAGAAGGCTGGGTTCGCCCTGCGATGGGGCTTAGATCCCTCGCCAGCTGTGCTTCCAGCCAGCAAGCGTGATGCGCAGCGTTAGAAACGCGTCAGGGAGGGTACTGAGGAGTTAGGGTGATTTATTTCAGAAAAGGTCAAGAGAAAGATAAGCAGAGGACAAGAATAGGAAGTTTATAAAGTCCATCTTTGGTGTGGGTAGAACGTGCATCATTTACGTTGCCCTTGGAAGATGTGTCATTAACTGCAGAACACTACGTTGCCCAAGCTGCTGTTCCAGCTCCAAATGCTTCTTCCATTCATGGGCCCCTTTAGTGGTGTCGTTTTGGATGGGGTTTCAAAAAGAGGTGGAATAGTCAGGTTAACCAGGTTAATAAAAGCAAGGCACCATGTGGCAAACATCAGAAAACTAATAGATACCAGTATTAGACGCGTTAGCAAAATAGTAACGTCCGAGCTCAATGCAAAGACGCCAAGCGCTGCTCATCCGCGTTCTCTGCAGTCAGCGAAGCGCTGCAACGCGCGCTGCGTGCTGGCCAGATCGGGCGTTCTTCTTTGCTATGAAATTCCGGCACTCAAGTGCAAGAGATTAAGTCCTGTGACTTAAAGTAACGTTCATTGCTTAAGCTGCGATTTGGGATCGGGCCCTATGGCAAATCTGGTCTGGTTTTTTGTTCTACCTCTCTGGTGTTTTGCCGAAATAGCTCTTTCTGGTTAACTGTAGCTGACTTTCCGTGAGCATGTAAATTTTCTCACACCGAGTATTCATAAACGTGCGTAGTTAACAGCTGGTTTGCCCGGTCCCTGCAACTGACCTGTTAGTCGAGGCGGTGCATGTTTGGCATAGCTAAAGGTTATAAATTCTAATTTTCAGCTGTTTGAAATCTAATGATTTTCTGACATTGGAGAATTATTTTTTTAATAAACCTCTAAAATACTGTCCTAGCCCGAACTCATGGCCATTTAAAGGCAAGCCAGTATAACAATAGGTTGTATTTTGCGCAGAGTGAACTGAAAGTATTTTATTTTAGTCCAGCATAATCACTTGCAAATGTCAAAGCGATTCTAGTTCTTAGCAACGTATTTTTAAATAGTGCAGTGAGTATATAAATTTCTGAAAAATCTTCCTGGAAGTTACTGCACAACTCCAGAGGACAGTGTAGCGTGTTTATTATAAATACGTAGGTTTTCTGATTATTTCTGTATAATCACATAGTAGTCTTGGACAGTCTGGTCTCCCACCTGATCTGTAGTAATAGATCTGTTATTTAACAAGAGTGAGCATCCCCTAGTTCTGCTTTATCGGTTCATAAGCAAAAAGAAAGAAAAAAAATGTTTAATCAATACAGAACAACTCTTTTTGCTTTCACCATTTGATAATTTGAAATCTTATTTTGTGCGTACTAACGGTCTACAAGCACTGAGATGCCAGAACTGCTATAATAGGATTTTCCCCCTCCTAGCAGGATGTTGCTTATGGCTATAAAAAGTTAATTTCAGATCCTGATACACTTGCATTAATTTTTGAGACATTGGCTGAGTGTAGTATAGCGAAGAATAACACGAATGCTGCGCCGCTATGCTGTAGCTAATCGTTTATTACCTCCAGCCAAAGGAAGCGGTGTTAATGTGCAGGCCATAATATCTGGGAAAAAGAGGTAGGAAACTGGCAGAAAAGGTCTGCGAGATTTCTTCCTGAGGGTCTTGGGAAGAGGACTGAGGAGGAAAAGGAGAAACAATAGCTTCATCGTCTCTTAAAGGCTATTTAAATATGTCTTAGTGTACTTGGGAGAACCTGTTTGTGCATTAAAATAATACTTGATAATGAGACTGTAACAGTTACCAAACCATCCTACTTCTGAATGAGAAAACGCATCTTCGTGGTTGTTTAAAAGTATGATTTATGTATGAAAAAGAAGTGATTTAGATGCTTATCATCTGCGATATGCACCATACCTCAGTAATGCGTTTATATTCTTCGGAGTATTTGCTGACAAAAGGAGCATGTTGTCTCTTCGTTTGCCAGAGAGGGATCTGTTGACTCCACAGCTATATAAAAACCTCTCATCAGCACCTACTTTAATCAGCAAGAACTTTACTATAAATCATTATCAGAAAAAGCATCGTGCTACACTTTTATACCAATACGTTTATTTTTAAATTAATAGGGAAAAATAACACAGAGCCTGTGCTTGAGATGGGCTAATAAGCGTGCCCATGAGACTTTCCTTTTTAAGCACTAAATGAAAGCTTTTGCATTGCTAACAGGCTACAAAAGTTGCTTAGGTAATAAGACTCTTTTTCTCTTATCAGTAAAAAAGAAAAGGGGAGGGATGGGATGGCTCAAGGGATTGGTAATCAGATTACAAAGTCTTTCACTTCTAGGTCACTGGTTCAAATCTACCCCCTGTTTAGTAGTGACCAAAAGCTGTTCCCAGCCGATGGCTTTGCAGTAGCTTTTGTGCCGTTGCATTAGTGATCTATATCCAATGTCTGGTGAAAATCACTCCTGGCCCTTGCATTGGGAGTCTCAGCTCAGACCCCTTAAGTAGCAGTAAACGACCTGCTCACCCATTGAAGGGTTCGGTGGTTTGTTTTCCAGAAAATAGTATTAATGAGTTAGCGGCGCGGTGCAGCTGAATCTGCACTGTCATAGCTGCTCGGGGCTTCAACAGCAGACCCTGCTTCCAGCACTGCCACCATCATTTTCCACTAGCATTGCTTCGTAAAAAAATGTTACCAACTTACTTAAGAATTGGACCGATTTCTCTTAATTTGAGCCACATGGTATCTCTCCAATTCCCTTCCATGTTAGGCTAGAGTAGATAAAATCATAATTGGAAAAAAATAGTAAAAAGAAAATTACTAAATTTGTTCATCTTTGAAGAAATATCGTACTTATTAGTAAAATTGATTTTGACATATAGAGTGTGAAAACGTTTTTATTGCTGGTTTTAGTTCTGCAGTAACACTATGGAGGCTATGAGACTGCAGCTTTGGTAGGCTCTTGTGCTATATGTGACTTAGACCACTACAGTGTGCTCAGATAAACGTTGGAAGAGCTTCATGAAATGAAGTACTGAAAACAGGGCAAAACAGAGAAAATATCCCCACCACCTGCAAAAGAGCCCTTTCAAGTATACATTTTCTAGTGCCATCTCTGACTGGTGCTTACTGTCAGATATTTAAATGATGGGTTTGTAGACTTTGCTCTTCTCGGCATTTTGAAGTGCTGTTTTCCTTAAGGTAGGGGAGTGCTTGAGGACGCTTGCTATGAAGGGAGTGTAGTTTCTGGTTCATTAATATATGAACCTGAAACAATGACTGTCTGCTCTATGTGCTCCGTACATTTCCATGGAAATAGCTTTGACAATTTTAGAGGTGTGTTTATGTCCATAGGGATGCACACAACCCTTTATAAAACTATGACTTTTTCCCCAAAACTAACCAAAGGAAAACCGTATTTCTTTCACGACGGCAAGCACGTCACATATACATTGCAGTAGACATTTTTTTGCAGAACTAGATATTTCACCCATCCTAAATGATACCTCATCAATCCAAGCCCCGATGGATCAAACGGTTCACATCAGCCAGCTCCCTCATTGCTTGCACAAACTTTGGAGTTCGCTGGTAACCTGGGGAAATACAACACCTGCACGTGCTGAGGAGAGCTCGGTGGGGATACGCATTTGGCGTGGGGCTGGCACAGGTTTTTGCTCTCCCAAGAGCTTCTCTCCAGCTCCTGCTGTTCAGAGCAATCTGCCTAGCTCACTTGCGGCTTCACCTTTGAATCCAAAGCTGGGAAAGCTACTCATAAAACCTACGTACCGCAGCACGTGTTCATTCACCATTGGGTGGGATGTATTGCCGCTGTTGGCACACTTGGCCTTCAATGGCCAAACTAGTTGGCTTGTGATGCAGTGTGATCCCCTCCAGAAACCACTGCAAGTGCAAAAAAAAAAAAAAAATCCCAAATGATGTATTTATGATTCAGATCACACCATCCGCGTCCAATACTGCTTCGATCTCCGAGGTCCCGGAGGCCCACAGGACCCGGCGCAGCACTGTGTCCCACCAGAAGGCTCAGGCTGTCTGAGCTCCTGCGGAGGCCATGTCTCTCCCTGTCCTCGCACCGGGGTGTTTTGTGCGCTGCTCAGAACGTTTCGCTCATGCTTACTTGCACCTGTGTCTCCAGCCCTGTTAGCGGGAGGTGGACCTAAGGGTGGGAATACAAGGGGTGAGGGTGAACTGACTGCTGCAACTTCTTGTTTGGTCCAAGAACACAGGTTTGTAAGCCAAAGCCATTCATTTCAGAAGTTCACACAAAGGTTACAGGGGAGGGGAAAAAAAAAAAACAAAAAACAAAAACCCCCAAAAAACTGAAAACATTTGCGACACAGCCGTTGTGAAGCTCAGGAAGCTTCTTTTCAAGTCCGGCATGAACCTTCGCTCCCTTTCCACGGGGGAAGCTGGTTTTGTTCCAGCGGTTCCTCAGGCCCTCGCCCCGAGGCCGCACCGGCGCGCTTTCGGAGCGCGCAGGCATGCGGTCTTGTCGGGCTGGGCGCAGCGGAGTAAGGGTTGTCTGTGCTTCAGGGGGTTTGTGAGCTTCATCGTTAGTTTAGAAGGGAATTTAGTTAAACTGAGGTAAGGTCCCAACGAGGCATTTATCCTGGTGTAATGATACTTCATGGTGCAGCTTAAGAGGACATTTACACAGCGTTAGGAGTGCCCACGTATAGATTGAATGGTGATTTGGCACTGTCTGTGTTTCTAAGTATGTTATGAAGTCACGCACACCGTTGGTACATCTCTGTACTGGGTTCGCGTGTCACGGGCTGGGTAGCGGTGGGGCCGCCGGGGCGGCTCCGGCCAGGAGCTGCCAGAAGCTTCCGCCATGGCCGCCAGAGCCAGCGCCAGCCGGCTCCGAGACGGACCCGCCGCCGGCCATGGCCGAGCCCAGCGGCCACGGGGGCAGCGGCTCCGGGGAACGGGGCGAAGAAGGGAAAACAAAGCGTGCGAGCGCGGCCGGGGAGAGGAGCGAGCCCGGGGCAGAGGAGCGGCCCTGCGGCCCCCGGCTCGGGGCAGGAGGGGCTCCGGGCGCCGGAGCAGAGGGTCCCCGGCAGCCCCGGGGGAAGCCCCTGCGGAGCCCCACGGGGGAGCAGATCCCCACCCGCCCCCGGGGAGGCCCCACGCCGCAGCGGCGCAGGGCGCGAGGAGGCCTCCCCCCGGGGCGGCGGGAGCGGCAGAGCCCGGGGGCGATGAGCTGCCCGCAGCCCCCGTTCCCGTCCCCCCGCGCCGCTCGGGGGCGGGAGGGAGAGAAAACGGGGAGCGAAGCTGCGGCCGGGCAGCGGGGAGGGGCGGGGGAAGGGGTCTGGGAGCGGGGTGCAGTGCCCCGGCCCCTCCTCGGGGTCGCTCGGCGATCCACGGGCCGGATCGTCCCCCGGCGGAGCCTGCGCGGCCCGGGACGGGCCCTGGTGAGTGACCGCTGCTGCCCCGCTCTCGCCCCACGGGCCTTTCGCTGTGTTTTCTGTCCCCGGCCCAGCTGGGGAGGGGAGGGATGGAGCGGCCCGGGGGCGCCGGCCTCCGGCCACGGTCAGCCTGCCAAAACCTCCCACCCAAAGTGTGGAGAAGCTCCCAGGTTTCCAACTCCAGTGAGTGGGCTTATCCAAGTACTGGAGATGTGACCGGGGTCTCATCCTTGTAACAGGACAGACCTCGATATCGGGGCTTCAGCTGCAGCTCCCAGCTCCTCCCAGAGACAGGAGCTGTGAGCACTATTTGGTGTCGTGGTCCAGTTACGTGGTGACTTTCAGCTGGTGGTCGGAGGCAGCCAGACTCCTCATGGCAGGGGGTTGATCTCCAGGACCCCACTCTGCCCTGGAGAAGCTGTGGTGGTCGTGCTGGTAGTGAAATAAAGACGTGGAAAACCTGTCCAGGTGTGTTTCGTCTCTGAAGAGGACTGTGGAGGGAAAGGAGCAGAAGTATAGCTCACGCTTGCTTTTGGTTTTAGCATTGCTTATGAACTTTACGAGATCAGAGGGTCATGGGGAATATCTTGCTAGTGATGTGTAATGGTTTGGAAATAAACACCGAGGGTGGCTCCAGCTGCCTTTGATCTAACTAAATGGCTATTATGTATATTCTGTTTAACTTATTTTAAAATTAGGCAAAGAGCATACAGGAATGCTTCTCTGTGTGCTAGATGCTTGAACTTCCAACTGTGTGTTCAGGACCAAACAAAAGGAAAATGGTTCTCTTTCAAGGAGCTTATCATTTGGTAGATGTGTAACACAAAGCAGGCATGAAATGCTGTGGGAAAGAGGGACTGACTTTCTACCTTATCCCATGTTTTTAACATTTTGGATTTTTATTGATGAAGGCCAGAATTTGTAGATATCACACAGTGTCTTTTGCCTTCCACGATATCTGTGAATTTTTTTTTTTTTTGAAGTGGGACTTCTTAAGTTGAAATGATGAGCTTTTAGCTTAAAAAGATGGGTAAGTAGTTAAATCCACAGCAGGCCTTTTTTCAAAGTACACCAGAAACTTTGGAGAGCACAGAAAGTTTAGCAGATATCGTTTGTGCTTTAGTGCGGGGTGGCTGATCTTCATGGTCCTGCAGCACACTGACAAGCTCCCCGGAAATCCCGTGGTCACAGGACGAGGCGGCTGTTTCTTCAGGTCCTACCTGGTGGCCCAGATACCTTCATTGTACCAGCCCTGCCCGGCTGGCTCTTCCCATGGTGAGAGGGGAGGGTTGCCTGGTGCTCTCTATGCCATCCCAGCTTGCCCACTGGTGTAGCCAGGTTTCAGGAGCCAGCTGGTGTGGCTTGGATGATAGCTGTGGAAAAGTCTTGGTCTGGCAACCTGAGTGCAACCACCAAAGGAAGAGTCACATGCAAAATTTTCAGGACAATTTCTCCATTTCCTAACAACCGAGAAAATAAACATGCACCACTCTTAACGTGCCAGAGTCTCTCTTTGAGGCTTGTGAGTACAAGAGTTTAGGTTGCTTCACCACAGAAGGACTGTGCCTGGTAAATGAGTACCTTCCTGCATGGAGCTGGGATTTTTCCGTGCTTTTGTGCAGCATCCGTTGTCCTGACACGGAGGCACCACAGCACTCATTACACTAAGAAATGACGCTCCTCATTCTTCTGTTGACTCATCACTACCTGGCATCACTTCTTTGACTAACGTCATAAGTACTCAAGGACGATCTGTGGTATTTGACTAGTGGGCTCATGCTGAGGGTGATGCAGAGCAAGTAGCACATGGGTCTCCTGGAGCATTACTCAGCAATAAACGATGTGAGCAAGCTAATGACCGGGCTGTCCAAGATCACTGAGCCGGCCAGGAGGATGAACAAGGAGAGACTTCCATGGCAGTGAGACAGCATCCCAGTCCCCAGCCCCGTTTCCATGTCCAGGGATGCTGAGGTGGAAGCTGTGTCTTGCGGCAGTGCCATGGCTCTCCGGGTGTGGTGGAGAGCAGGTCCATTCCCAGTGTCTCCAGAGGGTGGAGGATCTGGGCTTCCTTTGCCAGTAGAGTTGTGTCTGGTGGCTACCAGTGCAAGCCATCGACCAGACATTTAATTATGAATGTGAACTGTTTATGAGAGTCTGTTCTGTATTCTGAGTTGGAAGATCTTTATCTGTATCATTTGTCAGATTAGTTACACATGCTTCAGGCTGCCTCACAAAGCCCTTCTGTGTATGAAAGATTTTCTTCTCCGTGGAGCATTCTTAGCCTTGCTGCTACTTTCCCATCTCACGAGTGGGTGGAAAACCTTGTTTGATATATCTGATGGCGTGTCCAATGTCTGGTAGATAAAGAGGCCTGATAGCAAATTTTCCAGTATTTCTCCTTCTGATCTACTATTTTTCAGACTTTGAAGATGACAGTCATACTGTGGTCTGCTTGGTGTTACTTGGTTTTCTGCTGCACATGCACATACATTTTTGGCAAGGGAGCATGCATGCGTGTCGTGGTTTCACCCCAGCCAGCAACTGAGCCCCACGCAGCCGCTCGCTCACTCCCGCATGGTGGGACACGGGAGAGAATTGGTAGGGTAAAAGTGAGAAAACTCGTGGTTGAGATAAAGACAGTTTAACAGGTAAAGCAAAAGCCGCGCACAAGCAGAGCAAAACCAGGAATCCATTCCCCGCTCCCCACAGGCAGGCAGGGGCTCAGCCGTCTCCAGGACAACCGGGCTCCAGCACGTGTAATGGTGACTGGGGAGACAAACACCATCACTCCGAACAACCCCACTTCCTTCTTCTTCCCCCAGTTCATGTACTGGGCACGCCGCCGGACGGTCTGGAACACCCCCCGGGCCAGCCGGGCTCAGCTGTGCCGGCCGTGCCCCCCCAGCTCCCCGTGCGCCCCAGCCCCTCGCTGCCAGCCCAGCACGAGGAGCTGGACCGTCCCCGACTGCTCAGCGACAGCCCAAACATCGGCACCTTATCGACACCAAATCACCCCAAATCCAAACCGCAGCCCCACGCTGGCTGCTATGGAGGAAACCAGCTCCATCCCGGCTGCACCCAGGACAATGCAGCAGCAGTGTTTTAGTGGCAAAGACGAGGGAAGCTGCTGCTCCTCTCTTTTGGTTGCCTGTAATACTAAATCACAATTTGCCATTCCCTAACCTCAAAGAGGGTTATCTCCATGAGTTTCTGTGACCACAAAAGTTTCAGTTTACAAACCCTCTTGCTCAGAGACCTTTCCTGTGGAGAAATTTTTCCTTCCTGAAGTTACTCAGAAGTTCCAAGAGTTGAAGCTGAGGCTTCAAAGAAAGATATCCTCCAGCTGAAGTGGAAATCCAGCTGTCTGTTTTTAAATAACAAGAGTGTTAGAGTCCATGCCCATCTTGAGGTGCTGAGTTTAACACTCAGCTCTGCTCATTTTCTGTTGTTTTTTTTTTTAAGTCTGGCCTTTTAATAAAAATCTATACATAGGCTGACATGTTTGTGTATACATATGATAAACCAGGGGCAACTTCGTAAATAAACGCTTGGTCGTTGTTCAGCCAACATCCAGAAATCTGTGGAGGATTTGCCCTTCTTGATGTTAAACCAGTGCAGTTCTCCATTTCTCTAGGTATAAAATGAAATACAAGGAGACTGACTGTTTCCCTGAAAAATGCACCAGCGTGAGATTTGCATAAAGCTGTAATAAAAGTTTTCCATGTACCATTCAAACAGAAGCAATGAAGAAGTAATGCCATTTTACCCTCTTGTATTTGAGACTTAACATGTAAAAACAGTTATTTACTTGATTGTTTCACATTCATTTCACTAATATGATTGTTCACTTGTAGACTGAGTTCTGGATTTACACATTTATTAAAACATGAGAAAATTACTTCCATAACTTACTTCAGGCCACGTTTTTCATTAGATATGAACCATTAGCTTCGTGATGGTAAAATATCAAAACAAAACTCCAGCCCCTTGTATCATTTCATTTTCAAGCCTTGTGTATTAATGGTTTTGTTACACACTGATTTCCAGGAGCGGTTTATTTCAACTAATTTGTCATCACAAAGAAATAACATCACTGTATTTTATTTAACTTTATCTGAGTAAATAAAATTCCAAGAACCTGCATATTCTGGTTCAAGGCTTTTAGACGTTTTCATCCCACACGATCCGAAAGAGGAGCCCAGCAGGACAGGCTGAGAGTAAGTGATTAGTTTTATTCATCCATTTTATATGCATACTGGTTGTTTAGATACAGCAAAGCTGGTGCACTGTAATTTAAAAGATGTTCAGCTCAAGCAAGTACCTTAGGAAGAACTTTTTTCCTGGTGTGAGCAGGGTTTGTTCCTGATTGATCTGGCATCACCCAAAGCGACAAGCTCGGAGGTGCTGACCAGGCTGAAAGCCCCAGGGCTGAAAGCGGCAGTGGTGGCACGGTGCCTGGCTGGGGAGCAGACGAGCGTCTCTGCCCTGGAGCAGTCGCATCCCTCAGATGGGTGGACCAGATGGCCGAGGTTGGTAGCAGCACCAACAGCCCAGCTTCTATCTGCTGCCACCCTTTAGCGGAGCCCGCACAAGCTGCGAGCTACCGTGGTGAGTCTGTCAGGCGGCGACTGGAGGAGTCACCATAACTCAGTCATCTGTCTGCACCCCCGAGACCCTGCTCCTCCCTCGTCTGGAGCTTCCTGCAGCTCCCGTCAACAGCCAGAAAACTGGTGGGGTTTGAACTTACTAATATTTTCTCACCAGTAGGTCTCAGGCAGCATTCGGCACCTCACTTGGGTAAGGTGGGGCACCTGTGATAAAGTGTCGGCCATGCATCGCTGCTAGGGTCAACTGTGCTCCGACTACTCCTCTGAAATGCTGTTAAACCGTCCCTAATGGCTGCAAGATCAGGCTGAAGGTCTGGCACCCAACATACGTTCAAACAAGGAAACATGTTCAAAATGATGGCTCGTGATTTGCCCATGCTTGGAGCTGACTGGGGCTGTGAAAGTCTTTTGTGAAAGACTGAGCCCAGGCTAGCAAGTTTGGGGCAAGAGGCTGAGAGCATTCCCAGTTTCAAGCAGAGACACCTCTGCTTCCTCGTCCACATAGATCTTGACCTTTCTTGATGCTACAGCACTTTGAACTTTCACTTGCGGGTCTAGATGGTTCTGATTAAGGCAGTTTAGGAATGGTTTTGTTTTGTTTATTGTTTTACTTTATTATTTTGTTTCAAACTAGGCGCAGCACTCAAATAGCTATCCAGTGTTTCCGAAATCCAAATAAACCAAGAAAAAGCAAAGCTATGACCTGCAGCATAAGGTTTTACTGGCAAAGGTGTATCAGCTAAGAGCTTGAAAAAATCCTTCATCGCCCCAGCCAAGATAACTATGTTAGCAAAACCTCTAGTGCAGGTTTTGCATAGCTATTCTAACAGAGGAATGCTCTTGCTGGCTGAGCTCATGTCGTTTGGAGAGGTGATGCAGCCTCCTGCCAGAAAACCTCCTGCATCTCTATTAAGAGGATGCTGCTGACAGAGACACGTGCTAAAGCCAGAGCAGCAAAGGATTTTCTGCTGTGCCGGAGGTTTAGGCGTGATCATGCGCTCACAACATCTTCCACTACCCAAGTCCAAATTATCTCTCAATACAAAATGAAATACAGTTTGTCAAACTATATGTATTTTTCAAATATGATTTTCCTGGGATTCATGTACTGCAGTGGACATGCCAAAGCTACCTTTAAACAACCCAAGCATCAAGTATCAGATGCTCTTCAGCATTATTTGTGCCAAATACGGCACATGCTAATTTAGGCTGCTTCCTGGCAGCATGAATTGGCCCTTGTGGAGCTCCACATTCCTAAGACCAGACTATTTTTGAGCTCCTATATTAGAGGCAAGCCAATGTCTCCCTGCTGCAGACAGCAGCATAGGAACATTAACACTTAATCTGATCAAGCTTCACTCTCTGTCCCTATTTGAGGTAGGTGGAAATTGTTGACCCTTCAGAACTTTCTTTTCATGTAATGAGATGTATAGAGATTTCCCTGGCTCACATCTCAGATTTTGGGGCAGCAGACTGCTGCTGTCAGGAGGGAGTACTAACTGGCTAACTCCAGCTAGACCGAGCTGTTCCAAACCTCCTTTCCTGACTATCACTGAGGTTCTTCAGCAGCTCAAAGGCAAATATCTCGGCAACCTTCACTGCTGAAATATTTTGAGATGCATTAAAAAAGGGCTTGGCTTTTGTTCACTTCAGTTGAAATTTTGATGGGAAGAGCTTGACCAAGCCCTCTTGTCTAGCATTACATTTTTGGTCTGCAAGGAAATTATCTGCAGAATGCCAATATTCTGTGCTCCAGACTGTGGC
Source organism: Phaethon aethereus (assembly GCF_964289735.1). Classification (NCBI taxonomy): domain Eukaryota; kingdom Metazoa; phylum Chordata; class Aves; order Phaethontiformes; family Phaethontidae; genus Phaethon; species Phaethon aethereus. The sequence goes on along the minus strand of NC_138577.1, from coordinate 88,006,596 downwards.
GGATGCCTCTTCCACCGGTTTGTTTTGGTTTGAGCTGTTGTGGGTGAGGCGTAGTGGACCCATGCAAAGATTTTTACCCACACCGTACCATACCAGTTTATGTTATGTGATGGGCTTTCTACTGAACTGTTAGGCTTCATTCATACTAGACAAATTGCTGTGAGGTTTGTAAGCGAGGTGAGACAGCATCCCTACCTGTGGTCCTGTCGCATCTGCTAGCACAACCACCTGTGTTTGGGAATTTGGTGTTCTCCACACATCCTCAAAGGCTTTTCTCCTCTAAGCTCTCTGTTGTAAGACACCAGAGACAAGAGAAGCGGGAGAATTGTATTATTAAGTTTAAAGTCTTAATAAAGCCAAAGCTTGAGGCTTTTATACTAGAGAGCCATGAGTTTTGTTTGTGCTGTTCACAAAATATTACCAGTGGAATTTTGTATACAGGGCTTTTTTGGGGTTTTTTTACTGAGCTATGCATAAGGGAGATGACCCCGACACTTTTCTAATCTTGAGATGTTTTAGAATTAAAAATTTTTCTGATCATGATTGATTTTAAGAACTTACAGACCCAATGTAAGGTATGTCTGGAAATTTTCAGTAGAAGTTCTGCAACAGAAATTGGTTTACAGTATGAACTGTGACAAGTCCTAGACTTCAGATGCTCTAAAGCAATTTGTTCTAATATGTTCATGCGTTATTATTGCTGTTGCAGTGTGATTTATTGCTGTAGAAAGTGATCATAATTGTAGATGTAACATCCAATAGATCTTTGAACAAAATATCAGAAAGTAGTTGGCTATGGTCCTTCTATGACTGTATCTCTGCAGATATTTTCTTTTGGTGTTAAAAAGTTGCGGTGTATCAGTTGCTTTGTGTACGGCAAACACGGATTTTATCACATCTGTGAATTCAGTTAGGGAAAGTCACTCTTACTGCTCACTGAAAATGGGAATTAGTTTAACTTTGGGTTGTTTATTATTTTTGCTATGTGCTGTTCAAGTGTAGTTGCTCTGTAATTCTAATCCTTAACAAGTAATATTTTATAATGACTTAAGGATATGATTCTATTTTAAGATGTGCAAAAAGCTGAGAGTATTTCAGAAATTCAGGACTTCTATCCAGGGAGCAGTGGAAAGTCTTGGGAATCCCAGACAGACAAACTCGCACTACAAACAAACAAAATTATATGCTTCATGCTGAAGAGGAGGTTTTCTGAACTAAGAAAAGGCATTAGCTCAAGTGCTAGCACTGAGATACACCAGCTGCTTAATTTGTATGAGATTGAGTGAAGGGGGAGTTGAAGGGGATCTTGGATGACCATAGACATGTACCAAGCTCCAATGAGAGCACATGAAGTTACTCAGAAAGAACCTGTATATCCTTCCAAAAGTGTTAAATACAAATTGCCCTCTCACACAGTGTTCCTGGCACATAATTTCTTCTCTCTTCCCATCTACTGCTGCTTGTACAAATATTTCAGAGTCCAGCTGATCCTGTTTTGATCCACCAGAACTTCTACTGAAATTCTGTTTCACTTCTGGAAATCATTGAGGTCATTTGGACAGGGCCTTCCGGTTCAGTTTCATCTGAAAGGAATTCAGTTTGCACACGCCAAAACCGCCTAGAGACTCAAACCAGTGTGAGGCAACGGGAGACAATGGAGGACGTGTGTCAAAATGATGCTGCTCCAAGCCAAATGCTTATTGTAGACAAGCCCATTCAAGCCCAGTGAACACCATGTAAACACCATTCCACAACTGAAATTGCGGTAGAAGAGAGGGGAAGTAGATTAAGGTTTTTTTCAAAAGTTCAAGAGAAAGTAAAATTTGGGGGCATCATTATTTCTTTTCTATCCATTTTTCCTCATACCTAATTACAAGCAACGCAGAGGAGTAAGTATCCCCAAAATCCGAAGTGATGGAGGTTGATTTGATTGTCTGAGCCCGTAAAAGTAAAAAAGGCATGTTTTAACTTCCTTTTACCTTTCTCAGAATTTTGGACGTTCAGCCGGTTTAAATTCGTTAGAACAGGTATAAAGAGTATGGAATCAATGCTGCAAAGAATTACTCCCACAGGCCATGTACCTAAAGTCTAACTGGGATATTCATGGATTTTCACGTTTGCAGGATCAGACCTTTGAGTCACGTCTTGGCATACTGATGCTTTCATTTGACAAGAGTGCTATGCTATAAGATGTATACCAAAGATGTATTTTATCATCTATTCTAAATATATATATACACACTAAGTATATTGCGTATGTAATATATGTATAAGAGGCTGTGTTTTAGGTGCATACGCTACAGATGATAATAAAGGTATCAACCTTTTGTCATTATAAAGGTATGAAAACTGTGTAACGTAAACCTACAGGGGATTGCCATCTGACCTTACAGACAGTTAGCAGTAGAACACTTACTAGGTTGACCAATAAATGGGTAATAAATATATATGAATTTAAGGAATGCATTTTTAGAGGATTTCAAGTTATTGCTTATATAAGTGATACAGTTGAATACTTGTGCAAATAGATAATTAACATTTTCCCTTGCAAAATGAAGGAACAAATTTTCAACCACTGGGATAGTGACAACTTTCAAAAAGACACCTGAATGCTTTCTAATTTGTTGCACTGAACACTGGTCTGCGACTTGTCATTCTGAGGGAATCAACTGTAAAGTAGTTATCACAGAACCACAGACCAGTTTGGGCTGAAGGGACCTTTCCAGGCCACCCAGTCCAGCCCCCAGCCATGAGCAGGGACATCCCCAACCAGAGCAGGGTGCTCAGAGCCCCGTCCAGCCTGACCTGGGGGGTTCCCAGGGACGGGGCATCCACCACCTCTCTGGGCGACCTGGGACAGGGCTTCCCCACCCTCATTGTCAAAAATGTCTTCCTTAAATCTATCTAAATCTGCCCTCTTTCAGTTTAAAACCGTCACCCCTTGTGCTGTCGCTCCCGGCCCCGCTAACAAGCCCGTCCCCACCTTTCCTACAGGCCCCTCTCAGCCCTGGCAGCTGCAGGAAGGTCTCCCCGGAGCCTTCTCTGCTCCAGGCTGAGCCCCCCCAGCTCTCCCGGCCTGTCCTCCCGGCAGAGCTGTTCCAGCCCTCGGAGCGTTGCTGGGGCCTCCTCTGGCCCCGCTCCAGCAGCTCCGTGTCTCTCCTGTGCCGAGGGCTCCGGAGCTGGACGCGGCCCTGCAGGGGGGTCTCCCCGGAGCGGGGCAGAGGGGCAGAACCCCCTCCCTCGCCCCCCTGGCCACGCGGCTTTGGGGGCAGCCCGGGACACAGGTGGCTTCTGGACTGCCAGCGCACGTTGCCAACTTGTGTCCAGCTTTTCACCCACTGGGACCCTCAAGTCCTTCTCCATGGGGCTGCTCTCCATCCTTTCATCCCCCAGCCTGTGCTGATACCGGGGGCTGCCCCGACCCAGGGGCAGGACCCTGCACTTGGCCTTGGTGAACTTCATGAGGTTCACACGGGCCCATTCCTCCAGCTTGTCCAGGTCCCTCTGGATGGCATCCCGTCCCTCAGGCGTGTCAACCACACTGTTCAGCTTGGTGTCCTCTGCAAACTTGCTGAGGGTGCACTCGATCCCACTATGTCACTGATGAAGATATTAAAGAGTAATGGTCCCAGTATGGACCCCTGAGGGACACCGGTCATCTCCAATCTCCATCTGGACATGGAGCCGTTGACCACGATGCTCTGGATGCGACCATTGAACCAGTTCCTCATCCACCAGACAGTCCACCCATCAAATCCATGTCTCTCCAACTTGTGCAGGACCATGACAAAGGCCTTACAGAAATCCAGATAGACAACATTGGTAGCTCTTCCCTTGTCCACTCATGTGGTCACTCCATCACAGAAGGCCACTAGGTTGGTCAGGCAGGACTTGCCCTTGGTGAAGCCATGCTGGCTGTCTCAAATCACCTCCCTGCCCTCCATGTGCCTTAGCAGAGCTTCTAGGAGGATCTGCTCCAGGATCTTCTCAGGCACAGAGGTGAGGCTGACGGGTCAGTAGTTCCCAGGGTCTGCCTTGCTCCTTTTTAAAAATGGGTGCAATGTTTCCCTTTTTCCAGTCTTCAGGAACTTCACTGGACTGCCAGGATTTCTCCAATATCATGGAGAGTGACTTGGCAACTACATCAGCCAATTCCCTCAGGACTCTGGGATGCATCTCACCAGGTCCCATAGACTTGTGATGTTCAGGTTCCTCAGGTGGTCTCAAACCTGATCTTCTCTTACAGAGGGAGGGACTTTGCTCCTCCAGTCCCCATCTTGCAGGCCATCCCCTCGAGAGGTGTGGGAAGAGACACTGCCAGGGAAGACTGAGGCAAAGAAGTCACTGAGGACCTCAGCCTTCTTCTCATCCATTGTTACCAGTTTGCCAGTCTTGCTCATCACAGGGTGTACACTTTCTTTGACCTTCCTTTTCTGGCCAACATACCTGTAGAAGCCCTTCTGATTATTCTTTGCATCCCTTGCCAAGTTCAGCTCCAGCAGCACCTTGGCCCTCCTGACCCCATCCCTACACAACTGGGCAGTGTCCCTGTACTCATCCCAGGATTCCTGTCCCTGCTTCCACTGCCTGTGCATTCCCTTCTTGCCCTTTAGTTTGCCCATCAGTTCTCCACTCAGCCGTGCTGGCCTCTTGCCTTCCTTTCCTGATTCCTTACACCTGGCTCATGAGGTCTATGGAAAGTGTCCTTAAAGATCTGCCAGCTCTGTTCTGCTCCCCTGTGACGGTATATGGTTAATAAATCACAAATCCCAAACGTTATTGTGACTACAAAGAAGGAACACAAAGTCAAAGGTAAAATGGAAATGCCTGAATAGAAAAGGTGACTGGGAAAGTCTAGAGCACCCAGAGTGGTGTATTGGGTGATGCAGTAATAAATGAGAACCGGTTTACCTACCAGAGAAGTGCTGGTTTGCCTACTTCTGACTATAAATGAATGATTGGGAGAAGAAAAAGGAATGTAAGGACAGAGCAAGTGGAGCTGTAAGTCAGCCAATGAAGGGGTGCATAGAGAGATGGCTTTGTGCAAAATCTATTCAGCTAAGAATAATTTAAGATTTTAAAATGAGCATTGAGCAGGTAATTAAGTAATTCCTAGTCTATGAAAACTTCCAGTCTATGGAATTTTCTGATGTACAAGGAGTATAAGGCATAAAATGAACTTTAGACAAAATCCTTAGGTCTTTGTTTGCAACTGTTGCTTCAGTAAAATCATCATTATGCTAAAAAAAAAAAAAGTAATTTGTAGTATTGTAAATAGTCAGTGGTCTATTATATATGTACAGTTTTAGCATGTCCACTTTAAAAGTTGGCTGCATGGAATAAAGCTAATCCTGAGAAGTGTAAATCATGCATCCCATAGCATACTTCCCTTGGAATTTGGTACCACTCTGTAGTTGTATCAAATTTGAATGGCATCTGGGTGCTACATTTGTGTTGGATGTTAATATATTTTACCCTAAGAATTTTACCCCGCTCACTTAATTTTAAAAATCTATATGAATTCAAAACGATTTTTAGAAAAGAAAAATGTGTTTCAACTGTGAGCTATCAATCCATTGAATCTGAAGCATTTACTGAGTATTGAAGCTTCTGTGGCCAAAAGCACATAGGCTTCTTGTATCTTCTTGCAGGATAAATTATCATCCCTGATAAGAGGGTCTGCTGCTTGAGCATCAGCTGGATCTGTTCTCCTTGGTCATTATTATCAGTTGGTGTCCTGTTGTAGCAGAGAACTTGAGCTAAGGTAGAAGCTAAGTGTCCTGGGTTTGACATGCTCTGTCGTGACATTTCTGTGTCACTTGAAGATGGACACATTAGACTTCTTGTTTATAACCTTCCTTCAAGGTTATACCCTTGATCCTTTCTCCACTTGATGTATTGGTTTTGTCTGTTTTCTTTCCAAGTTGGCCCATAAGGGCGTGGATGCCTACCAAAACTTATTTTGTCTGGACTGGATGTAGAGAAATCTGTAACTGAAGCTCAGTTAATCCCTTCAAACCCTCTTGCTCCTTCATCCATGAGCCTTTGTCCTGCACCCAGTACTGTGGCTGAGTTATCAAAAAACCTCACATAGTCAGCCTCAGTCTCTTTCCTGATCTTTGTGAGAATACCATTCTGCAGGCATCCACCAACCTGAGCAGCAAACACCAGCAGCATGTTGGGCATTGCATGTTATTCCCCGTATCAAAAAGATCTGGGGGCAAAGCAAAGACTGCGTGTACCATGTGAAGAAAGAGTAGGAAGAGATGGTGGTCGATGGCTTGCAGTTCTTCCACGTGCGTAGGGAAACTGAGACTAGCAATCCTGAGCTAGGTGTAGAAAAGGAGAAGGGAGCTGCACGTCTGTATTTCCTTGTGATTTGAGGAAAAAGGTGATGTTCTTTAGATGAACTGGGTGGCTAGTTTTCGAAACAGAAATGTGGGACACAATAGCTTGAGGAAAGCTTTCCAAAGCAGAGTGTATTTTTTCCCCTTGCTGGTCATTAGCAGTGCTTCTGAAGACCAGCCCTTCATGGAGGAAGTCATGCTAGAACACGACGAGCTGGTGATGATTTTAAGCTTCCCCCAGCAGGTAATAACTCCGAGTAATTGGTAGGTACGTGCGCTTCAAGGACAATGACATTTTTGCTCCTTTGCCTGTTTAAATCACAGCGTTTTGTGCAAGACAGTGCAGCCAATTGTGTGCTGGAATGCACAGCACTAGTAGAGGCGTATTAGTATATATGGCGCGTTTCTAAAACTTATTCAATATACAGCCGATTTAGGGCATGTGTGCCTTACAGGTCTTGTTTTTAGATATCATCTCTTTCAGAGAAATTTTTTTGTAGTAGGATTTCTGAGCCACTCTTACAGCTTTTGGGGGGGGGGATCCGGTTCCCTACCCACACTGCATGTGGTGCTGGGTTTAGGAGAAGTCTGGGAACACAAGTTCCTGACAGCCTAGCAGGACCTGCAGCCCTTCAGCAGAAGGTCTTTCTGAAGATGCTGTCCTGTTTTGAGAAGGATGGTGTTGCTACCTTACCTGTTATGTAAAGGTAAAGCAGTTGGATCGTTGTGGTGGCTGGTGAAAGAAAGGAGTAGCCACAGCCCTCCCAAAAGCACCTTGGCTTTCCCTTGCAATCAGAGGGCCATCTCTTCTGTGATCGTCTCATGCACATAGCTCTGCCTGATAAAGGGGGTGGTAAAGCTGCAGTCTAAAAAACCACTATTTTCAGATATTTGGCAGACCAGAACCACATTTGGGGCCTGGTGTAATTGTAAAGAACTTCAGAATAATAGAACGAAGCGGAGGGGAAGGGAAGGGAAGGGAAGGGAAGGGAAGGGAAGGGAAGGGAAGGGAAGGGAAGGGAAGGGAAGGGAAGGGAAGGGAAGGGAAGGGAAGGGAAGGGAAGGGAAGGGAAGGGAAGGGAAGGGAAGGGAAGGGAAGGGAAGGGAAGGGAAGGGAAGGGAAGGGAAGGGAAGGGAAGGGAAGGGAAGGGAAGGGAACAAGAGGACTAGAATATTACAGATGGGATATTCATAATGAGTCCAAGTTCTGCTGAACTAGGCTGGTTGAAGGTCTGAGTGACTCAGCCCTTTGCAAGACAAAGCATTTGTTTATCAGTGCTTGAGATGTCCATACAGGATTGGGGAAGGCGATTGTAGTGTCAATAAAAACCTTTGTTTTGAGGTTCCACCTTCCTCTGGAGCTCAGGGGTTTCTTCCCCAATTTAGCAGAATCACTGGTGGTTCCTGCAATGGCCTGAAGGTTGTCCTGAGAGATTCTTACATCAGTTTTGTAATGGAGGGAGCTTTGTCATCCTTATATGTACAGAGAAATTTAGTGCTCAGTATCAGATGTTTGGCTGAAAATGTCAGTATCGTGTTACAGCTGAAGGAAGCTCACCCTCTTACAATAGATGCTATTTTGTCCTAAATGTGTGATTTTGTCCCCCACACACATACCTGTTATGTCCCATCCTTCAAAAATTCTAGATATTAAATATGCCCCACCAGAGGGTACATTATGAAAAAAACAGTATGTGTGGAAAGGCTTCACACAGAGAAAGATTACTCATAAGAGTTTCTTCATACACACTTGCCTAAGATGCCCTAAGCTCAGCTGAGTTCCTGAGTCATGTAATACTGAGATTACCGAAGACGGAGTATTGGGGAAGGTGGGCACTTGATTTTATCTGGAACAGGGAGCTCTGCATTGGCATTACCTGGCCAATAGTGGTGAATATTTTTCTTTTAGAATATTAATTCAATCACACTGATTTTTAAATATACATAATGTAAACAAAAAAAAAAGGTAAGGCGCAATATTTCTGAATATCATATTGTGGTTATGGAGAATTGGAAGTTAGAGTGGTTGGTCAAAAATGTTTACATGTGTGATATTTTGAAGAAACTAGGAGATAGTTGGCATAAGCTATGGGTAAATGCTAGTTCTGTATCAAAAATCTGGATCAAGATGCTTATTTTGAAGTTTCTGATGCAAAACATAATTCACATCCCCATTGTAAAAGTCTCTTTTAGAGCAGTGTTTTTGGAGGTGCAGCTGTATGCTGGTTTGCAATTACTGGAGCATGAACAAAGAATGCCTGTTTTTTTAAATGTTATATATGTTGCCATTTATGCAAAAGGAAGCTGAAAAAAAACATAAACTTTAGTGCAGCATACACAGTGATAAAGACACTGGTTGCAAAATGCTGGTTTTATAAGTATAATTCATTATACATTCTTTGATCCAGTGTTACAAATTAGGGTCACTCGTGTCAGGAGATTAAAACCTTTTTGTCTCTCTTTGATATCAAACTATTCTTTCCCAGTCCCTTTTATCTTGCGGAGCAGTGCTGAATTCCACAGCATCTTTGTCAGTTCGCTCATGTTATTTGCAGCAATCATTTAATTGGTTTTAGAACTAATATTATTTAGTCATACTGTCATTTGCAACAACAGAGGCTCTTTAATATCCTAAAAATGTTGAGAGGCTCCAGCGTTAGCTGGTTAAGCATATGTATAAGAGAGACCACAAAGGATTTTGGGACCATGGTGGGAGTGCAAGGTAGCTAAATTGGATAGAAAAAGAAAAAAAACCATACAAGTCAAAGTAAGATTGTACATCAGAAAAACTACAGCAATCTACTGAAAATTAGTAGATGATAGTCATGAGTAGCTTACAGTGAACCACGGGTACCAGCTTCCCTGAAGCACCGAAATAGGAACTTGGAGAAGCTTGTAAAAGGTGTCCTCAGGGAATCTTCCATTTTTTCACTATGATACCTTTAATCCTAGAATTGTCAAGCCACATGGAAAATAATAGGACTGAATAGTTCAGTCAGTTAAAAGTTAGTATTGTTTCTTTTATCAAAAATATTTCTGTGTTTCTGGAGCTGTTAGGATTTGTATAAACTTTAAAACAAGTGAAGTCAAGTATTGAACTTGTATTGCTCTTTCTTTTTTAATTTAAGATCATTATCTGTGACTAAGCAGACTCTATTCAATAGAAATAAAGAACTTAAAGCCAATATTTTTTAACAGATGATTCAACGAGAGGCAGAAGTAAAGAATAAGGTAACTGCTGTGGCGTTGACAGACTCTGTTCACAATGTGTGGCATCAAGAAGTTGGGAAAACTATTCGAGAGTGGATGCGAGAGGTGAGGCCGGGTTTTTTGAAAGAGTTGGGGTACGTACGTCTGCATATGGCTCTATAAACATGTCTTTGTCTGCTGACCTCTTCCATTTCTTTAGGGTATGAAAGACAGCACGTTACAGGAGTGTGGAAATTGTGTGCACATACCAGCCCCTAAAATAACCGAGATTAAAGCCATTTCTGAACTTCAAAGATAGGAGTCAAAATAATAAGAAGTCCAGTGTTTCCTCCTGCTGCACAGCAATATAGTCACGTATACCAAGGCAGCCCACATCCTGCCCGATACCTGGAGCAAAGTCCTGGGCACATCCAGCGCTCCTGGCTTGATCTGGTGATGATGGAAAAGCCCCTTCAAGCTCTTCGTGACTCAGTTTAGTAATTTGTACGACTGGCAAAAAATCCTTTCTTTCAGCAGTTTTATGAGATGTAATTATTTCTGGAGTGCTCTGAAGTTTTCTGATGAAAAGTTGGAGTATTTGCTACTGTGCAACTACGAAGGGCTAGTTGGTCCAAGATGACCTGGTGTTGGTTCATGGCCAGCATCACCAAGTTTCACCCTTGGGTGAAGCATGATGCAATGCATTCATTGTTATTCTCGTACTTAAGTGTGGGGTGGCTGAGATTTTAAAAATGATGTCTTCTAAAGCGAGACCAACTAAGCTTCCATTTATGAGTCTCTTCCTCGCCAGTCTCTTCCACGCATGTCCGTGTTTTGTCCATTCCTGTTGCAGAACACTAAAACAATAGGTGCATGTGGCAAATTTAAACTAGTCACATCCTGAACTTTTTGTTAGCTTTGACTTTTTGCTGTGGATTTAGTGAAACTTACCATACAGACTGCCTATTCCTGACTTAACCTTACAGTTTTATAGGCCATGACTGATGGGAATAGAGAATCACCTGGGATGCAGCTTGACAGCTCTGACTTAAATGTTAAAAATATAAAGAATGGTAACCCCTACAGGCTCTGTCAGAAAAATCCTCATTTTCTTTATGGGAAATCAAAACCTTAAAATATATGTTATGTAGTAAAACTGAAATTTTAAATCCTGTAATTTGAATCTGACAACTCCATTTTTCTTTAAGCATTTAGTCTGAATAAGACAAGTGCATTACCTTTAATTTCATTTGCAGAAAGTAGATCTTAAAGAATAAGTTAAATGATTAATGGCCTAAAAAGTGGATGGAGTGTCATAACTTACATTAGCATTGAAAATCCTCTATAAGAAAGAAGAATTTTACATATGTGAAGTGTGGCTGAGTGGTATTAAGACTAGCATATCACCTGGATATCTCTTACTTTAATCAGGTTTAAGGCTACTGGTAAAATGAATAATAATTAAAATATACACCTAATCGCTGCCTGTCTGTAGGGCTAATTGCTGTCATTGAAAGAATGAATTGTTAAAAAAGTAATTCTTCATTGGAGCTATCTCTCCTGTATCATTGGTGGCCTATTTTTAGTACCTATAGAAGTCATGATTTTTGAATTTATTAGGAGCTGTGATGAATGATAAAACAAATCATCCATTTACATATCTTGACACTGCTTTCGAGAATACTTATTTCTTACAGGCAAGTGTCACATTGTATATAAAAGCTGGTTAATTGTGTGCTAATCTTCTGTATTATCTCCAGCTCTCTGATGTAGTGTTCTATCAGTAGTTAATATTAATTTTACTTATTTCAAATGAATGTAATACTTCATAAAAATTCTACTTCTTTTATAATTTCTACCATCTTACATTTGCAATTTCACATTCAGCTGTTAATTAAAATTATACATGCAAATTGTAAAATGTATAATGCTTTACTACTTTAAACCTTAAAGCCTTTGTGAAATACTTCCATTTTAACCATTTTTTACTTAAAAAAGTTACATTACTGGGTAGTGTGTTTGTTTTCTTTTTTTTTTTCCATCGAGTTCAATAGTTTCATTGATCTACTGTTTCTTACAAAAATCTGCCATGCTTTGTGAACTTCACTTTCTAATCTCATACAGCAACCCTTCCTTTATGTTGTTCCTGCTCTCCCTGGTCCCAGAACAGTAGGGTTGCCTTGACAAATCTATTCAAAAGCCATTCCTCGCCCTTTATTGGTGGGGACTGAAGCCTTTGAAATTCTCTCCTCACTGCAACACAGCTGACATCTTCTTCCAGACAGAATGAATTAAGGAAATACAATAAGACACTTGATCTACCAGTCAAGGATCTTTCCACAGTGAGGACGGACTCCATGGTGCACAACTAGGACAGCAAGCATCTACAAATACACAATACATGCTTGTTTACCAGAATAGCAATCGTCCATTTTTACAATCATGATTGATGGGATGATTTTTTAGAAATCTGTCTGAAAATTCATTGAGTCTTTCCAAAAAGTTGTGCAGGTTCATTTGTTTGGTTTTTTTTTTCTTTTCCTCTTAATGAAGTTAATCAGGTTTTCAGAAAGGGAAAACTCTGATTTGTAATAAGGGAAGCCATGTAGATCTCATAGTTCAGCTGGCAATCCTAGTAAAATTGTAGTTGCTTTATAATTAAGTCTTCAGTTCAGTAGATTTGGTGTAGTTTCAGCATATTTTATTACAAGCATATTGTTTAATACTTTAATTCATAGGCTCCTCTGAATAGATAGCATCTGGAGCAAAACATTTTAAAAATTCATGGTAAATTCATCCTACTCAGAGGCTCAGGAATGAAAGGTAAATGTAATTGCTTCCTGAACATAATTCCCCAAAGACCAGTATTTGAATTTTTAAATGTTCATGCCCAATTCATCTCAACCATATTTCCAATTATTTGAATATTAATCTGCTATTTTGATGGCTTTCATTCGGTTATAATCTGTTGTTTTGTGATTTCTCAACCATTCTTTCCGCAGCGTGCTCCATCAAAACACCCCGAAAAATTCTGATTTCTTAACGCTGGCAAGCGAGCAGTCTCAGTGTTTGTATCAACAGCTCTTCTGGTCAACAACTGCCGAAAAGAAAAACTTAAAATGTGCAATGGGTAGTTCAGGCACCAGTTGGTCTAAGCACCTACTTTAGCCCGCTGGCACTCAAAGTAGCACTTAAAGACATGCTATTCAAGCACATTGCCAATCTCCTGAATTATGGTCTTACTCTCTTTACTTATTTAAGATGAAACTATGATATTTCATTGCCAGCTGGTATGAATAAGTTAATGTAGTTTACCTTCCAGTTCCTGTTGGGACTGCTATGTAAATTATTTTGGTGTGATCATTGTCCTTACTTACAAAGTCTGTATTTATTTTTGCTCTGAGTCTCTGGCTTACCCGAAAATTGCCTGTTCTTACAGAACTGCTGCAACTGGGTGTCCAGCTCCGAGCCCCTGGACACTTCGGTGGAGTCGATGCTGCCCGACTGCCCCCGCGTCTCCGCAGGTACGTCGGTCTGTTTGCAGCAAGCCAGTATACGTGCTTGTGCCCAGGAGCGGCTTGGTTATTCAAAAATGCATTTGGTTCTGAGGCTCTGAATGCATTTTAACCCTTGCGCAGCAGGTATGGTTGAAAGCATATGGCAGATGCCATTTTTTGTACAGCCCACTGTTGATTTTTTTTTTTCCCCGCTTTGTGTGGGATTTAAGTTCTCTTGTCTACTTGTAGCTTGTATTTTTCGTTCACATTTCGCTTTGGCTTTAAATAATTGGTGACTTCATAGGTAGGAGCTTAAGAAAAACAATAGGAATGGTGAAAACTGGGAAATTTACCGCAGATGCTTGAATAAATACCTAACTTTACCTAGGCAAGAAGGTTTTAAAGAAGTATGTTAATGAAAAGCACAGCTAAATGAAATAAGACACTTTCCTGAATCCTGACCAACAAAAGTCCAGTTTACATAGCAAGTTATTTACAGTGTCCGAGAATCTTGATGTGGGATTTCTGTTGTTTTGGAAATATTCAGCTACACTCTTTGAGTAATGAATCATAAATCATAAATCATAAGGAGCACATGAAATAATACACAGAGACTTTTGTTAATGTGTAATAATTCTAGAAAGTAGATGTAGTTGTCAGTGTAACAGAAAAATCTCAAATCTCTGTAGGAAAGTAATCTAAAATACATAAAGCTGTTACTGAACTTTCATGTTTGATTATCAGATTTCCTAAAAGCCATAGGTAGCGTATTTCTGTAGAATATAAAATCAGGTTCAAAGGAAGACACAGCCTATACAATATTAATTTAAAAGCTGGAACAGTGTTTGACCTTGCTCTGTGAGACGCAGTTGTTAGTTTGACAAGTTAGAGATTCATATCTGTCTGGATTTGTGAGGTTGTTAATGAGACCTAACCTTGTGGGCGAAATTTGGTTTACTGCAGGATATTTTTAAGGCTTGGAAAATTTAGCGGTACTTTGTTTGAGAGCTCACAACAACCAGAGACCTGTAATCACATTTCTGCTGTGGGTTGGGATTTAACCGTGCAGATGATCAGCTCTGTGCAGATGCGATAGTCAGGGCAATAGCATTGACATTGCTCTTTAGGGCTTAGGGAAATGAAATATTACTAAAATTTTCATAGATTCAACATCCGTTTACCAAGTTTTTGCTCCTTTAGGGGAGACTACTGCAGTTTAAAAGAAAAATACTGCTCAGTAGTAGAGTACTTCAAAACGGGATTAACTTTCAATCTCTGACATCAGTGTTGCTGTTGTGCAAGACTGCGTGTTGGAGAGGTCATTTTAGTCAGGTAAATAAGGGCTTGGATAGCAACCAGTCAGTATTTACAGCACACTTGCCAATACTGAAAATCCTCCATCTGAGATTCTCTTCTCTTTCTTTGTATTCATGCTATGTAGATAATGTAAAAGGTATTCTATAAAAGAAATCCTAAAAATCTATTAAAAAACAGAGTGATGCTTTAATAGGGGTGTGAATAAGTCTTAATTTTACATTACTATTGAGGATGGGTCATAGTGAGCATAACATTCATACTCAGTGAACTCCCAGCTACACTGAAGTCTTTGGCAGAAGAATTCATTTTAATGGGGTAGCTTTTCAGCCAGCAAAAATTGTAAAAATAAAAGTTGGCTATTTGTATTTGATGCAAACATAGATTAAGACTACTAATGTTTTAGAAGTTCTTGTCAGAGATTTTGGACAATGATTTAGATGGAAGTTAGCTGTTTCCAGCTTGGTTCTTTATAATATAAGGACAGTTTAAAATAGTATAGCTTTATGTGACCACTGTTGAATTACCAATTTGCGCATATATTTTTGTTTGTATTTCTCATATTCATGTCTTATATGGACAACTGTAAGACACTTACAGTGGAACAAGTGAATCATTCCTTGTGTGTTTATATGAGCAATGGCATAAGCCTGCATTAGGGTAATCTGTAATAAATTTATGAAATGCCACTAGATGTAGGAGCATTAGTATTTAATGTGAGCGATTTTATTTCACTCGTTTCCTGAAAATTGCAGTACTGAAATAGCCCACACCCAAATACTGGCAGCATTGCCCTTGGTATTTCAATGAATGACAGTGAGAGCAATCAGAGCAACGAGAGGAGATTTTTTAAAATAAGCCTTTTGCAGAAGAAAGATTTACTTCTCTTGTCTGCTTGGAACCCTGCCTTTTATCTGTGTTTGCACTGAAAAATAAGTTCAGGAATAACTGCCTCTAGGTCACATCTCATGAGACAGCTTTTCCAGAAAGGGTCTGATATTCAGCCATTCAGCATTCTGGGGTTTACAGGTAACCTCAGTTTATTTTGTGAGCAGTGCCTACTTCAGATTATGTCATGGTCTCTTGCTTGCATTTCCCTTACAAATCGCTAGAGAGAAATAAATGGCCATCAAACTGGAAAAACAACTTGTATTTCCAGAAAGAGTCGTTCAAGCTTTTGATTAGAGCATTATTAAGTAATTAAAATGTTTGCGATAATTCATTCGTGTCTTGCTCAGTTACAAAAAGGAATGAATACACTTTAATAATTAAAGATTGTGGGCGTGAGAACAACAGTACAGAAAAAGCAAGCCATAATAAATCCATTCTCTGTTCTTGTGGCAAGAGGTAGGGTACTGCGAAGGTCCCACCTTCATGGTCTTTCCTCCACGTCTCAAGGATTTGGTTGCATGTGAGTGTCATAGTTTAATGTCTTCCTGCAACAGGTTGTCATCACACCGAAGGGATTGTCCTGTAACATTTCCCATTTAACTCAGTTGTCCTGTGTGGTATATGCAATCCTAAAAGCCTTCCATGCTGTTGAGAGACATATCTCCCAGCTCAAACACCTTCCATCAGGCCTGGAGGTCCTGTTGAAGCTATCTGTCCAACGCTACTCATCTTGTTACCCTTCCCATATTTTTCCAACAAGAACAAGGCATTCTTCCTCATCAGAGAAGAGTCCACCTCTCTCCTCTGTGATTTATCTTTTCCCAGGCAGGGCTGTCCAGCGTCATTCTCGTCTCCTTCTCTGCTCACAGCCCTCTCTGATGTCCAGCTTTGGAGCACTGCACAGGCAAGGTCCTCAACTGTGGCACTGTCACCTCATGGGCCTGGAGGAGCCCTCTGTCAGTCTCCAGCCTTCAGTCTGTGTTAAAAAAACTATCTACCTCCTACCTTCTTCACTTTCAACCCTCATTAAGGACCTCTGTTAGATCTGAGGTCATCTTCTGCCTCAGTCTTAATCCACCTTCCTAATGGAGTCAAACCAGAAGAAGTCTCTTCTGTCTCAGAGGAGATGGGTCCATTTCCTATCTGTCTAAGACATAAGCAAATGTAGAGTGCAGAAAGGTGAAGATTTTAAAAGCAGTCTGTACAATAAAGATCATCACGTAAAATGGAGTAAGGGTCGGAGCCTTACTGGTTAGGAGTTTGGAGGTCACCTGTAATTTGACACAGACAATGGTTTAGATGTTTTAATGACAGGTTGTATCGTGTAGTAATACTAACCAGAGTGGTATTTTACTTCATGTCTCCGAGACCTTACAACATTTCTTCTAGTTCTGGAGCAGGGAGTTCACAAGCCCTTCGGGAAGCCATCCTACTGGACCAACTGCTGGGTCGGAACAGCTGAAAGTGAGGATGGGAGAAAGCAGATCCATGGACCTGTGTCCATCTCTATTGCTGTTCAGGAATTAAATTACTTTGATTTCAGGATAGTGGCCTGAACATTATCCCAGAAAAGGCATTGTGGTAAATTTTTCCAGGTAAATATGGCCTTTGTTTTCCTGAGTGTGAATATTTTGGAGGGCCTCATGGTGAGCACCCTAGTCTTTGCATAAGATACATTCTTTAGCTCATGTGTTTCTGCCAGTGAAAGCTTTTTATTTAGGAGAGAAGATTAAACTTTTCAGTATTTTGCCAAAGTGGATATGCACCAACAGTCATTTACATAATCAAATAAAAAGAAGTTATTGTAACATTAGTAAAGTGAATTGCTTAATCAAATCCTTTTAAAGCCTTTCTAGTTGAACCCCGAAATCACTAGTTATTCTTCTAACAGTTGCAGCCGATGTAGTTAAAACATTGTAAAATAAGGAAATTATAACATCAAAAGACAAACAAGATGACACAATGGAGTGAAACGTTGACAGTAACCAAGAAAAGTTCTATTCACGGAAGAGCCTAGACTTGAATATATGTCTCTGTAATAAGGAGAAAAGTGCAACAATTAATTCATGTGGCTGAATAAAGTGATCTCAGGCTAGTGGAAGAAAAACAAACTCTTAATTTTGGAGGACAGGTATGAACCATGCTGGTGGTGCTGATGGTGCTCTGAATAGTATCCTGAGTGAGTTCTCAGATAGTATTTCCTGGTACCAGTCATCAAGCTTGTAGCAGTATGGTATTTAAAACATTTCATCTCATTTAGGCAAGCCAAGCACAACTTTTTTTTTTACTTTGAATTCAGAAAAGGTCATTAGTACAGGCAGGTATTTGGGTTTTTTACAGATAAATAAATAGAAATGAAAAAATAGCTTCACAGAATGGTGGAGGTGTGAAGGGACCTCTGGAGTTCATCTGGTCCAACTCCTGCTCAGGCAGGGCTACCTGCACCCAGTCCAACCTTCCATAAGCTCCATTGCATGTCAAAAAAGAAACCATCATCATAGTAATTAATATTCACATAACGTTGTGGGGGGTTTATTGGTATACTTGCCCTTAGCTTCCAAAAGACCCCACAGAGTCATGCCATAACCCTGTGGTGAGCTGGATGGTTGTGTAGGCTTTCAGTTCCGTACATGAGTGAGTACGGAGTAGAGATAGTTGTCGTTGTCCAAACTCGGGTAAGATAGTCAGCTTTGCGTGTGTCAGCACCAAAAGGAGGTCCTTCATGTCGCACAGAGGTTCAGAAAGTGATTGTTCTTCTGCTTTGCCTCTTCAAACCCTTTTAACTGGGCGAGGGGAAGGGTGGCTGGTGGTTGTTTCTGATGGGGCTTCTCCCAACAAGGAGCAGGGTTGTCATCCACTGAGTCTCTCGGTAAAAACACAGCCAAAAGTGTTCCCGCACATGTTAAACACACACTATGCACTTTAAGGCTTGGGGGGGGGGCTTTTAGAGATTTTTCTGTATACACGTTAAGAGACTTGCAGTTCAAAAAAACAAATGAAAGATGAGATCCTGAGGACCTCACTGAATAATGGGGAAAAGCTTGTTACCTGCTGTTTTTGAGTCCTTGGCATAGCCTGATTTAATATCAAGACAAGAATATGGTACTAAACAGTCCCCTTGAGACTGCTGCTTTGTGCTAAGTAATAGAATAGCATCAGTAATCCTTCCATGGGGCTACAGTAAATTTAAGTAAAGTTGTTCTGGACTGTTAGATCTGCTAAAAAGCACTGATCCACGAGAGCGAGCGCATCACCTGGAAGAGCAGGCGTGCAGCCTGGCCCCTACACACGCTTGCGCTGACTCAGCAGATAAAGCCCTTGTTGCAAAGCTTGTGTTGATACCAGGGAAACCATGAATTACCCATTGGATTACGGAGGTGGTAGTTTTTGTTGGCTTTGCCTAACAGGTGACTTCTGCCCACTCTTTTTAAGAGTTCAGTTGTGTATTTCTGTAGAAAAGCCTCATTTAGCTGCAGATGCACCCCATGCTGAGCAGATCCTGGGGTTCAATCAGGAGGATCTCCAGAGAGGTTAAATGGGCTCCACAACACTGCAGGGTCTGTGCACAGAGGTAATTGCATGAATGAGGCTTGTGACAGCCATAGGGAAGAGACAACTTATTTCGCGCTTTTTTTTCTCAGCTTTATGTGCACCACACTAAATTACCACTCTTGCTCATTTATATGTCTTGCTCGTAAGAAACAAGGGAGAAACAACCATAAACTGTCTTAAGCACTGAGACAATGCTTGGCTCATCCCCTTAGCAGCTTTTAGCCCAGTTTACCAATGCTTCTCGATTTTCACTCTTTGACTGATTTGGTGATGACCATTCTGGGCTGTTTTCTGACATTAGTATTTTGTGAGCAGGGGTAGGTGTCCAATAACTCCAGCAGTGTAAGGAATAATAAGCACAAAACCACGCACTTTTTACAATAAGGCAGATTATGCAATTCACCCATTTTGCTAAAAATGTTATTTCTGCATTCCATATTTATTCATGGAGATTAAGATTACAGTAATCAGTGTTTACTGTAAACCTCTTTGCATTTTATGTCTTCATGTCAATAAAACAGAAGGCAGGGAGCCGCAGCATGCAGGTTGCTTCATAGCCCTGTGTCGCTGCAAGTGTTGGTCCTGCACTTCCATTTCTGCTGCTGTACGTTGTCCGTCGGGAACTGGAAATCACTGCAGAAACTTGGAAGCATCAGCCCGTGTTAGCCACAGCTCTGGCAGTTGCTGCACTAAGTCCAACTTTAACTAATGTCTTCTTAGCATGGAAATAAGTAGCTTTTTCCCTACTCCTGACTCTTCAAAGGCACTCCTGCTTTTAGTCTCCTGCTCAGCCTCAGGTGTTGCAGGCAGCTTTTCATTTCATGTATAATACCTAGTTGGATGTGAGCTCCTGTGTTGTGTTTTGAGTAGCTTAGCTTTACAGTGCTTTGGAAAGGACAAAATCTTTAAAGACCTGTTGAATGATATAGCAGATTCCGTTCCAGAAGGCCAGATCCTCAAAAGTAAATACAAAAATGTGAATTTGAAAGTGTTGACTGAAATTACCAGCTATTGCTGCAGTCAGAGAGTTCGATTTTTTAAGAATTTCAATTTGATAATGCATTTTTATAACTTCTTATATGACCAGCTAGGTGTTCGATATACCACTGGTACTGTTGTTTTTTAGGACAAAACACTCATATTCATCTACTATTCTATAAAAATTGAGGCACTACTGATATTGGAGAAACTATTTCATCAAAAATTATTCTTGTGTTCAAACATACCTATTTATCATGGCTTTTTTTTATAGTACAGTGAACTAGTTAGAGTGATATATGCTTGCCTTGGAGTACCCAAGGCTGTCTTTGATTGTGGTAATCATGAATAATATAAATTACTACAGCCAGATATTTCCTACAAAGTGTTTGACAATGTTTAGGCTGCCATGGCCACTGCTTCTGGTACTACTTAATGCTATCATCTCATTAGTTCTTTGAATATCCATATCTGTTGGCTGAAGTCTTACTCTAATGTGCAATTGCAAACTCTTGAGGGCAGGGACTTTTTCTTCCATGCTTGTGCTTCATCTTGGCCCATGCAGATGCCAGCCAGGGTTAGGTGATGCTTAGCCAGTCCTCTGCATGGTCATGTTCTTGAAATGCTTGCACTGTGATTCCTTACAGCACTTACAGGCACAACAGCAGTACAACAAATAATGAATACAGTCATATTTTGAATAGGTAGGTGCAACTTTACGGCAGATATCCAAATGACAGTTTAGACTGACACTTTAAAGAGACTGTGCCAAGTATAATTAAGTTATTGCTAAAAAGCCAGTCTAGTATTAGTTCAGTTGGCACTAGTTCTGTCTGTTGAAGGGGAAAAACTAGACCAAGTGATTCTTTATCTTCTAACCTCATGAAAATCCTTCAAAAGGAAGTGAGGGTGAAGGGTCTGGAGCACAAGTCTGATGAGGAGCAGCTGGGGGATCTGGGGGTGTTCAGTCTGGAGAAGAGGAGGCTGAGGGGAGCCCTCATCCCTCTCTACAACTGCCTGAAAGGGGCTTGTGGTGAGGTGGAGGTTGGTCTCTTCTCACAAGTAACCAGTGATAGGACAAGAGGATATGGTCTCAAGTTGTGCCAGGAGGCTTAGACTGGATATGAGGAGAAATGTCTTCACCGAAAGGGTTGTCAAGCACTGGAACAGGCTGCCCAGGGAAGTCGGGGAGTCCCCATCCCTGGAAGTATTTAAAAGACTTGTAGATGTGGCACTTAAGGATGTGGGTTAGGGGTGGACTTGGCAGCGTTAGGTTTACGGTTCAACTCAATGATCTTAAGGGTTTTTTCCAACATAAATCATTGTATGATTTTGTGAGTCTATGATTCTGTGAGGGTGGGACTCAAATCGACTTTTTTCTCCAGGGCATGTCAGAATACACCCTAGCAGAAGTAGGCATTTTTCCACCTCCTGCTGCTTTTTGTGATGGCAGCAAAAGCTTTCCTTACCTGCTGGCTCATCACCACCTTTTTACACTCGGTGCCTTCCCAGCCTCTCAATACACATAGGCAATGCTACACCAGATGGTGCACCTTGCTCCTTACTGCTTAACTAGGGGGTTAAAGCCTGGTTAAAGTGTGTCTTCCATAGGGTGGAAGAGAAGGTCATAGTTCTCTCTCATTTCATCTCCTCTGAAATACCTACAGGCAGCAGTCCAGCAACAGTAAAACTCTTTATATGGGTTTCAGTAAGTTTTCATTAAGTACTTTGTGGGATTGAGCTTGAATGTTTGTCTTTGTATTCCAAGTTGCATCTACATTAGTAATTTTACAAGTATTTTCTGTGTTTCATCCGCAGTAGCTCTGTGAAGCCAGAACATCTACAGAGATGGGATCTGGTACATTAGCGTAATTGTAAAAGCTGTATTTCTGCTAGAGCTCAGCACCTGTAAGGAGGTATTCCTGAGAGATGTACCTCCAAAATTCAATAGCAAAATTTTATTTGCCTTGATGTAACACCCAAAAGATCATTTACATTTCAGCTTCCATTTTCTGTTAGAATCCAAATTTAGATTGTGTATGATTTTTCAAAAGGTTAATTTTCGGTTGAAAACTTCTGATCTTTTTTCATAAATGTATGTACTTTAGGCCACGAAAGACATCACTTATTCTCCAGTTTTCTATATAGGTCTTTAAATTTTGGTCAGGTGCTGTTATGCTGAAATTTCTAACTTGCATTTGGTTAAAGTGTGTCTTCCAGAAAGCCATTCAGCCTTGGCTGGAAGGATGCAAGAGATGGGGAATCCATTGCTTCCTTCCCTTCGTAATTTGTCAAACTATTGAGAGGCGCATTTCTGGTTTGGCTCTGTCTGGTTTCAGGTTCAGGCTATTAGTTCTTGCTGTGCCTTTTTCTACTATGTTAAAGAGCCATTTAGTACATTTGCTTTTTCTCCGTTTGAGTTAGGTACTGGAATCAAGTCAACACTCAATTTTCTTTTGAGAAACAGAGTGGACTGAGTTCTTTAACTCTCACTGCAAGTAAATTTCTCCAGGTTTCAAATGCTTTTATGCATTTTTCTGTGCCGTCTCCAATCTTTCAACATCTTTTCTTTGAAACAGACCTGTGTGCATCTCACTAATGCAATGCACAGACCTCAAATCTTCACTACCTGATTTTCTCCCATTTCATCAGCAAACGGTCATGTTTGTCCCTTTTATCACCATACTTTTTTCACCAGCTTGTCCAGCTTGTCCATGCATTTCAAGCTTTCATGCTTGTCCAGCATCTCCTGATACCCTTTCTAGAGCTGCTGCTCTTCATCTTGGTTCTAAAGCAGCATTATGAAACTTTCTAGGCAGCTTTTTTAAAAAAAAGAGCAACCAAGCAAACAGATGAACACACACAAAAAAGGCTGCCGTCCTTCTTGTTAATAACCATTCTACCCATCTTCATGTTTACACAAGCTCTACCACCAGTGAATTTATATTTACTTTCTCTGTTGTTGAATAGCCTTAGGACACTCCGTCAGTAGCATCTCTGTTCAATAGTGGTTTCTCCATGACAGCTACATTTGCAGATTACTTAGTCTGCAAGTTCTTAGAAATATTGAATAATATTGATTTTTAACCTGTTTTCACAAGTAAACAAGAATTCTACAGTTGTGCCATTTGTCCCCTTGTGAATTTATGAAGCACTGATCAATTTCTGCCTAATTTAAAGTTTTAGTTCTAATTAAGTTTCGCAAAGTTTTCTGATAATAGAGTACAGCATAGAAGAAAAAATGAGGAATATATCTTCCTAATAAAAGGAAGACTTTTTAAAGTCTCTCAGCGACAAGGGGGAGAGACTCAGGTGCTGTACATGGTGCCTGGAAACAAACAGCTAGCAAAGCAGCAGTCACAGCCAGACAACTGCAGCACTTAAGTGGCTCCAGTGTAATGCCACAGAGGGTCTTTCTTCCAGAAGTTTCATGGGAAACCTGGGAAGAGCAAAAACTAGTTGCTGGAAAGAAAAGGGAGACAAAGGACTTTCTAAAAATGCATAGCAAAGTTGGCATAATCTGTCCTGCTGCTCAGAATGTGCTGGCAGAATTAATCAAATGCCTGACAAAAAACTGAGTATACTCTATTTGTGTGTAAATCCTTATCAGCTAAACATGTTAATTCATCAAACAGTGAAACTGAGTCTATTTGTTTAGGACTTATTTGCCAGTAAGTTGCATTGGCTTGAATTAATTACTTTTTTGTACTTTAATTAACGTGCCTTCATCAATAGACTCTGATATCACAGCATTGTAGGTCTGAAAGGGATTTTTAGCATGCAGCAGGCTTCATCCCCCAGTCCGAGGCAAGAACTGACGTTCTTACATCATTTCTTGAGAGATGCTCATCTCGTTGGTTCTTTCCTTTGTCTTGTGTGATGACACATCCCCACTGAGCAGTATATCCCAAAGTTTCAGATTTAGTTACCTATATCATCCTTGGTGCGTGATGCATACAACCTCAGGAACAGCTGGGTAAGCAACAGTTACCCCCAAAAATACATCAGCCAGTTGGACAAGAGTGGTAAGCACTGAGAACGATTGTAGATCTACAGCAGATGATTTGTTTAAAAAGTTGTGATAAAAAAAAAAGAGAACTTACTCTTTGTATCCACAGTACCTAGGGCAGGAATTTATGGACATACATATCCATTTTTCCGTTCTTTTTCTAGAGATGTATTGCAGGCTAACTGTTCAAATAGTCTTTTCTGAAAGTTGGATTAGGATTTTTCCCATCTTCTGTAACTTCATTGTTATTTTAAGTTTTATTTAAAAGGAATGTCAGTAGCCAGTTAGCTGGTTTATGACTCTTGAACACAAACTCTGCAAGCCTGCCAATTTAGAAATATTTATCCCCAAGAAGATACTGATGAGTATCGAGAGAGGATGTGCTTCATCAAACACTTTGCCATCTTTTTTCCAAACAGAGAACAGAAACAGAAAAACAGAAAAGGAAAAATTTGAACAATTTTTTACTTTCGTCTGCATTGTTATTTACAGTTTCACCATCTCCATCTGAAAATCTACATATGTTTGCTATGGATTGCATTTGTTGCTTGTATAATAAAACAGTTATTCACTGTGCTAAGTTTGCCAGCCATAGGTTGTTTTTCCTTAGATAGCTTTAGCTATCTTTTTATGCTGATAACAAACTATTTCCATATTCGGTATTCCTTTCTGATTTTTCTATATTCCTTGACTGATTTCACTTTTTCTCTGAACAAGGAGGACTAATGCTCTGTCTTGGGTTTTTTTGTCATCCAACGAACTTTTTAAAAATACCATTCATTCATTTGTGTTTAATTCCTCTTGGTTAAATTTGCTTAATCTTTTTCCTACCTTGAAGAAAATAGCCTTTTTGAAGCAACAAGCGTGTGTGTTGCTGGCTGAGGTTCTCTCTGTTCAATCCTACCCAATGTCATCAGGTCAGGTTCACTAGACCCAGGCAGCCACCCACTTCCAGCCCAGTGACCTCGTTCATCTTTATCCACCACAGCACTACCCAAAATGGTAAAGTTATGGAAAGGATTTGTGGCGGGCTGAGCGCGGCCGGAGGCCGGTGCCCCCGGGCCGCTCCATCCCTCCCCTCCCCAGCTGGACCGGGGACAGAAAACACAGCGAAAGGCCCGTGGGGCAAGATCAGACCACTGACATTGGCTCTACTGGACATGGGGGAAGCTTCTGGCAGCTTCTCGCAGAAGCCACCCCTGCAGCCCCCACCACTACCAAAATCTTGTCCGCAAACCCAATACAACATTATACCCTTTTGTCTTAGAAAATCATCATTCACTGTTGTTAGAACCTTTAATGTTTATGACCACCAGCATCCATCTCCTGAACTGATGCCTTCTGGGGTGAGGTTGCTCTCCATCCATTGCAGAGATGTGCTTGGGGAGAAGCTTACCCCATTCTCTGGTTTGCCAAGGTAGTTTGTCCCAGACTTCCCCACCAACATCTCCTCCTGGGCTTTTTTATCACAAAAGCATATGTGCATGGAAGACCCAGGCTCAGATTTATCAGTATTGTTGGACTAAGTAACGGTGGTTTTAGGGTAGAGCACCACATCGTCACCACTGTTACTCACTTGAATCACTCTAAATAGGTAATAAACAGACATTTTAATACTTCAGGCATACAAATTATTTTAACGGCTGTCAGCAATGCCAATTATATCAAATTCCTGCTCATGGCTGTGATTGGACAACAAACAAGAATTGGACACCAACTCCTGGCAGTGGCATAGAGTTGATTTTAACATTCCTTTTCTTTTTCTCTGCCACATAAATTAAATTTATTTGCGACACATGGAGGTTAAATTTATATCGTATTTGCCTTCTTAGCACCCTGCCCTCAAGTTGCTAATTTAACAGTTTTCTGGCTGCTCCAGCTAGCTCTCAGCTGAGAAGATTAGCTTCCCAACCTGTGAGATAACCAGAAGATGAGAAACATTGAGCTCCGCGATGCCATTTTTAGAGGCCCCTTTCACAGTATATTTGCACTTTAAACTTTCTCCTATCAAGGAACATGCCTATATTTGGAACGCCCAATTTTCTGTTGAGAGGACTTGTCATTTTCTGCTAACCAGTGTCAGCAACTAATCTAATTTCGTTAATGTACAGGGACAGCTAAGTGACTTGTTTTAAATGCATTGTGATTGTTACCTATTTATTAAAAGCAAAAGAAAACAACTGCTTATAACTAACGTTCAGATGCTGATTGTTTACACAAATAGTGTCAAGGACAAGGCTAATTTAAGCAGACATGTCATATTCTTACATTTTGACCTGAAAACCATACTCTATGTGATAATTGTTTATAATATATATCGATATTATGAATACTTTTGTATTACAATAAGTATTTTAATTTAGTGAGCCACATTTAATAAGTAGTATTTTTTAGACTATATTCCAATCTGTACGTGAAAGAAGGGAATAGGACATTTCCCCCACATCAATCCTTTTACTTTAGGTAGGTTTACAGGACATACCTACAACAGCTTAACAGAGAAATAGTCCGCGTGGTTCATAAACTCTTTTAGATGATGTTCATTACTGCTGCTGTGACTACAGTAGTCAGTTTGAAGGCAAATGTCATGTACTTTTGAACAAACAGTGAAGTGCCTATCGTTACTCTTAAAGACAAGAGTTGTCTTTTTCAGTGAGTTTAATCTTTGTGCAAATGAGTGTATAAAAGTTCTTACCACTTTATCTGAGAGTTTGATGTTAAAGTATCATTTAAAATTACACATGTTCTAGATATAACATGCATATATATGATTTTTATTACATATAAATAGAACCCACATATATTTGAAATCTGAATGCAAATTTTTGACTCTTAGATACTCATCTGAGGACCCGTTTGAGTCCCACAGACAGTTTACACGTGTGCATGAGGGCAGACCTTGTCTCTGACTTCGCCTTGCTGGGCAGGACAGGTCGTGTTTTCTTTTCCTCTCTGCCTCCAGGTGGTCGGTGCTATGATGTCAGAGTTTACACTATATACTGAACTGAGTGTGAAACTAGAAAGACTTCTTCTGTGTTTGAACACTCGTGCTTGGCGTGAGAGGGAGCATCCCAGCCCTGCCAGAAGGTGTGCGTGCCGTGGCTGCCCTGAATGGAGTTTTCCGATGCAGCTGCACGTATGGGGAATGTAAATAAAATCTCAAAACACTTGTGCCCCGGGAGTGGGCATCACTTCTTTGTAATTCTAGGGTAATCGAACCTCAAGGACTCGTCTTTACTTTGAGTAGCTACATTAAAATGTGTGTTGTCTGGTAGTGGGGGCAGAGGTCTAGACATCTGCTTATGCAACTTGGTCCATTCAGTGAAATTTATTCCCTTTTCAGCATAAGAAATTTCCCATAAAATCAAACACATGTAGGACGGTGGTTGAAGATTTCCTAATGCAGTACTATGCTGGACGCTGATAATAATGTGTGTCAGACCTGCAAGACAGGATTTGTTTTACTTCAGGAGTGCTCTGGATGTTTATGATTTTGACAGTTTCCTTCTACTGATTGCAGAACTTAGACTCGTACCTTAGGTACAGCTTGCAAATTCAGCACAGCTTATGGATCTTGCAAATTTATTTTGGCAGCTGGGGACCTGATTCAGCTGCCACGAAAGATTCCCGGTGGTTTTGGTGGGTCTCAGGTCAGTCCTGTTGTCCCTGCAGACCACAGTTTTAAACCAAATGCTGAGTGTGAGCTAATGACAATTTTTTAAGAGTACTTCTTCTCCTTCTTTTAATAGCCCTAGATGAAACTTACTAAACATTTGTGTCGTGCTTTGTCAGATATAATTCTCTCCATTGTTCTTGAAGTACGCATCTCCAGCACCCCAGGAAAGTGTCAGCTTTCCATGAAGATCTGCGTGCCCCTGCAGAGCAAGGGATGCAGCCTTAGGGGACAGGGAACTGAAAGAACACTAGAGGCACCCTGAGCTGTTGGTTGGCAATTTGGTCACCTTCCTTTGAGGTGTTGGCTTGAGACCCCTTCCACTGAAATGCAAGCTGAAGCTGGGTGTCGCTTCTAATGTCAGTGGTCTAACCATTGCACTATCATACGGGTGAAGGCTCTCCTTTCTTCATCCATCCTAAAAAAGAGTGACTCCTGCTTGTTTTTGAAAGGAATGGCATTGATTGTTTGCAGGTTGCGGCATCAGGACTCAAGGCATTGCTAGTCTCCATGACTCAAATCAGCCAGTCTGTGCTAATTGACTATTTTTACCAATGCCTTGTAAATGCCATGCATTTTTTGAAAAAGAAGATCATGGAATGGAGCAGCCTCACAGGTGGAGAGACAAGATGTTCACTCAAGCTAACGGTAGGATTTTTCTGTACACTAAGGAAATGAGGAGTCAGTGACAGACAGAAGAAGAACCAAGAGGTTAGTTTTCATATTCATTGTCTCTGGGTGAGGACAAAGTGAAGAGAAACCACAAACATCCAGAGGAGATGGCACCAAACTGCAGTGGGCTTTCCTACCAGACAAATGCCACGGGATGCTCTCATTGAGCCAACCCAGCAAGAGCATGCCTTAAACAAGGAGATTATATACAAATTATGCATTAATATCCCGTATACCCAGCCTGTGGGAAACCTGGTTGGACTGGGAAATGGATGCCACTGGGGAATCCATCGTGTTGTACGATGTCAGTAGAAGGTGCACACACATAAGCTTGGGAAGATCAGTTCCCATATCTCCCAACATCCTTGTGTCTCTGTTTCAGAGCAGTGAGGATCTTTCCTGTTGTTTTGCATGTGGATCATGTTTTATTAAAAGTTTAGAAATGCCAAATGAAATAGAAGTGTGAACATTTATACCACTTGCTGTCAGATTGTCTTATTTTGCTTTCTGAGATCTCTGCTGCTCGTTGATGTAGGGGAGTCCTGGTTTCTGCTCATTTGTGTCTTCACTGGAACTGCATTCTTATTTGTACGGTTTTAGCAGTGTATTCACAGCTTGTAGCTTGCACCCACAGATAAATAATATTGTCTTGGTAACAGAGGTGCCAGCAGTCACAGGTGGATTGATTTGCCATCATCCAAAGCTTTTATCAACCATGTAAAAAATATTCCTCATATAAATGAGAAAATAGAAATTGATTTTTAATAGTTATTCTTCCCATGCACAGACTCTTTTGTTAGACATTTTCTTAATTCTGGTATGATTTTTCTGTGCGACATATCTTTTTCTAAACTTTTGCTCTGATTTAGTGCCTGACTTTGTTTAGTGCTACTAAACGATTTACTGAACTTTTACAAGCGATAATTCATTCGCCAAAGAGACTCTATGAGCTGAGTGCTGTCCCCAAATATGATACAATATAGTGTTAGCATTAATATGGATATTGATGCAAAATCAATGCAAATAGACCCCACATCTAATCCCACACTCCCTCACTCAAGTTCACTGGCAGCAACAGCAAGTTACGTCTTTGATTTCAGTGCTGGATGTGCAGAATTTATGAGGGGCTGCACTCTACATCCTTACTTTGATTATCATTATGCCAGCGCACATTAAAACAGTTTTTAGAAGGGAATTTGTTTCAGCGTTGTCCTCAGATCCCACTTAGACAAACCTGAGCTTGGGCTTTGGCTTATTTAGCTTGTGGCTTCCCCCAGTAAAGACTGCACCGGCTTTTTGAAGGTGCAGAACGTAATGAACATCGTGCAGGTTGTACCGGTAGAAGACAACGCAGGACTCCGCTTACAGGGACGAGTGCCTGCGATGGCAGGGCAGGATCCGGCCATGTCACACATACTCCTCCTCTGGACAGCAGAGGGAAAAGTGTCTGGCTCCGGCACACTATTAGGCTGTAATTAGTGTAACTAACAACTAATATGAAAGAGCAGGATAGAGGTCACCACAAGACTTCAAAGGTCTTAACAGGTTAAGGTTGGAGGGCAATCTATCCCCTCGCTTAATCTGTTGCCATATCTTCTGAGATTTGTTGAAATCTTCAGTGACCTCTAACCTTGATGTGTTGCTCTCCCGTAATTTACCGGTCACATGCCATTTTCTTTATTTCTGTCCATTTAGATGGGCGTGGGTCTTTGTGGTCGGCGTCTCCCTTTTCCATTCAGATATAAGTGTGCCCAGGTAAACAGCTTTTTGTTGTGGAATAATGTGGTTTAAACCACTCTAACGCTCTTGCCCTGCTAGCTTCGGACTCACCAGAAATGGTTGTTTTGCTATGCTACAGCATGTGGTTTGTGGATGACGTTTGACATGTAGATTAGGCTCAGGTTTAAAATCTAGCTTTTACAATACATTGGGCATTGTACAACCATTTTCAAAGGATGCTAAGCATCAGGCTTTTATTCCTGCCCCTGGGTCGGGGCAGCCCCCGGTATCAGCACAGACTGGGGGTGAAGGGATGGAGAGCAGCCCCATGGAGAAGGACTTGGGGGTCCCGGTGGGTGAAAAGCTGGACAGGAGCCGGCAACGTGCGCTGGCAGCCCAGAAGCCATCCGTGTCCCGGGCTGCCCCCAAAGCCACGTGGCCAGCGGGGCGAGGGAGGGGGTTCTGCCCCTCTGCCCCGCTCCGGGGAGACCCCCCTGCAGGGCCGCGTCCAGCTCCGGAGCCCTCGGCACAGGAGAGACACGGAGCTGCTGGAGCGGGGCCAGAGGAGGCCCCAGCAACGCTCCGAGGGCTGGAACAGCTCTGCCGGGAGGACAGGCCAGGAGAGCTGGGGGGGCTCAGCCTGGAGCAGAGAAGGCTCCGGGGAGACCTTCCTGCAGCCAGCCAGTACGTAAAGGGATATAATAAAGTATATTTCTTGCAAGAAATGTATCTCTTATAAGAAAGATGGGGACAGACTATAGGTGCGGACAAAATGCATCCCAGGTCAGGCTGGATGGGGCTCTGAGCAACCTGCTTATGGCAGGTGGTTGGACTGGATGGCCTGGAAAGGTCTCTTCCAACCCAAACTGTTCTGTCATTCTATGATTCTCTGAGTTGCTTTCTTAAACCTAACTATCCAAGGATAGCTTTATTTATATTTTCAGTAAACACAAAAGCTCTTGCTGCTAACTGTGCAACTCAAGGACAACTTGTATTGTGAGGAAAATCCATTGATATTCCTCCAGTGTTTCAGTATGGGAGATAAATACCCATCAGGGAAGGTTTCCTGTTCCTGATGGTTTTGGGGTGGTTTTTTCCCCTCGGCACTGGCGTTGCATCTCTCCCATCAATCCCAACGTTCATGGGTGGGTTTCGATAGCTAAGCTTTGAAAAGCATTGCCCCTTCCCCGGGCATCAGGCAGCCACTTCACCTTGATGGTGCCCGTCCCGAAGCGATGGGCAGAGCAGAGGTTTCCTTCTCTATCCCTCTGTGGATGTTTTGCCTTGGGAGAGCTGCGGCCATTCCCATGGGGGGAAGGCAAGTGTACCCCTATGGCTTCCACCCTCCACTGCTCCAGCATCCCACCCTGTGGTCCACACCGGTGTCTGAGCACTGTGGATCTGGGAAAGAAAACACTCAAAATCGATTCAGCAAAGCAAAGTAACATGCAGCAAGCTACTTGACCACACCAAACTGAGCATGGGTTTAATTATCCTTTTAACCGATAAAAACACTTTAAAAGAGAGTAAGAGCAAGTGAAAGGGAGTGAGAGCAACCCAATGTTAGATTTAAAGTTCAGCAGGGGAAAAAAAATCATACAAGGATTTCACAAGCATCGACACTTGGATGGTATTTGGGAAATCTTTTTCTTTCAAGACTATCTTGCGATTAACTATGGGAGTAGCACATCAAAGCTGCACTGACTTCAAAGCTTAGAACCACTTACGGCTTCCAGCTATTACTAAAACCTACCACTTCACCCTGCCAGCAACTCATCTCAGCTGCCTCTTTAAGTTACACCCATCTACTTCCTGCCTTCTGATTTTGGAGAGGGGAAAAAAAAATACCCCACCAAAAAAGCCATGTAAATTAAATATAGCTGTTCACACTGAAGGGATGTCAGAGTTGGGGGGGAAAAGCAAATGGAGACATTAAGACATTAAAGATTTAGTACAAACTCAGCGGTGATTTATATATGCACAGTCTCATTTGGCCAACTCTGATGAAGCTGTCTGCTTTGGGGAACTTTCCTGACTGCATTTTACCCCTGCATAAAAGCCCCTGAATGAGGTGAGCAAGCTGTTTAGGCCATTATTTAGGTCCAGATGTTACCTATAGCTTGTCACAAGCAGAGCTGCTTTGGCACCCCAGGGTATCGTCACATATACATCACATACCATGAAATCAGTTCCCATCCCTGTTTTGTAGTGACGATCTGCATCCTCTGATCTGCAAAGGTGCCCTCAAATAATGCACCTCAGAACGGTGTGTCAGCATCGGGCAGCAATCACCATTTCTTGCTGCAATATTGGTGATTTTTTTTGCATTAGCAGGAGAGACTGTGGAAGCAAATTTTGCGCATTTGATATTTTGAGAGTCCCTGAAACAACCCATTTGTAGTAGCGTAGGGCTGTGCTACACTCTCTGAACTGATACAAGAAGGCTAAAATGTACCGAAATCATAATTTATTGCAGCATTAATATTGTTCAACACTTAAAATTGTTACATTGTTATTTTCTGATTGGGAGTTTTATGTCTAGGGTTTTTAAAACGGTACATTAATCTCTGAATAAAATTTGTCTTGCAAATGACATGTTAATAGAAAGTTAGGAACAAGTGTGGGTCTTTGAGTGTGTTTTATGTAACAGTTTATACATTCAGCACAGATCAATGACATGCTCTCTAGAGCTAAATGCCATTAATCCATTTACAGCCGCTTATTGCAATGAAGAGAAATTACCATCGAAAGAGCCGATCGTACGTCAAGGAGAATTTCTCTGCTTCCCTGCAAAGTCTCATGTTTTTAAAACGCCTCTGCAAGTGTTTAAACCCCATATTCTTTTGTTTTCCCCTTCACGTTTTCTCTTTACAAGGAAGGAGTTTGGTAGCAGCGGGTGCGCTGGTGGCTTCTCCCACCATGGAAGCTTCTCCATGACCAACCTGCCGGCCACGGCCACGCCGTCGGGGCTGTGGCGGGCGCCTCACCCCCCGGCACAAACGCCGTGCTGCTGCGGCGAACGTGTGGCTGATGGGCAGCGCGGAGGCCGTTGGTGGGGCTGTTCCACGTGGACGGTGGTTGCGATGAGGTGTAAACAAAGGAACCGTGGCGTGGCACGGTCACTTAGGCGAAAAAGGAGTATTGTCTTTTAAAGAGCTGGCGTGTGAAAAAAGCACATGGGAGCTTACTGTTACATCTGAAATGCATAGGGCTAGCGCGTGTTCTGTCTGAAGAGCGTGCCTCCGCTCTAAATCTGTAAAGGGAGAGAGGGGAGCTTCCCGACTGGCTGGTGGTGCCGTCAAAATGTCAGATTATTTGAAATAAATTAGTATAGAGTCATGTATGGCTCCACCAATGCATTTATGTATTTCACGCTGTGATAGTTCTTTTTTCTCCTTAAGGAATGCATTTCTCTGAAATAAGCTGTGCAGACAAGGAACAGCACAGTCATTTGAAGTTCATTGAAAATATAGGAGGACATCGTGTTTCCTGTCCTTATGTTAAACTTGGCATATTGATTTTTTTGCACAGCTTGCAGCATAAAAATGTGATCTACAGCTATGGCAAGGCAGGCTAACCACATGTGAATTTGTTAAGTACTGCTGGATTAGCAGGAATCGTCAGACTGTGCAAGTATGGAGGTTTGACTTCTGCAACTCTTTATTTACGACTTAATCAATTAGAATAACAAGTTTTGATTTATTGGCTGTAAATAAGTAAGCACAAATAATCTGCAGAAGCTATTGTTTCAAATGCTTTCTTGTTTTCACGACAAAGGCTTTGTAAGTTAGCTGCGGTATATATGCAGGTAGAGCTGGAGTTGAAATTACGGGTCAAATATGTAAAGATTGAACAAATGTAGTCAGCTACTGTTTTTTAGATTAGTGCAGAAAATTCAGGAAGGCATAGTGCGTTCCTCAACTTGCAGGTTTTTATCTAAATTTGCCATTACTTTTCTTTGTATATTCTTTGCCCGTTTAATCTTTTGTTCCCTTTATGTTCAAAGATACCAAGATTATGGAAGCCACCGGCACTGCAGCCTGCATTTAAATTTAGTTACGGTACGGCCGTGCAGAAAGCGTTCTTCTGATGTGGGGCTGGCTTGCTCCTCTCTCTACATTATTAAACCTCCTTAAACACCCCCATTATACCGTTCACCTTGCTTGACTTCAAAGAGTAGCACGGCTGCGTAGAGAGGGTGAGCTGCAACTCTGCCGAGCAGGTTACCCGTGGTCTCTTAGAAATGCTAATGCGTTATCTGCCGTGTTTATGAAGTCATCTGTTTTCTGTCGGATCGGAGGGACCGTTCTGCAGCTCTAGAATCAGAATGATAAAATGCCCAAGACAAAGACAGCAGTTGAAGGTATTTTGGGATTTGAAATCATTGCCATTCACTTTTTGAAACCTTTTCCACCCCCAGAGAAAAAGAAAAAATAATTAAATCAAGAGGTTATTTCGGGGGAAAGCAAAGTTGACGCTACTCCTGAAGAACCTCTTGAGTGCAGTCTCACTGAGTCACTCATGAAAATTATGTGGACAAACACCTGGCTTATCACTCAGAGTTTATAGGGAACTAATCTGTTCAAAATGTTTGGAATAAGCTAAAACCTGGCTTGCTCATCTAATGAAAAAGGTCAAAACAGAGAAGAAAGTGCCACTGGTTTGTGTTAGGTGACACTGTGCCCTGCTTGTCTAATTTGATTACACAGAGCCACTGAAGCCCCAGGCAAAGCTGATTTTAGCTATAATCAGCTGCTTAACCTTTTGAGAACTAACGTAAACACTACCTAGCAGTGGTTAATTACGTTGCTCTGTTACATACAACAAAGTGCAAAGGTAAAAGTGTAGAACTGCGGTAACACGTGTTGTGACAAGACCACTCCAGGGGGATTACAGCCCTCTGCGTTTTATCTGCGCTCATTGATTTCTTTCTTAAAAATTAAAAACGGGCTGTGAGCAGGGAGCATCGGTTTATCAGTTTCAGGCAGCATTGCCCTGTCGTGCCGCTGTCTCATCTCACATTCCTCTTTCCTACGGAAGGGGAGACCTAGTGTGGTTGGTTGTGGATCTGTTCTTTTTTAATTACTTCAGATTAACTTTGTTCTAATTGTTTACTTGTAATAAAGCATGCGTGCTGCCTTTGTCTATGATGCGCATCTTCCAGAAAGCTTTGTAATCTCTTCTGGCAGTTGCACCATGGCCATATGAGACACCTGTCTCTATGTAGGATGAGCGGGATGAATTTTATTTTCAGATTTTGCATCTACATATTAGGCAAGAACCAAAAATCTGACACACAAAAACTGGCTCTCTGCAGAACTTGTGTATCCTAGTTTCCTGTGTGTTTTGGTTCATACACTTCCTATAGTTTGCCAGGAAATTTGCATTTCTGTGAACTTCAAAACTTTGAAGAGACTTCTAAGCCAATGGGCTGTCAGTGTATTTTAAATTTTCCTGACCCGTGCTGATCTGTGGTGTTTATGTAAGGAAGCCTTGATCCACTCGTCTTATATATTTGCCACTCATATACTTGCCACTTGGCAATTTGATTGAACTGAAAATTGAAAATTTTGGATTGAAAATCCAAATTGAAAATCTGGATTTTCCACTCTGTGGACAGTACATCTATTCCACTCCTTCTCTGTCCCACCGTTTCTGTCAGCAGTGCCTCTAATCAGCGTCATTCTGCTCCAAGAAGCACCCCCAATGAATTACCACTACGAGCAGCGTTGGCACGGGTGTTGTGGGGGTCTGCTCCACGGTATCTCAGGGGGCATCGTGGAGCTGGACCACCCGCTCTCAGGACCCTCAATGCCTTCTGCCCCCGGGCTTCCCACCAAAATTCGTAGTGGTGTGCTGTGATAGCTGATAGATTAGCAGGGGGTAGTTATGCCAGGGACATAGACGAGCTCTTGCTTAATTCAGGTACTTATTTTATTAACTAAGATTAATAAAGCTGTAACGACTGGAGTTAGTAAAGCAATAATACTAAAGAAAACACTACTTACACACGAACGCCAATAAATAATGACACAACACTTGCAGACACAAATATTTCACTGACACGTGGCCGGTTGCGGTTACGTAGAGGGTCGGAGCTGGTTTCCTTTTCTTGCAGGCGACCGCTGTAAGGTTTCCCGCACGCATGCATGGCAAGGCTATAGTGTGGGCACTATGCTATAGAGGACTGGGCAGGCTGCTAGCTGTGAGGGTCAGAGCGGCGGCAGGCCCACTTAGCTGACTCTGAGTGTGGTGGCCAGTGGACCCTCGAGTTCGGGACAGGAATGAGAAGTATCTGGCGAGCTTCTGCACGTGCTAGTGATTCAGTCTTCATCTCGCTCTCCACGGTTTTCTCCAGGAAGGGGGTATGCATAAAGAAACCGAGGCTGACTGTGACCCCCTTCGGGTTTCTTGCAAACCTTCTGGAGTTTCAGCCTCCAGCTGCTGTTCCGGTGGCCCTTGGTGGCCTGCCAGCTGTTGTGCACAGCTGGTGACTTCTGGCTGTGCCCTGCACTTCCCGCGGGAGACGTGCGAAGGGTGTTCCATGTGCGCGTAGACGACCTCATCTGTTGGCTGCAAATAATGTTTCCCCAGGTTTCACCTGGGCTGTGTTTTGCCTGTATAGCTGCCATGGAACACTGTCTTTGTCCTACTCTTACCATCTCCATCTCCTTGCTTTGATTCATAGGAGAAGGAAAAAAACTAATTTGAAGCGTTCGTTGTGTAGACCACCACGGCATCGGTTGCATTTCCTGAACTGATAGAAAACTTCCTCTCTAGCAAAACTGGACATGACTATTCTGAAGCAAGGGGCTATTTTTCTGTGTCTGTTGCTCCATGAAAAAGAAGTGGGATCAGATCCTCTCTCCTGGTCCAGCTGGAGAGGAAAAGGTTGCTGAGGCAGGACTGCAAAACCCATCAGACTCCACATTTAGGACTAGATGTCCTCGTGCCTTCTTACTTCCTCAATGCGCTCCAGTTACAAGGAAGTTTTGTGCAAAGTGTCTGCCATGTGAGTACTTGCTTTGCTGCAGAATTGTTACCTGGGGACTGTTGGGGTTCGGCTAATTGCTTAGGGTAGTGCAAGGCAACGAATATCAGTAACGCAGCAGAATTAGGGCAGTGTCTTCGCCCTCCGGAAGGAAGCTTTGGGGCCCCTTGTGCAGTAGTTAACTTAATTTCTGGAGCACATGGCACAAGCACCGGAATTTGGCAGTGTGTTAATGAATTGGGTAACCGTATGGTTGCTCACAAAGGACACTGAAGACTTGTTTTTCCGTTTCTGGATGTATTCAGAAGCGAGGGAAGGCAGCACTGCACCCATACGGCTAAATTGCTGAGGGTGACTCAACATGCGTCGCTGCAGAAAAGACAAACCTTTTACTGAAATGTCTAAATAAGCGTATAGCTTGCAAAACTACTGGTGAGTCTTCAGCTGGGAGACTGTGTATGCTGATGGGCAGCACAGCCCATGAAAGCGGAGAAGGAACTGGAGAGCCTCCAAAGGAAAGCAGCAAAAGTGATGAGAAGCCTAGAAAATGTGGCCTTCAGGAAAAGGGTGAAAAAACTGAGAAGGCTTAACCTGAAAAAGGAGGACTGAAAGAAAGAACATGGTGGAAATCATCGGGTGTGTGAAAGAGTGTTGCAAAAGAGAAAGGAACCGTCTGTTCTCCGTGCGCTGGGTAAATAGTACAAAAAGGGATAAAATTAAATAGCAGCAGGAAAAGTTTGGGTTAGACACTGAGGGAAACTTTCAAACGGTCTGGCTGGAGGATACTGCCTGCGGGATCTCCATCCCTGGAGCTCAGTGCTCTGTCCCTGGTTAAGGGACAGCAGTTTGCCAGAAACGACCTGGGTGCAGCAGGTCGTGCTGCGGGCCGGGGCATGGACCTTGAGACATCTCTGCTACACCTGCTTGTCCACGGCTTATACGAAGAGGCAGAGAAAAAGTAAAAGCTAAGGGGCTGAAAACCCAGACCACACAAAGATCCTCGGGTTCGTAGTTTTTAAGCTGTTTTCATAACTTTGGAAACACGCTTCCTGTCTTTTTTAAAGGTGTAATAAACACTGTACAATACAATCAGGCAAAGCTGTTTAAGCAATGTAAAATAGAAAATTTTTTTTAATATTTGCCAAGATAACACATGGATGAAAGTTTGAGTTTTGATTTTGGGTGGGTGTTGCATTATCTATAGGTTTTGGCAAGATACAGAGGACTGACAGTTAATAACAGTGTCCTCCCCAGTATGACATAAAATACCAAAAGAAGGTCTGTTAGGCAGTGTTAACCAGTAAGACACTATCCCCTGTCATTGCTTTTGATGTCCACAACGTCCCCAGTCAGGGAGTAAAACAAATATATCACATTGCTGAGGTGGTCAGTCACACACAGGGAATAAAAAATAAGCCTTAAGTGTTTATGAACAATCCGTATACAAATTCACTGAATCCATACGTAGAGCAAACTGACTGAAATCTGGATTGCTTTGTGAATTTGCTGACCAGGAAAAAAAAAAGAAAACCAAAGATGCATGTAGCTAATGCAATTGATAATAAATAAATGAACCCTTTGTACTGTACTTTGTACAGTAAAACACAGAAGAGTAAAAAGTGAAGTCTGCCTTTTTATTCATCTTAATTCCAGAACATCTTCAGGTGAGTTATTTTCAGTAAGTGACATTAGTAAAATAAATTGTGCTGATCAGTTTGTTCCTAATCTGACAGCTTGTAAATAATTCTTTGCTGAGAACACTACTACCTTTAATAGCAATTCTGTCGGCTGTGGCCAGCTTCGCTTCCACTCCGTTCCCAGGAAAGAGAGAAAAGGCTCTTGCATTTGCTACGTTTTCCATGGAATGAATTGGAATAATGATATAGCTGGGGGAAAAAATGCACAGACCAGATCAAAACAGTACCCCAGGAACCTTTTATTTTATTTTTTTTCCTTCCACAAGGTCAGATTCCCAAACTCCTGGGAGTTTGGACAGTGGGGATGCTTTAGTAAATGTGCAGTGAGAAAACTGCCAGATTGACGGTTTCTTAAGTGCTACTGTCCAAAATCACCAGCCATACTTGAAACTGGTAATTCTTGACAGAACGTGCACTCTCAGTATGTGACTTTTAGCTGCAGGGGGCAGAGCATATGTTTTAGTGCCAGAAAGTTGTCTCAGGTTTTTTTATTGTGTTTGTGTCATAACCTCTTTTATGTTATGTTTTTGTTTTAAGTCTTTTCCTATTTCAGTTTTCAAGGTTTGCCATGAAAGCCCCGCATAAATAACTACAAAATGTCCTGAAAGCCTGCAGATCATTTAAAAATTTCTGAATCTATAACTGATTCTTTGCATTCTAGACTACTGTAAAACTCAGTACAGACAGTGACATTTTCACCCCCTTCAGGACAGGGGTCCATTTCTTTTTTTTTTTAATTAAATAAGAGAAGGCATTTGGGGCCCACAAGGTTTATGTATGGTTGCTTTCTTCATTCACAATACACATCCTTGAATCAGCCATGTATGATTTAATGAATCAGTCTGGAAACTTCTGAGCACATGGAGTTTCCGCCACTCTTGGTGTCACCGGGACGTGAGGATCCTGAGCGCTTTCCTCGGAGGTGGCCAGCATCTTGCAGGGTTTGGCTGTTAATTCCCTGACAGCACTAGGAGACTCAACCAGGCAGCCCTCTCTGCTCCTTTGCTGAGGCTTCGTCAAAATCATGTGGTCACAGGGATCTTCAGCACACCTCTCTCCCGCTTTTTTCGGGGCACCCTGAGTAATTTGCCTTGGTGGGAGAGCACAAGCTTTGCGCGTGGCAACTCGAGCAAGGACAGCAAGAGTTTGGGTTGCTTTGAGTTTTGTTCTTGCCAGGGGACGGACCTCAGTCTCTCGCATTAACAGTAGACAGTTAAAGGCACTTTAATAATCCTGAGGTAATAAAGCAGATTGATTTAGGGGGTTTAACACCCTGATTGGAAGATCAGTTGCATGCAGGCTGCCTTGCTGCAGGAGATCTGTGCACAGTCTCCGCTCTGCTGTGGCACTGTGGAGTATTTTGGGGCAAATGGCAGACCTTTTAAGTAATCCTATTTAGATGTGTTTTCGCATTAGGTTCAGTGGGGAGAGGGTTAAAAGCCATTTGGCACAGCCGGATGGAAGAGTTGGCATTACAGCGTCTGGTGGGAAGAGGAATTGGTCCACTGAAGATGTTGCTAATTCAGTAGAAGTGGCACTTGCCATGGCTTGGTAGAGCTGTTTCTCAAATCTGTGCTTGCAGATTCCAGATACATTACTTTTTCTGTATGTTGTACCTTACTGTCTCTTGACCTAATTCCATCTCAGGATCATGGATGATGGTATTATGTACTGATAGCAGTATTTGTTTGCATATAAAGAGGGTAGGGTCATCTCAGGACATCAGCAAGTTGTCACACCAGCAGTGAAGAAGTGCCTTACACCATGTACAGAATTGCAAATATCAGGTGCTGACAACTGGTTCCATCTCATTTATGGTTTTATAGTGAGTTGGTGGTGGTCTGTATTTTATTTACAGGTGCTGCAGTAAAGTGATCAATTGCTGTCTTACACTTTTTAATATAAATCTCTTGTCCATCTAGATGTGTGGAAAAAGAGCTTGAAAATTTTTCAGCTAACATCAGCAAGGCACAGAAACAAGAACCCTCAAATTATTTTTTTAATCTCTTGATTTTCAAGTCATTGCCATTGTTACTTTGTGAGTTTTGAGAAGCTGTTGTGGGCAGCAATGGGTTAACCAAAGCTGGAGGCAGAGATCACGCTCAGACTGTTCGGTCAGGATGCACCACACAAGCAGGAGCCAGTGAGCGGATCTTCTCCTCACCCAGGTCTGCCATGGGTGTCCTGAACTCGGATGGGCAACGAGGACGAGGACAGCACTTGTGCATGTCACAAAATGAGGGCAGTCTGCTTCACCAGATAATACTGGATAATAGGCTGTTCCATGCAAATAGTAACTCACGAGCGATTACATTATGCAGCTAGACACTGGAGATAAATCTTACAAAAAACATTCTAAATTTGTCTCTTTGTTGTGACAGACAGGATGAATATGCAAAGAAATGAATGGTATGAATATTTTGTACTCTGTACCCAGGCAATACTCGGAGTTAAGAAACAGTGTCAGGGACTTGGAGCTTTTCACCTCTGTCTCCAACGGCCAGCCTACAGCAGAGCCAGGGCTACTTCTGTCTGGTGTTGGTGAAATTATATACAAAATATGAAATTAATGTGTTTCAGCGGGCAAGTGCCTGACTTCACAACTGATAGTCTCAGCCGTGAACAGATGTGGAGGTAGACGGGTGGCTATTTAACTGCCCCAGCCTCTGCCTGTCCCTTTGCTGACCACCTCCTCTTCACCAAAGGCTGTGGGGCGGTATGCACGTTCCCACAAGATGACAACCTTAAATTGCAAAACAGTGCATTTGTGCTGACGTGCTGGGTATGTTCATCTCTGCTAATTCTACCCCGAGGGCCGTGGTTTCAGCAGCGGGGCAGGAGAAGCAGCAGAGAGCAGCCGCACATCAAACCCCTGCAGTGAAACCTGCGGGAAGCTCGTGTGCTGGTGCCCTGAAACGTGGTCCCCAGCGTGAAGCGGTTTTCAGAGAATGTGCAGACGTACTGTCAGGGTACATAAAAAAGCTCGCACTGAGACTGGCTGTTCTGCGAGCATTTGGAGAGCAGGGTACTTCAGTTTTTAGGGTTATAACCTGATGCTTGGTTGTTTACAGTGCAGATGCAGAAGAACACTCTTCACAATGTTACCAATCCCTTTGATAGTCACCAGTTTAATTTCCTGTTGCAGTTAGATCCGTAACTGTCCACTGTTCTTTGTTTATTGGTCTTTGTCGTTCTTTTTTTTAATGTAAAGATGGTTGAAGACTCAAAGTCGGACAGTCTCTAGTCATGGTCATGGTCATGGTCAGTGCAGAACTTCACCCTCCAGCTCCTTGTCTCAGGAGGAATCTCTGCCTGGCTTGTGATATTGTCTGCCCTTTGTCCAAAACACTCCTTATTTAGAGACAGTTTTGTTTGCTGGTCACTCCCAAGTTCCCAAGGTGCACCAGCAGACAAAGGCACTGCCTGCTGTAGACGTTTGATGGCAGACATGGAGCGCTTTTCTTAATGTCCCACAGTGGGAGAAGGGGTCCTTTGGTTAGATCAGATCATCTAGATACACAGTAGAGCTGAGGTTGTCTCTCTTCTTGCCATGTGTAGCTTCTTGATAGAGCTAGCCTGCTTGCTCTGTTCAAACATCTCAAAGTGGGCAATCAATAATAAACATCAAGGCTTATCCAGACTGGAGAGCCGCAACGGGCAGCAGAACCAGAGACATGGGGTTGGCGCTCAACAGGGTGCATCTGGGTGGCAGAGCCAGGGTCCAGGTCTGGTCCCCATGACTCTTCCAGAGGGGTGTGGGGTTCTTGGTGGCACAGGGCTTTTGGGTGCCACACCCCACTAGAAAGTTTCAGTCTGTGGGGTGCACAGAGGTGATATTAACCCAGCTCCATGCGTGTGGTGATTTTGTAAGAGGATTTTGGTCATGGACCTGTACCTCAGTGGTGGATGTTCTGTTAAATGCTGAACACCACGCCTCTTTTGCTTAATTGCATGGTCCAGGAGTCTTTGCATGCCTTTGTCCCTTGGTTACTCCTGCTCTCTAGTTTTTCCCCAGTGGCCAGGTGGGCCAGGTTCGTCTATGGAGCTGGTGAGTTCCATGTCAGCAGGAAGAGTATTGTGATGTAAAAAAAGCAAAAATAGCAGAACCATTCACGTGGTCCGTTTGTGTGGACTTCTTTTCCTTTCCCTAACGCTGTCTACCCACTGCTGTCATCTCAGGTGGATCCCAGCACAAAGAAAACAAACCTTCTTGAATGAGAAAGGCCGGGAGGAAATCCAGCCCAAGCAAGGGCGTGTATCTTGAGCTGTTATGATACCGAATCATGGAATTGCAATCCTGGAAGGGGCCTCAGGTGACCTATGCCTCTGCCAGGCTCCAGAATGATAAAGCTATAGCTTCGCTGTCAGGTGGTTGTTTATACATAGGTCCACACACAGGCTCTGTCTGGGTGAGCGTGGTGTGATGGAGACGTCTAGACGGTGCAGCAGGTTCCCTGTGCCGGTACAGTCTTCTGGGGGCAGAGGTTGCATGGACCCATCTCCGGTGTCTCCTGACAGTAGTCTACCTCATTTCTATTTTCTGGGTAGGCATATGTAGACTTTCCTCTGCCTTTCTGCACCCCAAGGCAAAGACAGG
Organism: Phaethon aethereus; assembly: GCF_964289735.1. Classification (NCBI taxonomy): domain Eukaryota; kingdom Metazoa; phylum Chordata; class Aves; order Phaethontiformes; family Phaethontidae; genus Phaethon; species Phaethon aethereus. Next base: position 87,963,470 of record NC_138577.1, on the reverse strand, counting down.
TCTTGCACTAGCCTGAAGCTGACAAGAGCCAACAACCACCAGATGTGTCACCCGTAGCAAACAACCATTTGGACAGCCTATGCTCACCCATCAGGGCTGGCACCTCATGAGGACAAACCTCATCCTTTGGAGGTACCACATCATAGCCTTCGGGACCTAGGTGGGAGCTAGGTTGTCTGAAGGTATCCCCTAATTTCTCGGTGCTTTGCTTCCCCATCGCTGAAGCAGGGATGCCACTTCTCTCCTGTGGTAGTAAATGTGATCCAGGTGGTCGACATTCAGACTGTATGGCAACGAAGGCACATGCATACCCAAGGCAGAAAGACCCAGGGTGTAGAAGTTCTCTTTATTTTAACAGAGATGTTTATTTTGGAAGGACAAACCATGTTAGGAAGATGTCTTTAGCAAAATCTTGGCCAGCTGCTATGAAAACATCAGCTGAAGTTTATTGGATAGTGATAAAAAAGAAAAGAGTGAGATCAAATTCCTGTCGCTGCTGGTAACAGGAACGCACAAGATGCAAGGATCCAGAAGGGAAAATGTGACAAAAATATGTCTGGCCCTGCCCATGCTGGTGTTTTACATCTGCTGTAGTGGAACTGAGACATGAAAAGTGATTGAAAGTATATGTGAAGACGTGTAACCTGTGGGAGACCTTAATACTTACAAATGAGAAACTGAATAAGTATTTACTACTATGATCATTTACGGCAAACAAGTAAACCGTGCGATACCCTTTGAAACAGTAAAATAGAAAAAAATTTAAAAATCTATAATTTTAATCAAAAGTTTGTTTCAGTCATTGAAATTCTGTTATTGCTGCTTACAAACATTAAAGTCAATCAAAACATCAGTAGCCTGCAAGATCAATATTTTTAATATGTTTGCATTGCAGTGCTGCAGATTTTTGGCTAATGGATCTCACCCGTATTGATTTCCATGGGAAATGTTAGTCTGATACTGAAATAATTAAAAAAAAAAGCAAAAAGCCAGGGATTATTGGTTTGGAATTTTGAAGGAGATAGAAGTATAAAAATTGGTTATTGACTGAATTGCTTGAGGTGAATGAACCTTGGGCACTTGCAATAAACTTGTAGCACAGAGTCATTACCGAATACTACCTTAGTCCCTTAAACCTAAAATCAGTCAATAACCTATTATAACAATGCAAATTGTGGTGAAATAACATAGCGGGTAGTTTTCAAAGCAGCAGGATATTCATAAGCATCTAAATACATATATGGATGGATGTATTAAACCACCTCTGGGTTACGCACAACAGCTGATTTTCAAGTTTATTTTAATATATTGAGTTTATGTTGATAGCAAGGAAAAAGAGTTGATTTGAAGTAATTGTTTTAAGCAGGTTTAATGGCTCTGTGGCTACTAAAATTAATAAAAATACAGTAAAATGTTATATACAAATGCATAAACAAGTATATTCAATATTGTCCCAGTCCTGGATGAATGCAGGGTGGGGTTTTTTTTCTATTTATTCTGCATTTGGAGGAGGGAATCGACAAGCAGTGAGTACCCTGACCCTGCACAGGTGTCCTGGGCTTGCTGCAGTCCTCCCTGGTCTCCGAACTCCTTATTCATCCCTTTATTCCATATGTATTATGATTTTGCTTACCTAGCATAATTCTGTTTTTAAAATAGAATTCTCCTTGCACCTGGGAATCCTGTCTCTCGGTGATACCTGGTGAAATAAATCAGTTCTCTGTTGCAGAATATACTCTGCGTTCCCAGCCAGGGACTGGATGAGTTTGCCACAGGTAGGGCAAAGCATTACTGGCTAGAATACTAATTTTTATTCACAGTTAAATGAAACACTGGAGCAAAGAGTTGCCTTTTGGTTCCTGCTTTAGAAACGCTCTGAACCTCTGTTTTGCTCTACACTGGGGACCCGTAGCTCAAGTGTTCCTGCTAAAAGTGGGTACTGCAGTATGCAAGCTGTCGAGTTAAATATATTTTCACCTGAGCTGTATAAATATTTAACAAGTATGTGCTAACACAGCAATGATAACTCAGTGCCTGTGGTAGTATAGGAAAGAGAGATTGTGTTGATGTTTTATTATTACAAAGTCAACTGTGGACATTTTCAGATTTTGGGGTTTTTTTCCCCTGGTTTGTTGCTTTGCTCATGCCTGACGAGGAACAAAGTGGACTAAGTTTCAGGGCTCTGCTTGGGTCAGAATATGAGAAAATACGCCCTGTGCGGAGCTCAGCAGAAAGCTGGTGGAGGCAGGACCAGTAATTGGTGCCTCACTTTAAGTACCGGTGTCTGACAATGCGCAGGCGGCCGCGTCCCGCCAGCGTCTCAATGGACCGGCACCTTTTGGGAATAACTACTAATGAAGTCTAAAATTTCTCGGTAAACTTGTTAATAGGAAGTCTCGTCGCTGGCAAGGTGCTTCTGTAGTTACCCTTCAAGTCACGTAGCTTCTGAATAATTAACATCCTCCAAGTCGCTCGAGCCACTTATTTAGGACGGAGGGGCGCGTGCGGCGGCGGTGGCGGCGGAAGAGCCGGGCAGCGACCTGCGCGTCCCTGCCGCTGCGCGGGACCCCGCGCTGCTCTACAGGAACCTCCTTGGGCTGGTTTTGGACCATCCTCCTCCCTGTTTTGCCTTGACTGGAACGGATTTCGCTGTTCAGGTTTTCGTCTGTTTTTAAATCAATACCAGAACAACGTTTCCGAGCGAAGCTTTCCTTATTTTCCAGTTTTGCACCTCAGAGGTGCTGATGTGTGTCTCTATTCTGTCATTTTTGAAAGACCCACTGGAAGGATGATGAGTGTTTCCTAGAAACGAAGAAGTAAGGGAAGGTAAAATCATCCTTTGTAAAAATCACTCTTCCTCATAGCTTGAGACTTTTTAAAGTTAAAGTGACTAATAAAAAATAACATTTTACCTTTTTTCCCCATCAGGAGTAGAGACTATGTGCAGGTAGAGGTAGTGGAAAAGGGACAGAAGACCTCCTCCACTCCTGCTATTTTAAATTTCATCTTCCCTTCATGAGGAAAAGAAAAATATTTTAAAAGTAAAAATACTAGTGTGTTCCCCCTGCACTTGCTTTTGCACATTTTGTAACCCTTTTCAATTCAAAACAGAGAGAAAGGTAACAGTTTGAGCTTTGGGACATTTCCTAAAGTGAGCAAACTAAACCAACCAAGAAATCCAGCAACGCTCCATGTTTTTCCCAAAACCTGTATAAAAAAGGCCAATTTTTATAAACTGTAGGAGTTGTATTTAAAAAAAAAAAACAACAAACAAACAAAAAAACAGCTTACATGGTACCATAGGAAAAGTTTAAAAGAGCCAGAACAAAGGAGAATAAAACATAACTGTTAGTTGCAAGTCACCTTCACAAGCGAAGTAGGAAGGAAAAGCAAGTGCAGTGGAGGCTCACGGGCGGGTATGGAAACCAGCGGTGACTTGAGGTGGTGCGACTTGTAGCAGGACCCTACAAACTGAGGGATGAAGACCTTTTTCCCAGGAACAACGCCAGCGCGTTTTCTCCCATGCACACGCGGATTTGCTGTCCCCTCCCCTGGCTCCCCTCGGGGTGAGTGACACCAGCGGGACGGGTTGTAGAGGTGTTTGCCGTGGAAAACGGTGTTGTGTGCTGGCTCTGGCACCCAATGCAAGTTCATCGTCCCTACAGTAGTGAAACAGCTGCGGTTATTTTCATAATTTCCCTCTGTGAAGTGAAAGTGATTTTTTTTTGCAATACTTGTTCGGGTTTTTTTAATGCTGTGGCTCCAAAGCGCGGTAAATAGTTTGGAGGTTTTTTTTATCATTTTTTTACATTACACAGCTTGCGCTGTGTTTCAGAGCAAGCAACCTGAATTGCTACGGTGGGAAGGTCAACTGCTCTGCTGGGAAATGTCCATAGCGTCGGCGGGGGCTGAGCGTCAGAGCTGGGGGTCTGCAGGTTGGGGTTTCACACCCCAGAAAAGCTTGCCCCGTAACCCGGGCAGCTCCGGGGGACCTGATTTACGGCCATGTCCCTTGGCTTCGCTGGACCCATGTGTTTTACATCCTTTGCTCAGCCTCTGCATGATGTTACTTGAGCTTCTGTGCCAGGGAATTTTTCTATGGCTGAATCGGAGTCATTAAGCGCTTTAACATCACTTTGGCCTCTTATTCAGAATAAAGAGCCCAGAGTGGGAAACCAGCTCGCCCCGGGAAGGTGATCATGGACTGGGTTGTGAATTGTGAACTGCTTAAAGACGAGCAAGTTGTCAGGGGAAGTGATGGGAATAACACAGTCCTGCATCCCAGAGTGGTGGGGTAGCCTGGCCACGGAGCCCTAAGCACAGGTTCCCGCACGCTGAGCAGAGGATTTAACCCCTAAATGGAGTAAATTATCAGGGCTTTAGCTGCATAACTTGCCTTGACTTTAGTGGGCATTGTGGGGCTAAAACTTTAAGCAATGCCATAGGGATTAGGAGACATTATCCTGGAAATGTTATAAACATCACTCTGGTTTTTGCCTTTGTTTTCTGAATTCTGTGATCATACGGAGAACCGGTCATAATAGAGGAGGTTATTTTGATAACCTCATGGTTCAGTTACAAAGATAATACAGGCTGCAGTGACTTCAGAAACACAAAATTAAAAAAAAACACGTAGAACTCCTAAAACATTTTTTTTTTTCCACAGATGAGCAAAGCTCGGTTCTTTTTTTCCAGAGTGGAAGCATGTTCCGCAGTGTGGTTTGAAATAAGTATCTTAAATCTGTGATCTGGTTGTATATACTGCAGAAAAAATCTCTCTACTCAAGGGCACTGCATGTACGTCTACAGGCGCACAAATACTGAACTGGAGCTGGCGTGTCGCAGCATCAGAGACCTTTTGCCTCCTGGTTGCAACGTCGATATTGTTCCTCATGGAGAAGCTGCGTCACTTATTCTTGGAAGGTGACATATATACCTCACCTGGTATAGAAAAATGGTGTTGGGAAAATTCTAAAAGCGTTATAAAGCTCTGCAGAGACCTATTTCGTGTCTCTGGTGGCATAGGTAGTCTCCCGCATTCAGGTATATTTGCAAACACGCTTTTTAGGTGGCGACGCCTGTTGATAATAATACTATTTCCCTTATTAACCCACAATTATTAAAATTATGATGGAGGTTGGCATGTTCTTAAGCAATGGGGTTTGGAAACCTGAGGTGTTCACCGTGGCCGCAAGTCAGGAAGGTACTTGAAGCACGATGCCACAGGACGCTGGGCACTGCTGCGTCTTACGGAATTTAACATAACTCAGGGATGTATAGCATCCCGCAGGACTGGTACCTCAGTAATATACACCGAATTTAATCATGCGGAAATCTTGCAGGGAACTTAAGCAAAATTTTCAAATCTGTAAGCTTCAATTATGTGTGTACCTTTATAGGTGCAAAATACTTAATTCTGAATTTACTTGCTAATTTCCTGCTGTGTGATACACCGCTAGATTTGTAATCAAGTCTTCCAGACAGGTCGTTTATCCGGACCTGAATAAGGTAATTCTAAAATAGGGAAGCTGTGTCAGTTCTGTGGATATTACTGTCGTTAGTGTAGTAAAATGCAGAAAAAGTTGACAGCCGGGCAGTCTTACGATCCTACCCGACACTCAGTGTTCTGCTTTGTGACAAAAGTGTACAGAAAGGCATAGATATGGTATTTAATCAATGGGGTACAACTTTTTGAACTTTCGGGAAGCTGGGAGCTCCCTTTAGAAAGGAAATCGGAGCCAGCGTGCGGCGATCGTGCCGCGGCGCAGCGTGGCAGGAATGCCTCCGGAGCCACGGGTGCTGCAACTCCTTCACCACCTCACACCTCTTTTCTGTCGTAACGGGGGAGAAATTGAGTCCAAATGTGTTTTCTTGACCCCCTACTCCATACATGTTAGCACCTAACCTTAAGCGATGTTTCTACAGTCTTGCCTGTATTTACAGTAATTATATGCATAATGTAGCATATTATTGTCTGGACTTCCCGTTTAATCAGTACAGAGCTTCTTACAAGTGCAGCTGAAAAGGGCAAACAAAATTAAAGCTTTATATACCAAAACAAGTTTGATTTGCTAAGCTCCCGGCATTCCAAAGTACACAGATTTGTTCCACCAAGTTTTGCGATGGCTTGCAGATGGGCAATGATTAATCAGAGAGCTAACTGTGAAGTAGTTTGCAATTAAACTGGAAAGCTCTGAAGCATGCTAATTGAATCAGAAAATTAGAGACACTGAACAGTAATTGGCTATTTCTCATGCAGCAGGTGCCAGGCCACTCATCTGTGGAACAAGGTATTTAAGGCGCATTAGCACTAGTAAAAATACTTCTTGATATGGAACAGTCAAGATTTTCTGCTCATTTTCACCATGGATGTCAAAACACACAGCTGTGATGTCTAGTGCCCACAGCTCATGTTGCAAGAGTTTGAGCGGGGTCATCGTGAACCTACACGTACGCGATGTCTTGATGTCTTAGATCAGGTTGAAGTTGGGGTGCCTGAGTAAATTCCTAGTCCTTGCGGACAAGCAAATCCCTCCTTTTTTTTTTTCCCTTTTCCCCCCCCCCCTTTAAGTGAACATAGCACGACGTTTTTAACGGCAGCAGTCCACATTGCATGGTTGATCATCACCTGCCAATAACCACTTCCAGGCTGCAGGGAGATGGGCTCTGCACCTCAGGGTCCTGCTCCCTAAACCGGGGCGATGCTTGCTCGCCTGCTGCCGTGCCCTTTGAGGTCTGCCCGTGGAAAAGTGACATACGGACACTAGGTAATGCCGGCGTGAGTGTCTGCTGCGCCGTTCTGCTTCTCAGTCTTTGCTGAAAAAAGAGACTTTTTTTTCTATGCGCTGCTTATGAGTGAGGAGACGAGTGGAGCATGGATTGCTGAGGTTCTGCGAATTGCATTAATGAGGCACCATCACTTCTGTTTCGTTTTTCTGCAGATTTAAAAAATTGTAAGTTTCTAGTTGAATATTAGTTGAGGGCATCAACGGTATAAATCTGATACTGCTGTGAGCTTAGTAGATGCATAAAGCCAATTCATATCATGTCTCAGCATGAGTTTACATCTTCTAATTAGTACCACCATTTTATAGAGAGCACATGCAATGAAAGTTTGTTTGCCGTGCCAACAGGGACCAGAGCACATAGAGTAGTTTTGCTATAGCAGAGTGATGGTGCTGCCTGAGCACTAACTGCTTGTAGGCTGAGCAGTAGGTAACCAGAAAAGAGTGGGATTTAATAAGTGGAGAGTTTTTACAGAGATATAACCATTTTCAAATTAGACTGGGTGGGGCACGTGATTTCTTTCTTCACAACTAATTAGAGCTTGGTATGCTTATTAGTGAATAAAAAAAAGTATTAAAATACAAATGCACTGCATCATATTACTCTGAGTATCAAGAAGCAGAATATTACAATATTCAGATGCTAATCATATCACTTAGCAGATGACTGCAGAAAGTAGTGTATTTGAACTGAGACATAAATTATAAATTGTAAACAGTGCATAGGGGATATGTTATAACTGTGTCTCATTTAAATTAAGGCAGGGAGTTTTCTCTGAAGCAGATTATGTGCCTTCATTAAGTTTTAAAGTCCCCTCTATAATGTTTTATTAAGATCACTTGGCAGAGTGTTTCCCAGACTGGATGTTAGCAATATGTACTGGTGGAAACGGCCGCCGCGCTGGAGGTGGTTCAGGTGCGTTGCTGCGCTCCGCAGCTTTAAATGCTGTTTGCATACTTTCCAAGCAAGCGCTAGCGCACATACGCCAGCGACTTTTCCATCCGATACCCCTCCCCAAAAATCCCGATGCCTTTGCCTTCTTTCCTTGAAAGCAGCTCCAAAAACATTTGCATGATCAATGTTTGTTGCTGGAGGGATGGAGTTTGCTCTTCCGTGGACAAGTGAGAACGTATTGATCATTTTATTCTATTTGCTATTTCTAAATTCAATATACCTCTGGAGTCGATAAGCGAGATCGAGAGCGTATTCTTTTTTTGTGTGCCTGCTTGTAGCTTGTTCTCAAGATCCAAGATACATTTTTGATTAATCACGAATGCTCTGGGGTCATGGAGAGCAAATGTGTTTGTGGAGTGTCAGCTGATGCTGTCAGATAAATGTCTTAAGCTTAGCCAGGGTTCGTGCCCCAGCTTTAGGCTGTGCCAAATGTCTCCCCTTGTTGAGGCAGATAACAGCTACACTGGAGGCGACTGAGCTGTTTGTTCACTGGAAGGGCTGACCTTGCCATATGGGGCTGCAGTCCGGCGAAAAAAAAACACCCGCGATGTTTTAATTGAAACTTTAAAAGCCTCAACTTTGCGCATTTTCCATGCAAATGACTCTCGCATTCCCCCGCCGGCGCCGGCGTTCGTCTGCGTGGCTTCTCCGGTGGCTACCTGGCCGCTGCGCTCTCCCGGCCACGGCGGCGAGCCCTCTCCGGTAACCTCCGTGCCTTCGCAGAAACTTCTTAGGGGGGTCCAAAGAGGGGAGAAGCCCCGCCGGCGAGAATAAACATTTTTAGGGACCGTTCACACTGGGATTCCCGCAGGCTGCTGTAACCTCGCGCCGGTGGCCCTGAGAGGGGGTCGCGCGGGAGGGTGCCGCGCGGTGCCTGCCCTCGCCCGTGGTGGGCTTTTGGCATCACCTGGAGCTCGCCGGCAGCGGCCGGTCCTCTGCAACGCGCCGTCAGACGTGGGCGAGGAGCGGCGGCCCCGCCGGCGCCTGGCGAGCTCCTTGCGCCGCGGCTGGTGTGCAAGCGCTGAAGGCAAAACGATGGATCATATGGCGGGGCATAAATAAGTGAAAACTCCCAGGGCTACTCGTGGGCATTTGTTACAAACCACCTCGAGTCGGTGCTTTCGCTCCCTCGCATCTCCCCAAAAAAGGTGTTTGTTTTGCTCCGAAGATTATGCTCCACTTTTTCGTTCCTCTCAAGAAGTTCCTACTGCCATGGGTAAATCATCAGGGCTAATTAGACGCAATAATGCTGCAAAAAATTTTAAAAAAAAAGATATAACACATCTGTCATGAACTCCCACCAGATCTCTTGGAAATGAGACATTTTTAATATTTTATGCTGAACACAAAATATCTTGAGGAAATGGTTTTATATTCTGCGTACCAAAACAAAACCTTCAGTGTCAAACAAGTAATACTGTCTAAGCAGCCCCTTAAATGCTGTTATTTCAAATCTCTCCACTCCTAAAATAGAAATTTCATTTTACTAAAAGGTACTCTGTATTAAAAAAATGTTGGAAGGAATAATGAAGAAAGTGCAAGGTAAGTGTGAAATTTTATTTGAAGCCTGGAGTGCACCCTGATACAGGAACAGACATTACCCTCTTACAGGGAGTCTTACAAAGAGAGATTTTTTTTTTTAATGAGATGTTTTCAGCTAACATCTGAATCAAATTAAATGCAAATATTTTGCACTTTAAAATAATTTTAACTGAACCCCTAGCTGCTTTTATCATAAAAATAACTTTGTCTTCCTTAAAACAATATTTAACATAGAGGTTTAAATCATGTTCTCCCACTGTCAGTCATTAACAGTCAAATGTTTTTGTTTTCCATATTTTGTCTGCCATGTGTACAGGGGGAGAGATGATGCATGTGAGAGAGACACATTTGAATGCTTTTAATGGGTAAAAGTTGAGCAAGTCCCTATTTCATGTTTATTCTTGGTGGAAGGTCGCAGCTTAATAAAAATAGCTACCTAAGTGACAGAAAAATGCACTTAATCAAATTCCATGAATCCCAGTAAAGTTCCAAATCATTAATTTAAATAGCTAGCCTGAGACATGTTCTTTAAATAGATCAGTAATCCTTATTAAAAAGAGAAACATATCTGGCTTGGCACATCTGCAAGTACATCTACGTGTTGACCGTGTTACTCCTGACGTGCAAAACCACATCTCCAACGTGGTATTTGCATGCACCAATTCTGCAGCCTTTTTTCCCGGGACAGCCACCAGCTGCGGCTGGTCCCCTTGCGTGTTTTTCAGCTCCGCTACTTCTTGTAAGTTGGCGTAACGTTGCCGTGTGAGGAAGGGGCTCAGCACCTTGGTTCAGCAGATGGAGGAAGGGTCCATGCATGTTGCCGAAGTGACCCTGAGCAGGTCGTGATAACTGCAGCGGTACAGGGGCACCTTACATCGTCCGAGTCATGGTGATCCTTTGTGTCAGGTTTGGGGAGAAAGAATTGTCTGTGTGTATATATATATATATTAAAAAAATGTTTAATTTTTATCTATATATATATGTATGTGTGTGCGTATATCTATGACTTCCCTCAGGCTCAGCTCAGCTGGAAAGGCAGGGCAGAAAAGGTGAATGAAGAAATAAAATTATCGATGGAACTAAATCAAAGAAACAACAGAAGTCTTTATCAGCAAATTTATCAGTACAGTGGTGCTAAAGATCTCCTGCAAACAGTTTATTGACCCAGGTCCCACCTCAAGTTATTTCTTCCAGGAGGTGCAGCGTTACTTGGGAAAATAAAACGTTCGAATTAGCCCACCCAAATTACGAATTATGTTCAGCTTTGTTGTTTCTTCCTGGTGCTGTCCTTCTTCCTTCTGGTTTGCAAATTGCCTAACTGAGCGTGAATTCCTTCAGCAGCTGCTGAAATCAGACCATAGCCAGCTAAGAGTAGGAGAGATGACGTTAAAATTTAAATGGTTTAGGCAGTCTTCTACCACAGATTAATCTCTCGTTGATGTGGCCAGGGTTACTCAGCCTCAGAAGGCAGCTCAGCATAACTTTCGTCCGTTTGTCTACCTAGGGTTCGTCCGACAAGCGGTTGTGCTAATGGGGTTGGTCATGGATTGAGTCCTGCCCACCCCTGGCTTGGGAGCTCTGGGCAGGGTGGTGGTGAGGTCCCTTGGCTGTTCCCAGGCCTCTTCAGAAGTCAGGTCATGGGTATGTATGTTCTTACTGTTACATCTAAATGTATTTCGGGGGGAGACTGTCTGGTTAGAGAAGTTACCAAGTTTCTCAGGCAGCATTCACCTGCCCTGTTTTTTAACCATGTTAATTCAGGTGCCATCTCATTGCCCTTGCATCTTGAAGTTCGTGGTCTGGCTCCCTTGCAGACTTATTTCAGTCCACTTTTAATTAGGCTTTTAATTAGACATAAAGAGAAGATAAGTCTACTTTGCTTGTAGTCAGAGTATGGCTTCAGCGTATCCTACATGGGAATGATTATTTGTTTGTGTTTTAGCACCTCTGTAGGGCCACGAGATATTTGCTTTGCTACAACAAGGCTCTGAGAAACGTTGGCCATCTTCTAGCTACAAAAAAAATTTAATAAAGCTAACAACGGAACCTGGAAAATGAGATAAGACATTGCTGTGCTCAAAAGCCCAGATAAACATCCGTCAGACCAGGTTTGCAGAGGAGGTGTCTGATCTGTTCAGCAGAAATGTGAGGGACCTCGCTCTTCCCACTGGGGACCCCGGCTTTCCAGGGCAGACTCTGCTTTCCTGCAGAAGGAGGAAAGGCAGGGTACTTGCTTCCCTTCAAATAGTCAAAGCAAGTGAAGGCAAAGCAAGAACAAATTTTCAAAGGGTGGCAAGGTAAACCCATATGGATATGTGCTGAGAGAGGAGCAACTGACGCCTTACACTGGCTTTGACTTCTTGGACCTGTGGGCCAGGAGAGGCAGTCAGGATTTAATCTTTCCCGGTTGTGAACACAAAATGCCAACCTCCTTTTTGTTTCTGTTGTCCCCCTTTGCTGGGGACAAGTTCAGAGCTTCTGCAGATGCCTGCAAACGGGATTTCTTGACAGGACTGTCAAAGGCTGTAAACCATCAAAACAGGTTTCCACCATCAACAGCGATGTGTTGATGGTGGAAATCTGGTGACCGTGTTTTTCCAGCAGTTCTCAGCGGCCCTGTTAAGAGAAGCCATGGGGTGTTAGGCAGAGCTTCATGACGCCTCGTCCATGGTTCATGTGCTGGGTCTGCCCTACCCTTGGTGTTCTCCTGTAAACATGTTTGGCGGAAGAGACACTTCCCTGCAAACTGCTTCAGTGTGTGTCCTGCGAGGCTGCTTATTCTAGCTGGAGACAGCTCGCCATGCTTAGATGGGACCTCCCTTCCATGCTAATTCTTCATGACGTGACAGCCAGTCCTGCTCTCTCAGCCCAGCATTGGTTTCTCCATGGAGAGATCTCCCTGCACGTTGAGAAAGCCACAGAGATGACTCACCTGAGTGACGGTGAGAGCAAAGCCAGATGGATGCAAGTTCTGCTTCAGGAAAGAGAGCTTGGCAGTCAGGGTAACAGGCAGGTAACTGTAGACACTGTGCAAAGTTGCCCCCACATTTTTAAATAAGATATATAAGAAAGAAGTAATGGGCAGGTACCATCAAAACCCTATGGTATGGCATGACAGTGGTTGTCAAAAGGACCAGCAGCCAAATTACTCTGAGCCTTTGCAGGCATTTGGGCAAAGGAAAGCTTTATGGAAGAACTTGAAGGAAGTTAATCAAGTAGGTCTGCAGAAGTTTATGAAGAAGATTGCACGAGTTCAACACTTGGAGGACTGTGTAATGAGCTGACTGGAAGAAGGACTGAGTTTGAAATGAGATGGGTCGGTTAGGCAGCAGGTAGGACAGTCACGTATGTCTGTGTTAGTAAAGTGTCTGAGAATGGTCCCGAGCGGTGGGACGCAGCTGCCTGTGCTTTCATGCTCCCCCCACGGTTGCTGGTGCACTTTTGCCCATGCTAAGTGATGCTCTGCAGGCATCTCATCTGGAGTGAAGATCTCCCTGGGGCTGTTCCCCAGGGGCAGGTGGACGCCATCACCCTGTTTTGGGCTTGGGGAGAGTTTGGTTTAGGAAGAACAGGCGCGGGCCACTCAGTGCCATCTGGATGCAGTGCCCAACAATGTTCCTGGTCATGGTTAATTTATCAGCATAGACAAAGCCTGTGGGCTCTGCACGTTAAAAAAAAAAAACTTCCTTGTGTTAGACATGATCAAGAAAGCAGAGCCCGTGAAGGATGCAAAGAGAAGAGTGCATGGTCAAAGCTGCAAAATACGAAAAAAGGTCTTTACGGTATCGTTCAGGAGGAGTATCTGCAGGGCAGGGGGTTGTTGGCAGGACCAGAGGAAAAGGCAACGGAGTGCCCGTGGTCAGGTCGGGGAGCCTGGGCAGCAGCGCCGGCTTTAACGGATGGGGCGGGAACGGTTTTAGGGATGTTACGCAGGATTTACATATACAACAGTGGCAGCCGATGTGAGCCAAGTGTCACTCCCAGAAAATACAGAGAGAGCATGAGACTTCATGTCAATGAAGAATCCCGTGTTTTATATTGGATCTTCACCTGTGTTTTCAATGTCCGTTAAAGACATACAGTGAGCAACATAAGCGCAACTCTTTCAAAGCTGAATTTCGTATTATGATTATGTAAATGCTGCAAGTTGATTAAGTCTTTGTAGTTATGTTTTGGCTCATAGCAACATCTTTATCAGCAGCATAATTCATACTGTAGCAGTTAGTATGACACTAGAGAGAAGTATCAGTTTATTTCTTAGAGCTAATTGGCTTCACTACATAGTTCAAAAATCATTGGCATCTAGTCAAACCCTACTCACAGAAAATGCACCACACTAATAAACTCGGATCTGATATTAGCTGCATTGCTATTAAATTTAAATGAATGCACATCCAACCCATGTCATTATTTTAAAGCTGTGTGTCACAACGTAAATACTAAAAGAGATTCAGCAGGTCTGTTTTGTCTGTCAGGTACATGGCTGTCGCTCTCACAGAATTCTTTCGGAAATGCAAAATCCATTTCTTTAACCATATTTTTATTCTTCTGTATTTTAGGAACGAAAGACGTGTAGTGTAGGCATTCTCACCAACCGAATGTGTTTTTGTGGAGGTTAAACAAACGTTAGGCTGGATATAAACCCAATAAAAAGTTGTAAAGAGCAGGAAATTTACCTGGGGTATAAAGAAGGAAAACATAAGGTTTTATTTTACATTTCAGTTTTCAGGATTAGAAAAGGGCAGACATGGCATCAGTCACACTAGTCCTCTGTTTCTTTTTTTTTGTTCCTTTTTTCTTTTTTTTGGAGGGTTGGGGGTTTTTTTGAGTTTTAAACAGTCATGCTTTATCATGTGTTTGTTTAGTGCCTACAGTTATTAAGAGCTGCCTGGAGGATGGACAGTGATGGCAGTTTCACCCCCACTTTTCTAATCTGTCCTGGCCCTTCTGAGCAAATGTTAGCAGAAGTGGGGACAAGAGGGTGATGGATGGGGCTTAGGGAAGCAGGATCGGTGGTGGGGTGGAAAAAGGCCCAGGAACAGAAAATGTGTCTCTCTGAAATACTTCATCAGCTGCAAGCAAGAGCCACGGCTCCCAAAAAGCCTTGTTCAGGCTTCCTCAAGGAGGGTACCAGAAGAGGGGCCTTATCCTGTGGATGTTGGGAAGGAAACACCTGCAACACTGACTGACCTGGCTTCTGACATATAAATCGGATTTTTCACTGGTGCCAGTCTGCTTCGTCCTTCCCATTTTACGACTGCAGAGAAAACTCTCAGCAGCAGCAGCAAAGTAGGTGTTGCAATGCGTGAGAACTCACGCTCTCAGAAATAAACACCTAATAATGCTAAATCTAGCCGTAAAACATCTGCAGTGGCTTTAACTCCAGAAAAGCCTCCGACCTCTTGGCCGTTCAGCAGAGCAGTGCTGTACCCCACTTCACCTCTTGACCGTGGGGGACAGAGTACGACGGTCCCTGGGGACCGCTAGAAGTTTCTCTTGGTAACCAAATGAAAGCAAGGCGCTGCATTATCTTTACAGCTGACTTTCACGGGGTACAGTTTTAGGCTAATTTTCATCACGACTAAAGTTGTCGGATGATTTCGTCGGTGCTGGCTAACGCGCGCCCGTGCCCAGCCTCTCCCGAGCCCGCGACGAGCCGCATACCTCTTCAAAAGGCAGCTGCAGGCAAGTGGAAATGAGACCTGAGGCACCGCGAGCTCCACACCTTATTAAAATGTAGGCTGAATTCCTCACAGATGCCCGCCCAGGTATCTTGTATGATCTTCTATCGGGATTGTATCTCCGCTTGGGTTTGTATGACATTACCTGTTTTGAATAGGACAAAGGCTCGCTGCCGCTGTCGGTCCTGTTTCAAGCTCAATATTCATCCGCTCCTTTGTGGATGCCATCTTTTATCGGGCGTCCAGGAGAGCATCCCTCTGCCGACCCGCCGTTTCCCGACGCATCGCTCTTTGGCTTGCGCGATTTCTGGGGAGACAAGCTCAGACCTGGATGCTTTTCCTCACCGTGGCAGAGAAAAGGGATGTCTCTGGTGCCTGCTCTGCCGAGAAAGTTGATTCATGTGTAAATTAGCCGTTGCCCTTTATTTGCTCGGTCCGTGGAGAGTACACACGCAGATAAAAGGCTCGGTGGGTCAGGGCTGAGTACGTGCCGGTTTCTCCCGTGGCCGCGATGACAGGGTTAGGGTTGTTGTCAAAGATTATCAGATGGGCTCTGATGTCTTATTATTTACTCGCGGTGTAGCACATAAAAATAAAATTCGGCACACGGGAGGTTTTGCAGTCTTTCAGCCAAGCGCGTGTCACAGCTGCGTGGTGCTGTTACCATCAGCCTTCGGCATCGGGACTTCTGCACATCTGCCTTTGTGCGGGAATACTTTTCTTTGAATACCGGTTGTACCTAGAGTGAGAGCGTGCTCTGGGCTTCTCCAGCCCTCTGCACAAAAAAAAAAAAAAAAAAAATATAGCAGGTAGTATCTGAGCAAAATCCCTTCTAAGATCTTCCACAAAAAAAGTGGCAGAGGGAGGGCTGCACTAGTTTTGCCCTGAAACCCCTTTAGAGTTCGATTTCACGTGCTTGTAATTCCCAGTCACAGCATTGAACGTCTCTCAGATTCTTCCAGCGCCCCGTGTTGTGTCTCATTTAATAACGCAGTTATAATATATTTGTCTACTTTACAACTGTATTTGTATTGGCATATAAAGTGTGCAGCAGCTGGGAGCTGCGTGGGGGTGGCAGAAAGTTATTTGATCTACAAAATCAGTTACCTGTCACTCAGTTGCCTTTCACTGAAACATAATAAAGAATCATTATGGGCCTATTAGCAGTGCTGATGTAAATGTATTTTACGTGCCATTTTCAGATCAACAGTTACCCACACGAAAGTAAAGTTGTTAAGTACAGCCTTCTTTGTTCAAGAAGGCAAATCATAAATCAGGCAGGATATTAAGCTTATGAAATGTAAATTCAAGACCCCAAGGGTTTGATCTATCGGGTCAGCTTCAGCTTAGGCATCGGGGGCTATCCTTCCCATCAATAATCAGTAAAGTCATCTGTGCTAACATACTGCTTTCTACCTCTGTAACACTGTTATGAATGCTTCTTAAAAGGCTTGGGGAGGCGGGGGGAAGCAAGCCTTTTAATATATTTAAAAAACATGAAATTAAATGGCTCAGGCTGGATTAGGAGAGTGAGGGGATAACTTGTTGCACACAGGTTTTGTATCTCTCGTGAGAATTCTTTTCTTTTTCATTGTTATTAATGATATCACATTTTTGTGTATAATATCGACGCTACTGAAATCACTTAACGGCTTTATTTGCCGGAGAGAGCCTGTCTAGAAAAAGAAAGTTGTTAACACTAGTATTTTGAAATTCACCTCACGTTCCTTGTTACTCTTTTAGTTATTTAAATTCCATTTTGAAAATTCCCACAGTTTCAGAATCTAAGTTTCCTCTTGATCTTACCGATGCAGTTTGAAGCAAGTGTCTTCAAAGCCACCTGTTAAGTGCACTTTTTGTCTCTTTTTTTATGGATTGGCAAGGCCCACACTGGGGATAAGAAGGAAATTTGGAAAATGGTAAAATGCCGGTTCTTCGCAGTTTCGCTTTGCCTTCTCCTGCATACTTCTCAAGTTCATTTTATTGGTCCCGTGGTGATGAAACACAAGAAGGAACGCTGTGCATCCCAGCTTGCATTCGGTGTCTGGGAAAGGAAAGGTTAGGCAACTTGGTCCCAAAATTTACTTGGTAATACCCAAAAGGAGCTGCCATGGGGAAAGGGCAGGTTACGTGCAGGTAGGAATTCAGGTGGAGCGTTTGGCACCGTGAGATAGCAGCTAATGGCAGCAGTGAAGGCTACAGCTTGGACGAGTCTTGATTTAATTGGATTGATAAAAGCTATGTTCTTAGCTGCAAGCCTACCTACCTGTATAGTATCCTTAGTTCTAGTGTGAAGTAACCTTATCAGTATAAAAACACATTTTCTGAAAGGTATGTTGGCAACCTGGTCTCAAAAACACTTAGCAGAGTTAGTAGAGGGATGTGGGTTTTTTCAGTAATATCAACCTGTTTGTGTAGTAACAAGTGAAATATTTGGCAGTTCTATATGTATACAAATATGCTTCGTGTGTGGAAGTATGAAGCATAGTACACAAATATACCATTTACTTAATATAAGCAACCACATTCTGTGGCAATTTTCCTAAGAATATATTTTATACATCTGTGAGGATAGATATATGATATAATTATATGACAAATAAAAATATTTGAAGGTAGCGAACAGATTTGTTTATATGCATAGTCATTTACTTACCAGGATAGCTGATCTCAAACGCAGAGTTCTTATTTACGTCGTGCCATAAACAAGCATTCATATACGTACAGAACTATACATAACAAGAAGGAGCAAGTATCGCTGCTAAAAACAAATCTTTACTTCAGAGAACTCGCTCTGTGGCGTACGTGGGAGCTGTGTCTGAAATTATGGCACAGATTGAATGAACACCGCAGCACCAGTAACGAGGTGCGTGACTTCTGTGGGCTCTTAGACCGTCTTTACCTTACAGGCAAGGCATGTGCCTGATGTACACTTAAAAGCGGGCAGGATTTCGGGTGGGCTTTACTGCACAGTTGTGCGTGGGAAGCGTATATACAGTTGCACGCCTGGTTTGTGTTCGCGGGCATTGTGATTTATGAGCACAAATAAGTAAATATGCTGGAAATTATGTATGCATTTAAACTGCGTGACATTTAAAAATTTGCATGCTATTTGCATGACATTTAAAAGCTGATCCCACCAGAGCAGGCCCTGCTACCCGGTGGCGAGGAAGAAGCAAGGGAGGTCATAGAGCTAAAATGACTTTTGGCAACTTTCCCCAGTTGAGGAGAAATGGCTGCACACGATTTTGTGCTTTCCGTGACGTATCGTTAATTAACGGCAAACAACCCTTGTGCGGTTCTAGATCTGAGCTGAGTTACTCCCTCTAAGCAGCCACATTTCACACTCGTGCAACTCAACGGCACAAAGAAAGTTTTGTTCTTTATTATTATTTAGTGAAGGCACAAAAGCAACAACAAAACTAACGTAACGCCGCAAAGTCAGTGTAACAGTAATTCTTACAGCTGTATGTCTCGCTGTTTTCTGGATTACTTTGCAAATAATAAATCAAATTCCTCCTCAAGGTGACATGTCAGTAATTTCAAATTTGATTAGCTTTATATGAAGGATGTTGATACATTTCTACATGAACTAATCTTTGATAGCTCAGCAGACTGACAACCTTAACACTTATCATGCCCCTTTGTGACAGTGTGGCATACTGAAATAACGTTAAGCTACTTAAATCTATAAAACCATGGGGATTCTGGTTGGGGTATGGCTCAGCAAGCTTGACTTTGGCCTGCTCCTCCTAAGAGGATCTGGGACATGGAATACTGTTCAAGAATTCTGCTGTTTTATTTTTAATGTCATAAATGAAAACAAATGGGGCTGAAGGGGAACATCTACATCATCCAGCAGTACCATGCCTCATAATTTCAAGCTTCCAGGTGAAGGAGATAAATCCCAAGGGATCCATAGGACATTTGATCCCCATGACTGTAGAGCTGTGAACCGTGCCACAGGTAAAGGAAGGCAAAAAGCAGTGCTTAAGGACTACTACCTGATGTGGAGTATTTCTCTGTGGCTGGAGCTTTGTGAAAGTGCCAGCTTTTTGTCACTTCATAGTTGAAACTTCTTACAAATTCACAGCTCAAACATTCCATTTCGCAAAAGTGCCGGAGAAGAACAGATTTATATTGCCACTTCTGTAACGATTTATCTTTACTTTCTTTGAAGAGTCTACGGGGGGGCTATGTGGATTGCAAAGTTGGCAATTTTATCAAATGAAGCAATTTTCCAGTATTTATTTTTAAAAAGTGAAAAGCCAAATTCTTTGAGTCTTGTTTTTATTCTGGCTTCAGATTTTTCACACTCTTATTCACACACTTTAGCCACATTAAGTAAAAATCTATGTTATATCAGCAGATGTATCATCAGCCCTTTAAAGAAAACTCTCCGTTACCTGCCTATTACCTGAGAAGCCTGCCAAGTTGTCTGCTGTGCTTCATGACATTATTTCAAATTTGGGGGAAGATGTTTTGAAGGGGAAGAACATGAAAAACCCAAAAGCATTGGTAAAGCCCAGCGACTGTTGCTCTACAGACTAATCTGTGTCTTGCGCACATTTGGCTTTCTGTAACGGGTTAGCTTCTCGGTTTGTAGTTTTAGAGAGTTAAATGTATGGGATATAGCTGTTTAAGAGAGAAATGTTTGTGCTAGTGCCCAGTTTGCATTCAAGACAAAGGGAACAGAAGAGTTCTTGTCCTGAAAGTCTGACCGGTAATTGGAGGGGTTTTACTCAACGCTTGAGAAGCTGATGCACAGCAGGGCACCGTTAGGGCATATGTGTATATGGCCATGATAGCAGAGACAGCATTTTCCTTCCATATTGTCTCATGAAATTACAAGGGCACAGGTAGGTGCATGGGTTGAGTCTCAGCTGGAAAAAAATCAAGGTGCTATAACATTATGACAGTTCGGAGCCGCTAAGAATTGGGATTTTGACATTAGCAGTTTTTGTACCGCACAGAGCAAAGGTATGGCATCCTGTGTCGGTGAGCCAGAAATACTCCTGTGAGTATGTACAGCAACATCCATCATTGCCACGTCCAGGAGGTATGTTGTGATGTGGCACTAGCAAACAGAGCGACAAACAGTAGTTGGTAATATTTAAAAGATATTGGCCATAAAACATGGATAAGAGTGTGCAACGTGTTATCTGAACGGTAACATGATGCAAGAGCAGTATAATTGTCGTAAATATGCTACCAAACGTGAATGTTTGTACAGGTGATTGCCTCTTTGGGCAGATTAATTCTTTTGTAATTTGCCTGGCCTGTTACATATTTCGTGTGAGTATTAGGTACCCGCTTTTGAAACAGAACCTTTTATGACTTGACTGGACTCTTCAGATTTTCTGCATTTGAAATTGATCAATTAAATTGTTGTTTGGGGGTAATTGATTCTGTTTGCTGTGGAGTGGCCTGTGGCTATGTCGCCCTTCCTTTTTATCTCATTCAAAGAATACTATCACGTTAGCACAGAAACGTACGTGCTAACAGCTGAGGCAAGGAAAGGAAACAGTGCGTGGTTGTTGTTCCAAAATAAGTAACTCATCATACGTCATGGCATCATACATTATACAAAGTAAAAATTTTGATGCAGTGTTCTTTCCTATAAAATTATAATTAAAAGTACCATTGCTATGTTTATGATGTCTCATATGATTCTTCGTACTGTATTTTTCATTAGTTCATTTTCTTTTTTTCACTGTTCCGTTAACCAAACCCTAAAAAATAAGGAACCGTTAAGCAAAGCCATGGCAGCAAACTTAGGGGATGAGTCTACAGGTGCATGTGATGTGATTACAGAACAATACTGCCTTTAGTGACCACCCATTCTTAGCTCCAACAATGCATGAAGTGTTTAGAGTTTCGGTTGATTAACGCTACCCACTACTCTGCACGGTGACAGACCAGTTGCAGCTTGTGCTAGAGCAAACAATGACAAAGTACAAACGTTCTGTGTTTTATATTTTCCTGCTTCTACGTATGTTGTGTCCTTCAAGGGCAGTTTGACCCCTGCAGGGAGTGCAGCTCCTCAGCACCTTTCTTGCGCCACTAGATTTGGAGAACTGTGGCTTGTGCATGCCCAGGCTGAGCTGACCTGTGATGTCCATCACGACTGGCATGTTCAGCCCATCACAAGTGTTTTTCAGCTCCTCTACTAGTTTAGATGCTAATGCTTCAGGAGTTTTTGGTGGACAACCTTAAGAAAAAGTTGCAGGTAACTGATTATTTTGGCTTGACATGAGGTTTATTTTGAACAGGTGGGAGACCAGAATAACAGACAACTATGAAACAAAGATCATCTCGCTTAAGTGGTCCCTACAGGAGGGATTCTGTTGGTGCACACAATATAATTAAGGGATTCATGATCTCTTCAAATTGCTGCCGGTCATCATAGAATCATAGCATCACAGAACAGTTTGGGTTGGAAGGAACCTTTCCAGGCCATCTAGTCCAACCCCCCTGCAATGAGCAGGGACATCTTCAACTCAATGAGGTTGCTCAGAGCCCCGTCCAGCCTGACCTGGGATGTTTCCAGGGACAGGGCATCTACTAATAGAAACACAAAGCCTTCAGTTGCCTTGTTGTGTACCTCATTCATCTATCTTTTCCTAACAAATCGTTATTTCTATATTATCTCTCTTACTTTAAGGCAACAACAGCATAATGCAACTACAGTCTTGGGTTGAAATAACGGTTACCATCAGGTAGGTTAAGGCAAAGATATGACTCTTAAGTTAGTGAATATGAGTGACCATTAGAGGTAGCTTTGCTCTTCTTCCTGGCTGCTGCGAAATTAAGTGACCTGGAAACTTTGGATGTAAGAAACCACGAGCAGTGCCTTTCCACTGGTAAAGATCAGAGAACCAGCTCAACTGCGAGTGATTCAGTGGTAAAAAATCATTGCTTGCAGTGAGACTCCTGCCTGCAGATGCTCCAAGAAACCCTCCTTGCAACTTGGGAACTCCATAAAGGTTTTTTCCCTTAATGAAATTAATTACCTATTAATGTTCTTTAAAATAGCCATTACTTTTTGCTTTAAATACCTGGGGAGGGGGGGGTATCCCAACACTTAATTTCATTCACTACCCATGTAATGTCCAATATACATTTCATAGCATTTGTACTACATGAGTTTCCCATATCCAAGCTGTATTACATTTTCCTTCATTAACTCGTTGTACTGCATTATAAATGAAATTATGTCACATTCTGCTGCAAACGTCCAGTCTGTTTGCACCAGCTCTCTCCCAGCTAATAGCTGCGGGTCAGTGGAGGAGCCTGGTGGAAAAACACACAAGTGATCTTCAAGGGCAGCACAAAACTCTATGCAATATAGACAAAAAGCTGTACCAGAGCAGCACCAATAAAGCACCATGTGTGTCCCCAGTTTCGCCCCTGAGCCATTTTGGCATTTACCAAACTGAGTGTCCTTAACTTGTCCCTTCAGCATGTGTGCTTCAAGTATTCTCTTAATGTAGTTTTCTGTATGTAATTTGTTTTCTTTAACCATGGTAAAACGAAGAAGGGAAAGTTTATCATGTGATGCTCTATTGATGCAGGTCAATTGCAGAGGTGGACATTTCAGATCCAGAGTTTGGGCTCAGACACGTGGGCTGGTGAAGTGAGGTAATGGAGCCGAGAGTATTTGAGTAGTCGATTGTCACCTTCTCGATGAACCACAGCTGAGGGAGAATGAAGCACTGACCCAGAGAGTCCGTACTGTCCTTGCTCGGAGAGGATGAGTCTTCCAGAAGGCTGCTGTCAGATAGTTTGGAAAGTCGTGTCCCCCATCTCTGCATCCCAAGCTCTCTTTGCAGCCAGTGCCCTGCTTCTCCAGGTTTAATGGTCTTTCCTTTACCTGCAAACCCACCTCCCTGCTGTTCCCATGCCTCTTCTCTCTCGTCTTTTTGCATGGTCAGTCCCTTCTTGGTCCACTCTTCTCACTGCCCCCCCCAGACTAGTTCTCTATTTCCATTAGGCTGCTTTTTTTTCCCCTTTCTCCTACGTTTTCTTCCCTGCATTTGGAGCCCAGGACAGCACACTGCCTGCGCTTAGTTCCTGTGCCTGATGCCACAGTCGCCTGCAGCATCTGGGAGCAGCAGCTGCAAAAAAAAAAAGTCTGGCTCAGCCCCGTCAGCCCTGGGCTGGAGTTTGCCCATTGCAAATAGCATCTTCAGAAGAGTCTTTGGCCAGTTTGGCTGCCAAATTCTGGGGAATCTGTGCTGAGCGTATGCAAATTAGACTTTTCAAAGGCCTGTGACTAGGCAAAAAGCTGGGTGGTTTTTCATGGGAACTGCAAAAGGACAACAGGGACCCTACCTTCCAAATTTCAGACCGTTGCTGTGAAGAATAGAGATGCAGGAGCTGCTCAGCGAAATTCTTGTAACGCTTTCTTTTTCTTTTCTTTTCTTGTTGTTTTTTTTTTTCCCCAACAGGGGCAAAACATGTTTTTCCTCAACCTTATTTCCTGAAGTGACTAAATCCTTTTAGTTGCAACATAAAAAAATAATAATAATCAGCCTGAGGCAGAGACAGAGCATGGGAATTTTCATCCCAAATACTTGGCAAAATTTATAAGCAACTGAAAACAAGCCCTTATAAAGGGAACTGTTGAGATTCCCAACTACGGAGGACCTACTTGCGCTATACAGAAAAGTCAGATAAGAATATCTCCATGACCCGTTTGGGATACTAAAACCAATTTTAAAGTATCTGCTTTTCATATTTCAGAAATCCACATTAAGCACTTGGTTTAACACTTCTGAGGCCATACCAAAACTGCTGCATCTACTTGATTTGCTAAGCATGCCTGTCCTGGATTTATTTTATTAGTTTTGTTGGGTTTGGGTTTTTTTACTGAATCTCTTTTGTTGTGAAACTTAATTTCAGTACTTGCACACACGTTAGAAGTCCAGCCCAGTCAGCAATGCGCAAATGGCACAAAGGCTACAAGGTGCATCCTTACTATCTCCTGGGCAGAAAATATGAAAATAATCATGAATGATGTGGTTCTTCATTCACACCAGTGGCAAAAACATTTCCCACCCTGCACCCCTGCACTTAGTGTCGTGAGGCAAACCCTGATGCTTCCACCTACTGCCTGATAATTAACCTGGAGAAATCGTGCTGGTGGGTGGGATGCCCTTCCACCGCGGGGGCTGTGGATCTGCGTTCCCCACTTCTTGCGAAAGAGCAGGAGCGTCTGCTCCCCGTGCGGCGTGGGGCCGGGTGTCTTCCACGCGAGGGCTCTGTGCGGGGCTCTGCAGCTGCAGAAGACATGACCCTGGTGAGCAGGCTTCCCTGCTCCTCTCCCAGCTGCAGCTGCTGTCATGGTCCTGCTTCGCTGAAGGCTTTTTGGCACGGAGGCAAGTCCCATGGAAATGTGTTACAGCTGTATTTTCGCCTTAGCGTGTGAGCAGGGAGAAGAGGTAAATCATGGAATCACACAGAACCACAGAATCATTAAGGCTGGAAAAGACCTTTAAGACCATCAAGTCCAACCGTCAACCCAACGCCACCAAGCCCACTAAGCCGTGTCCCGAAATGCCACGTCCACACGTTTTTGAAACCTTCTCTCCTGGACCCATTCCTCCCAGAGCTTTCCTCCCCATCGCAGACGCCCTGTTGCACAGACCTCAACGTGGGGCAAAGCTCCCTGAGCTGCCGGGCTGCTGGTTTCCCCAACTTCACGAAGGAGGGACGCGCACGGGAGCAAACCCTGTATTTACAACATCCCGTCCCCGCCGGTTCGCGCTCCTTCCTCGCTCGGCGTCGGGCCCGTAGGCTTCCAGTGCGTCTGAACGCAGCTCTGGAAAAGCAATGCTGAAACACGTGAAAGTTTGGAATATTTGCGCTGTAAAACTCCATGGGGTTCCTGCGGAAAGTAACAACCACGGCTGCAGAGATGCCAGTGCAAAGCACTTGTGTCATTCTGGTGCTGGAGCTGAAAGACATGTCAAAACAGATGGGGTTGTTGTTGACTGCAAGTTCTTTGCTTTTTAGTCAGTCATAGATTTTTCTCTTTTCACAACAGACTGGGGAAAAACAAAGTGTTTTCTTAATTTAATACAGCAATATATTGTGGTTATAACATTTCATTTATCCCCAGACTAACGGGGAATGTGTTGTATGTGTTCCAGCCACAGTGCAAGTTTTCCTCAAGTGCTTATATATGAGCTCCCCTCTAACTTCCCTCTACAGGAGACTTGAGTTTTCATATTAACTCGTTGCAGGATCTTTTATGAGCAGTGGCTGTCAAACTGTGCTTGTCTGTGCATTTGTGCATGCTGATACTGCTCTCATTTAGACTAACTCCAGCTCCCACCTCAATCTCGTTTTTCCCCATGCAGTTTTTCCCCTAATATATCAACAGTTTGTTTTAAACTTGTTTTGAAAAAACAACCTACGGTGGTTTAGACAAACCGAGCCAAATTGGAGCAATAAGTATTAAAAGATATGCACGGGGCACAAACAAAAGAATTCCCCAAATGTATTTAAGTGATTTTCTTCCTGCTTTTTTAATATAATGTTTGTGGGCCAACTGTGGCAATAACTGATAATTTTAATGCAAGATGGCATAATTCCAGTTCAGTGATTCTTCAGAGAGAAATTACCCTGACAACTTCTTTTCATTTTGTTCTAATTTTATGGAAAAAATAAAAAAAAGTTGAGATTCTCAATGTAAGGAAAAGAAAATAATTTGTATCACCAAGTTTTGAAACTCATTTAAATATTTCATCTCTCTTCGACTTCCAAGTATACTTTCCTGGCAGTTTCTTATATTTCCATCTCCAGCTCCCGAGGTTTACCATCTTTCTAGCTGGGAGAGACTAACGTTCTCTTCAGAACCCACTAAATGCTTGGCAAAAGATCTCTACCACAACACGAGGGATCTTGGTTGCTTTTTCTGGGAGCTCCACTGTCTGACTGAGCAGCACTGGTTCTTCTGGAAGACTCCACATGGAAAGATCAGTTGTTAGATTAGGACTGTATTTTGAAATGAAAATTGCATTTGGAAATGCACCAAGGTCATTAAGCTTCATTGTTTTCTGTCTTCGGGTGTTTGGGGTTTTTTTTCTGTCTGGCTGGTAGGAGAATCATAAATTGTTACTCCAACGTTGAGATGACAGTGTCAGCTTGAAGATACGGCTTTGGAGCTTGATGTTACTTATTTTATTTTTTTTAAAGGGTAATAGTGATTCAGTCCCTACTTTGGAATAAATACGGTCTCCCAAATGGAGCTTATTTAATTACCGCAATGGTTAAATTAAATGGTTAAAAACTTGGCCGCTCGGCAATGGGATGATTAAAACTGGGTTAGCAGAAAGACCCTGATCTCGGGGCTGCTTTCTGTCTGGTGGTGCTTCTTCTCCTGTGGATGCAAGGCAGGACATGACCTGCGGTTCCTCCAGGAGGAACCCTGTCTGTCCCTCACCCTGCGGGTTCCTGGGTCCTGCTGGTCCTTCTCCAGCCGCAGCTCAGCAGTGGGGCCCCAAAAAGTGAGCATCCCCTGCTTTTAAGGGTTTGTTTGGTTGTTGCAGGGTTGGTTTTTTTTCCCCCTTATTGTCAACTTAATATTCCCCTTCACGTTCATCCCAGACTTCGGAGTTCTCCCTCCTGCTGGCGGCAGACCCACCTCCCACGCTCACGCTCGTGTGTCTGACTCCCGCCGGCAGGGATGTCAGGCGGGGCGTCAACGCGTCCCGGCGCGCGGCGTGTCTCCTCGTCTCGTGTCTGCCTTCGCGCCTGCCTTCGCTCTGCCCACGTCCCCTCTGCGGCTGCGGTGCCAGCCTTCCCCCCCGGCGCCCGGCGCGAACTCACCGCCGCGGGGCTGGCTGGCTGCCCTTGCACCCCGAGCGTCGCCCGGGGCTGGTTTTCGGCGGCGTTGGGCAGAGGTGGGAAGCGAGGCACGTGCGCAAGGGAAGCGTCTCGAGCGCTTGCAGACAAAGCCGCCGTTTGCTGCAGCAGGGAGGAGGGTGAAGCGGGGAGCGAAACGCAGCTTTATGGTCATTAATCTCAAATGCTCCCTCTAATGACATCTCTGAGGTTAAGTCACAGGAAGTGTGATATTATTCAGCTTAGTTAAATTTAGTGTAATTCACATCTGCAAAGCCTTAGTGAATTAGTGTTTAGTCTAAAATTGCCAGTTTCCATGATACGGGCGCTTCTGAGTACCCTGCATTAAGTCTTGATGTGTTATGAATTAGGGTGCAGAAGCCTGAAATCCATGCGAGGCACCAAAAAAACCCAGGTTTCTGAGTAATCCTGAGGCAAATATGCAATCAATTTAGTTTGCGACAGTAGGCAGCTGGGATGGCACCCGTACAAAGCATTATTTCCCGCTTTATTTGCTCTCCCAGCATAGACGCTGGGAACGGCCACTGGAGACAGGGTCTTTTGCAAAGCCATGTTTATGGGCCACGGCGTTTGCCCGGCGTAGCTGATCCTTGCCGCACACTTCACCTCATCAGGCTGTAATAGGTGCAGACCTGTATTGATTACCGTGACTTGCAGGAGAGAAAAATCTTTGCACTTCAGACTGGGTATAAATTATAAATAGCGTCTCCAAAGGCTGTGAGTTTCAGAAACGGCATTCTTCTGAGACTGACGCATGTAAAGCTGTTGTTGTCGAGGTTATTAGCTTTATGATTGCAGCACGGGTGTACTTGACCCACAACAATGATCATTGTCCATAAAATCCCGCAGTCGGGGCTCCATCACCTGCCTTCTTCAAGAATGTTCATTAGCAACGACCAGCGAAGGTCACACTAATAAAAGAAGGTTAACGCTCACTATATCGATGTAAATTCACTGGTGAAACAGAACTGTCTTCTTGCCATCTTTCTCCCTAATACAGCTATGCAGACTCCTGTAAGTGGGTCAAAGAGGTCTTAGGTGTATCTGTGTGTGTAAATATGTATTTGTGTACATATATACACAGCAGCTGAAGAAACACAAATGAGGAAAAATGTGTCTGGTATGGGTTAGCCTTATATGACTTACTGCAAGTGCACGAGGGTTATTCACACCTCAAATTCACAAATTTTTTTCCAGTTTTTTCCCCAGCAGATTTTTTATACTTACTCAGCAGAATTAAAATTTTATCAAAATCAACAGTCCGTCAGTGGCTCCCAAAACTTGAATTTTTAACTCCATTTGTTATGTGGTGTTTGTATTCTCATGGCCCAGCTCCATCTACCAGGTCGTTTTACAAACTCAGATGTGTTTGCTTTCCATGAAGTCACTGAAAAATGTACTAAATTTCCCATGAAACCATTATTCTCACCTAGAAGATCAGGACCTCGTTTCTCTGATCATTCAGGGTAAGGCTGCCACGTTTTCACGGATGTGTCCTATTTTACTGCCCTCACCACCGCACCTGGGTGGTAGGTGCAACTTGTGGCTGGGTTTTTTAAATAACTGCCAAAGCCAGATCTGAGACTTTCTTTTCCTCGTAAGAAAGAAGAAGATGCGGAGAGGGAAGATGTGTTTGTTGGGCTCCTGCCAGCACCTGGAGGACAAAGGTGTTGGTGAGGAGACTGGATGGACACAGCAGCAGTGAGCTGGAGGAGGTCTTGGTGAGACAGGGTTGAAGAGAAGTCAGGAAAAAGGAGAAATTGGTGGGCCATGAGGACAGGAGAGGTAGGGTCAGTGGATAGATGAGATGCAACAGGATCAGGGCCAGGTGGTGAGCAAGAGTTCAAGAAAAGCTGCAAGATGAGCAAGTTGGGGGGGACAAATTCAAAAGTGGATGTCCTGGAGAAGTAGATGTGCTGGAGAAATAGATGACCCAGAGAAATAGATGTCCTGGGTAGAAGAAAAACAGGCAAGGAGTAGGCAGAGATACACAAAGCCTTGAGAAGGAGTGAAGAGGTCATTCTTCCCCATGAGCCTTGCACTCCTACTCAGTTTTACGGGGTGAGGGGTGGCTCTCTATCTGCGTGAGACCCATGAAAGTATTTGCCCTGTCAAGTCTGAGGTGTTTCTGAGCATGTACAGAAGCGCTGTTGTAGTAAGGCATAAGCTTTAAGGTCAGGAGCTGAGGTGTCTGTGGAGCTTAGACACCTCGGGGGGTGGTAAATAGCTGAACCAGGATTTTTGGCATTACTTTGGCTGTTAAGTTTCACCTCTCTTGATGTAAGGGGGGGGGCCTTTTTGGCAGCTGGTGGCACCTGGAGCAGGTGTCCAGTGGGAGCAGGAAAGCGGGTGGATGGCCCCATCTCAGCCCTCCCCTTAGCTCATCCTGTTTACACCTTCCTGTGACTGTGTCCAGGGGGAGGACTGGACCAGCTGGAGATGCATTACTCAGCTTTCCCCCAGGAGCAAAGCTGGCATTACAGAGGCAGCACCTGGCTTCTTGGGTTTTTCTTCTCTTAGCCATCACAAAATTAGCTTCTGAAGGAAAATCAGGAAACTGCCTTTCCTGTGGCAGCTCCAGGGATGCTGTGCACCAGAGGACTAAGCAGGAGATGGACAGTGAAAATGGCACATTGGATGGGTTGGCTTGGCTTGGCTTGGCTTGGCTTGGCTTGGCTTGGCTTGGCTTGAGTTGGGTTGGGCTGGGTTGGGCTGGGTTGAGCTGGATTGGGTTACGTTGGGGCCAGTCATAAGATGAAACAGACAGGTTAATCAATACCATTCCTGTACCTATGAAAATACTCTGGGCTCGTGTTGACTGCAGTCTGCCTACACAGATACAGCAGGGCACTTATAATCCAAGCAGAAATTTCAGGGGGTGAAAAAAAAATACCTTTGAAATGTTCCTTATGCGGAAGATTATAAACATTTTCCACTGGGGTGGGAGTTAATTTATTCACTAAAGGCTTGCCATGTACGAGTTCAGATTCTTGCTGAAATATAAAAACATTGGGCACTTCCTGAGGTGCCTCACACCCCGTGTGCATTCCCATTGCAGTTTGTTTCTTAGACATGGGCTCATTCCTGTCCCTTGAAAGACCACCTTTATTTCCACAACTGCCTACGTCGGCATCCACACTGGTCTCCAAGCTCCGCTCCTGGCATGAAAGGGGAGAAAATTATATTCAGCTGCTTTATTTCAAAATCGCTTTATTGCAATTGCAAATCTGTGCTTATCCTGCTAGTGATTAAGGGCTTTTTCCCATTTTTATTAGATGGGGTGTCTCTACCACCACATAACGCAGGATTTTAAAGCGTTGCTGCCCTTTCTAGCTGCTCTGGGTGCAGGCACTGCCATTTCCACAGCATTGCCTTGGCGGCTGTGTTTTTGGGATGTGCCAAAGCCAGGTCAGTTCATGCTCATGCTGCTGGTACAGCTGTTCCTCGGGTGATTTACATAATTTAATTTGTTTGTTGGGTTTTACAAATCTGTGATGTTCTCCACTGAAGTAAACTGACATCAGCATTTTCTGAATTATTTCCAATATTCTCCATCCGGATGTTTGATGGCACAATTACTATTTAGGAACAAATAATCATAAAATGCCATGGCGGAGAGTAGCTATTTTCTAAGTGCCCAGTCCTTCCACACGTCCAGTCCTGCCATCATCAGTGAAACTACTTGTGTTAAGTAGCGCTCTCCCAGGTTAGCAGAGCGTGCCAGCAAGGCGTACACATTTTGGAACAAACTCAGATTTAAAAATCCACCCTTTAGTACTTTGGATTAGATTAAGTTCCAGGTATTGCTGCGGTACTTCTTAAATGTGTTTAAATGTATTTTATAAATGTTGTGTGCTTGTGAACGCCAGCAGTGTTGCTCGGTGAGCAGAGGTCCAGCCTTGGGCTCGGCAGAGCTCGGGTCCGTTCCTGGTGCTGCCACTGGTCTCGGCTGAGCCTCCCAGTCTGCAAAAGCACGGTAATGATGACTTCTCCCTTAGAAAACTCCACTAGACATGCCCTGGGAAGGCAATGAGGAGAAAGAGGTGCAGCTGACTGCTTGCGTGATGCTGCAGCATGTTAAGATGTCATGTAAATTAGTATTTTTCAGGTTTATAACCTGTGGAAGCTTTGAAGCTAAAATACTTGTTTTTCAGTGGTCTCGCCCGAGAAGCCATGTGGATGTACGTGCTCTCGGGAGGTGCAAGGTTTTGAGCAGGTCAAAACTTCCTTTATTTAAAAGATAATTTTCCTTTCTCCTGGTTGAGAAAATGATGGTTTTCAAATGCTAAATACTTTATTTGTGCTCCTGGGTGCAATTTCGTAGAGATTTTTTTTCTAATTCATGATAGGGGAAAATGCATCTACATTTAAAAAATCTAGTTAGCTCACTAATGTACATTATTCAAATGCTTCAGAGCTGCTATGATGTACCTTGCAAATACAATCAACTTTACATGTCGCCTAAATAGAGCAAATAAAGTCACAGACTATTAAAAGGCAGAGCTGGATGGAGACTCAGGGAGTTGTCTAATTTGCCCATACTACCCAGGGTGAGGTCAGCTATACCCATAATATTCCCAAGAGATGGTTGTCTAACCTATCCTTAACTTCCAGTGGTGAGACCCTGCACCTTCCATAGGTATGGTCTTACCCCAAAAACATCTTTGTAAGATGTAACCTGAGTATTCCATCTCACATTTGACAGGTAAAGGATTTTTATATTTGTCTTTAGATACAGGTAAAATTGTAGTTAATAGATGTGAAGGGGGGGGGGTAGACATGGGTGTTACAGCTATACATACAGATAGAGATACAGATATATAGGTGAGGTAGAGGAAGAGATAGAGGTGGAGGTGGAGGTGGAGGTGGAGGAAGAGGTAGAGGTAGAGGTAGAGGAAAAGGGAGAGGAAGAGAGAGAGGGAGAGAGGTAGAAATATGCAGATACACAGATGTATAAATATAGAGACCATTTCAATCCTTGCCCACTTCTCTCTGCATGCAACGCCACCACCACCTTGGCACGAATTTTGAGGGGCTCGTAGTTTTTCACTGTGGCTTCCTTTTGTTTGGCAGCCCTCGAATGATGCTGGGGCGAAGGCTGCGTTTCTGCATCATCATCCTCGCGGTTGCCTGCGAACTGCCAGGGTCCCAGTGCAAATTTGGGCTGGTTTAGCCCCAGCTGGCTGCTGGCAGCTCTCCTGCCTGCCCATCACCCTTGTCCTTTGACGGGTGGCCAAGTCTCTCCCCTTTCCCTTCCAAAAGTGGGGCTGCGGAGGGCCAGCACCCCGGAGAGGTATTTGTGCAAATGGTGCCACCCGGGGACACCCTGCCCAGGTCTCCCATTATCCAAGGGGTCTGGATCTGGCTGCAGCATCTGGTCAGTTCTGCCTGTGCCCACAGCCAGCCGGTCTCGTGGTGTTCGTTGCGCAGGTGAGACCAGATCTACGTGGGTTTGCCCATTTGCCCGCACTCCTGCCCCTTTGTGCAAAAGACTTCTTGTGAAATTTTGGACCCAAGGACACATTTGCTTTTCTGGACTAGTCACCCCAGAGCAGCAATTCAGACCAGCCGGCAGCCTGAGATCCTGTAACTCTTCTGTCTCTTGAAATCCTATTTAATCAGCCTGCATTTTTAACTGTGATTTCTTCCTTTTTTTAATGCGGTGGTGTGCAATGTGTATTTCTGCAACTATGTGCATTGGTATTAAAAGCAGTTCTGTCCTGGACACAGGGCACTGCCTGGTTCTTACTGGGAAGGCCCTATGAATGTTTGATACTCTGTTCTTTTTTCCTTTTTTAATATATACTCAAATGAAAACAACCTTACTTTTGGTGAGCTGTGCTCAGGAAGGAACAACCTTACAACTTTCAGTTTATTTGGCCAGTTAGCGCACAGAGCAGCAAACAAATGACCCGTGCTCGTGGGACTGCCTTTAATATTTAATGAAGAATAGTGAAAAATGACAGCTGTGTTAGCCTCAAATCTCTTTCCTGCTTTGCAAACCTTGCTTTGCACTGAGCTTTTGCCTGAATCTTTGCATCTGTTGCTCGTGGGGCAAGAAGAATTTATCACATTTTTGTTACCTTTTTAAACCACTTGCTTCTTGTGAGTAGCTGGTGTGTTGTAAATGAGGGGCAGAAAAAAGCTGATTGCAAGTACAACAGTTCAGAGGTAATCTTTGTTCTGGGTTGGAGGGATGCATGTTGCTCTGTTTCCATCGTCACGCTAAAGATATTACAGATAATGAATGTCCAACAAAAATAAACACTGGTCTGTGTCACAGGAGTTAATAACCAAGTATAAAATATTTTTAGTATGTGTAGTCTATTCTCTAGCATTGCCACAAAGGTTCCCACAATTTTCCTTGGATGAATATTGCATCTAAACCAGCTTAATGTGTGTCTAAGCCCCCCTCATAAGCTGTATTTCATTTCTTCAGATTTCTTTGGTTCTTCCCTCTTGCCTCCTCCAAAGAACTCATTTCCCTATGCAGTTGCTTTTAGATTATTATCATGTCAATGACTCCACAAACTATTACTTCTTAGCCAAATTAAGCACATCAAGGTTTGGGGGTTTTTTTTTGTTCTTGGTTTTTTTAATGTCCCCTTAGAAATCACTTCTTTCATTTTATTAATTAGTGTAATTGGTGTATCGCTTGTTTCTTAATTTTGACTAAGCTTTTAACTTTTCTTTACCATCACAATGTCTAGAAGCACATATGCAGAAGTTCCTAAGGTCATTGATTCTCAAAGCTCTTGAGCTAATGGACTCCTTCCCAGTTTTTTCCCAAAGCTCTCCTCCTCCCTGTCAGAAGTATTTAGTGGTTTTAAGCAAGGTATATTTTTTTAATCTCCTGTTTCCTTAGCTCTACTGATGAAGCTGTGAGAGCTTCTGTTCTGGAGTTTGAGACCTGGAGGTTTACATCAGCAGAGCAAAATGTTTGCAACAGACACAATAGTTTCTTCCTGTGGAGATCCATAGGATCCAGGAATCGTAAAAAGGGAAACCTTATGAATTAAAAACAGTTTTGTCATTCCTGATAACGTCTGATGCACTCAAAGGTAAAAAAAAAAAAAAAAAGTTAAATCCCTATTTAGAAATAACTGCATGATACAGATGTCATTTAATAGCATCCAGAAAGGTGGATGCAGCAGAGGCAGGTTGTGTCTTTTTCTCACACGTAAATGCAGATTTGAACACATCATTACGCTACTACAGACTTACAGAATTACAGAATTACATACCTAAGAATTGAAGTCTTATGTGAAGACCTTAGTGTGTGTATGTGTGTAGATAGTATGAGAAAGAAAGAAATTGCCACTAATACATAACTTTCAGGAGGAAAAATCCTTTCTGAAAGGCGCATTGCACTGACATTCCCCGGTCAGAAGGAGTTGGCTTGTTTGTTCATTTGTTTGTAAAGGAAGAACGAATTGTGTTGTGTTGCTTCCCAGAGTTACAGAAACAAGGATAAAACCCGTTTAGTAAGTTTTCAAGTGCTTCTGTTCATGCAAATTGCCCCTGCATCTCACTCTTTGAACCATGCAAGTCAGGTTTTGATAAGGCTTAGGGCCTTTTGTATCGGTGTGGCTTAAATCCTAAATGTTGCAGCCACCTCTGCCAGGGTTTGGGGACAAGACTGCAAAGCCTGCGTCCCGCCCGGTACCGGCACTGACATTTTGCAGCGTGGCAGCGTCCCGGTGAAACCAGTTGCAAACTCCCCGCCGAGCGAGGCGGTGGGCGAAGAGCAGCCCCGCTCTCCGTCCCCCGCGGGGAGGGACCAAACGCCGAGGCGTGGAGCACCCATGGTCCGTTCTGAAGCCCACGCCATTGAGAGACAACCCGCCACTCAGAGAAGCAGACCCGGGGTCAGCTGAGATTTGTGGAGGAACTTTCCAACCTGGAAGCTTCCCTCCGCAGGACCACTGCGGCGCGGAGGCGCGTACGGAGATCTCCCTGCGGACGCCCATCCCGATTTCCATCTTTTGCTTTTCCCTTTCTCTATTTCTCCCTCCCGTTTAGGCTGCCCGTTTTTCAATTATTATTTCTCTGCCCCTTCTTATGTTTGCTTTATCTCCTATCCAATATATCATTGCCTAATTAGTCTAATTAACTAATAACCGCTCTGATTATTCTTTCAGGTCACTAATAACCACGTTTAAAAGACTTGAGCCATAATACCAATCCCTCTGGGGCTTCCTAGGTATATGTGCAACCCCGTACCGTTACTGACCATTTATCTTCTCAAGTCTCTAGCCACTTCCCCAGAGGTGCACCAGCGCCCATTGCCAAGGCAGTCTGGCACACTGTACGTTGCCTCATAGATGCAGTGGTACGCCTTTCTTCAACTGAAATGTGGTGACCCTGCTGAACCGTCATGCTGTTCCAGACTTGCGGTAGAAATTGTAGAGAGTAGAGTCCCAAACGGCGACCCAGCAAGGAACGGTGATGAGTTGAGTTGACATGAGATGCTGAGTCTGGACCCAGCGAGCAGAGGTGCCACGTGCACTGCGGGTGCTGGTGGACGTGCTGCTCGCGGCTGGATTCGGCACAGGCACGGCACCGCACAGTTGGGAGCTGCCTTACCATAAATCTCAAGTATTATGAGGTCTCCTGGGGTGAAGTAAAGCGAGTCATTTGCAAACAAGGGGTAAAGGTGGCTGCAGCCCCGTAGAGCGGTGAAGGTCATAATTCCCCGTAAAGGATTCCCCATGTTCCCACCGCCCCCAAGTTGTCAGATTGACCTGTGCGGAAAGACGCGGCGACGGATAAATCTCTCGCCTGCTGATTTTTGTGATTCAGTAAAGCGGTCAAGTTTGGTTTTTACCTGTTCATGTCAAATCTGAGCCTGTTCTCTTCTAAGGCTCCTGTTGCCCTGAAGGCACTTGCGATTTGTTTTTATGTTGATCTCTTACTTTACTAATATTCAAAGGTAAATTTTACATGTGGTAGTTTCAGTTAATCCTCCTTTTCTCAAATTAGCATTGTTTTTCTTCCCAACCCAGCTCTCTGGTGCCTACCTGATTGTGCATGAATTCTCATAAATAATTGCCAGTATCTCAGCAAGTTCATTAACTGATTCCCTGAAGACCCTGAGATGTGTGTCATCCAGACCTGATGATTTGTATATTAAATTTTTGCAAGTATTCCCCTACCTGATTTTTTTGTATCAACAACCGTATTGGCAAGTCTTCATTATTTCTAACTGTCAATATGTCTTTGTGGTGGTAGGTAAATTGATTCTGCAACTTGTTCAACGTTTTACAGTCATTACTCGTTTCACTTCATGCGTTATTGGATCCACCTTCTCTTTGGAGCTCCTTCCCAACGAAGTTCTCTGTGTGTTAAAATATCCATCCAGTTCTCCCTACCTCTTTCCATGCTAGCAGCTGGGAGGTCACTCTTCTTTTGTGGAGTTTCTCTCATTTCTCTTTGTGGGGCTGCGAGTGTAGGGGATTGATTTTTGGTTTTTTTCTTCTGCAACTGTAGCCTTAGCATATTTTAGGATGTTCTAGCTGTCTCCCACACTTAACAGTTTTTATATGTCTTTTTATTGCAACATGTTCCTAAGATTTCTCAAAGAATTAATGTCTGAAATCACTATACGTTGTGCAACAACCCATCACTTAATACGGTATATTGAATCATGGGGTTTAGCATCACAGCCATTGAAATTAGTGAGTGCTAAGGGCATCTATACCTTAGAGGACCTTGGCTTTAGTATAACTGCTTTTTATTATCCAACTATCACAAACAATTCTTTCTGTCAAAAAATAGATGGCTGCTCATGCATTTAATTTAGATTTGTCTACTACTAAATACACAATTGAGATTGCAGTCATCAATGATATTTTTCCTCCGGCGAAAACCTTATGGCCAAATCTGCCATCGCCCTTAGGACATAACTCCTCTTGCTTCTGTCTGATTTTCCAAGCCTGTGGTATATAAATCATAAATGCACAGTCTGTGCAGTGTTAAATTTTTAGGGCTCTCCCTTTAGTAGTAGTTGAATGTGAATATGTAAGGACAAAATTTGACCTTTAAATGACTATAAAGGGCCAAGGCAGATACTTGGCAAGCTTTTCTTATTGCAATATTAATCAAGCAAAGAATCATCATAATCCTGGAAACTAAATAGCCATTGTAGTGATTTTATCACCAGGGAAATTGTTCATCTGTCAGTAAGATTGTTACTAGGAAAGGGAAAATAGGGAGTGTTAAAATTGCTTTAGACCGCTGAATCATTGAGTCCCTCCAGACTCAAAGCTTGAATTGTTTTTTGAGAGGGGTGGGTTGAGAGGGGTTGCTGCAGGAAAGCTGTAGGTTAATCAGTTTCAGTAACACCAATGAATGTAAGCCTGATCTCTCTTGAGGACATGAGGAGAGTGCATGAGAGAAGGCAGGACGGAGAAAGGGACGGAGAGGCTTCAGAAACTTACTGTTTTGTCATTTTTTTGTTTCTGGATGTCCCTTTCACAGAGGAGGAAGGTTGTTGATAAAAAGAAAAAGAAAGAAGCGGGGGGGGGGGGGCAGCATAATGTTCACTGCCTATATTTTCATCTAATTTAATCCAGTGGATATTAATGAGGATGAATACGATCAAGACAGAAGGAGACGGACGCAGGCAGGCGGGAGGGACAGGGACGTGTTTGTGTGGGAGCATCCTTGCGGGGCCCAGAAAGCCGCATTGGAAGACGTTTTGCCTCTTGGGGCTCAGCATGACGTTACTGCACGCTGTGAGGGGGGGTGTCTGAAGGAGACCTACCTGTGCGGGAGTGTCCTCGGGGTGTGCTAGGACAGCCTGTCCCTCCACGAAACAGGCTTCGGTAGATGACGTCTCTGCTGGTGTCATTGCGTGGTGGCAGAGGGCAATTGCATGTGTAGCCAACCGAGCCATAACCTGAAGGATAGGTCTGTTGAGCTGTGGGTTGTGCTGGAAGGGGAGCTTTATCCTTCTGCTGTGGTGGGACACCTCTGCGTACGGGATGATGCCGAGGTGGGGAACAAGCATTGGTTGGCGAGTGTGAGTGTGGGGTGGCTCTCCATAGGGAATGGCGTAGATGGTCAGCATTGCAAGCCACCGGTAAGGTATGACGGAACTGCCTCCCAGCAAAGAGGGTTTGCACAAGGACACATGAATTTGGAGGTTGAAAGCGTTGGTATAAAAGGTGCCTCTGGGAAATTTGTGTAAGGTGTTGTGAACTATCTCCATACAACGAACGCAGAGAGGAGGGGGGGAATCTGTGCGTGCACGTGACGTGGACCCTCCTTGTACAAAAACGTCTCTTTGTGTGGGAAGTGGTATCTTTCTGTAGAAGGCTTTTGGGGGGGGTATCTGATGGCTGCCTGTGAGGGGGCGGGGGAGGGAGACGTGATGGCTAGCGCCTCCACCAAAGACTCTCTGGAGAGAATGGCACGCATGGAGCCACCAAGGATGCACCAAGGATGGGTACACGGGGGTGAGGGTCCCGCCGGGGGCATGAAGGTGGGCACGTGGGCAACGCCGTGCCAGAGCATCCCTCCAGGGCAGCCGCCCCACATCCCTGGGGACCGTCGGCCTCCCCACGTTCCCCTGGGGACCGCCGTCCGCCCTGCACAGCATCGCTCTCCACTGGGCAGGCCACGGCCACCGTGTCCTTCATTGTTGTCACCCCCAGATTGTGATACTGTCACAAAACTGTTGCTAGGCAACAAATGTGGTTACCGGGTCTCAGCGAATAGCTGAAGGGGAAAGCGAAGTGTTGCACCATTGTAGAGTAACCATAGCAATGACCTACTATTACAGACTAAAGAATTATCATTAACAATGTTAAAGTATCAAACAGAGGCCCGGGATCCAGAGACTTCCAGGCAACATCTCTGCATAATTGGGTTACCCAGGAAAGAGGTCCTAACTCTTCTGCAGCCCTTGGCTCCCTCTCTCCATCGTCTTGGTTTTGTTTTGGGGGTTGTTGTGGGTTTGGGGTTTTTTTTTTTTGTTTAAATACAACAAATGCGCCATGCGTTGGAGGAGATACTTGTAAAACCATAGAAGGGCCCACCAAAAAAAAAAAGAGTTGAAGGTGAATCTGCGTGCAGAGGGAAGAGCTCAGCAGGAAAGGTCCACTTCACTTGCCTCCACGTCGTGTATGGGGTTGTTAGGAAGGGATGCACAAAGGATTCCTCCACGATGCGTCGGTTGTTGCTCAGGTCTGGTGTTCTTCTTTTGGTTAAAAGTGCATATACCAGGCTAAAAGCAATGTAAAATGAAGAAGAAATAATACAAAGTATGCCAGTCCTGAAAAGTAGGTACTTTTTTCCCCAAGGTAGGCCGGAGAGGTGAGGTGCTTTCACAAAGCTTTTCTTCACAGCATGCTTTGAGGTCTCACTTTCCCAGGCCCGAAACGCGTTCAGGGTCTCCGATCTGTCTGTGCCCATGCATGTGCATGTGTCTGTGTGTCTGTCCATCTGTGTGTGCCGCTGTTCCTGCCTAGCTGCCCCCCAGGCTCAGCAGCGGGGCAGCCCCAGCCCCTACCCCAGGCTCCCCCCAGACCAGCCGCCAGCAGTTTTATGGCTTCCCCAGGTTTTGTTTTAACACCTCTGCCAAACTGTCACCTTTGTATTTTGCAGGTACAGAGCGCCATGAACTAACTTCCTGGAAGAGTTTTCCATCTATTTTCAAGTTCTTCAGCGAGGCAGTCGAGGCAAAGAACAGTTCAGTGAAACCAACTCCAACACGGCGCTCCAGCAGGATAAAATATGAAGAACTGTAAAAGGAAGGGGGAAAAAAAAACCAACAAACCACCACCACCACCACCATCTTCGCTGCTTGTTTTCTGCAAGCAGTCTCCCAGCCCCTCATTAGATTGTTTTCTTCCTAGAGCACAGGGTCGTGATGTATACATCTAAATAGCGTTTTGCATTATTTCTAGATGAGTGCAACTGTCAAAGAAATATGGGTTCACTGGTTGTGCTTCCTGTGGGCTGTAACTTGGATTTCGTGCTGCCCATCAGCGCGCAGATTAAGGCTGACAGTGGTACTGCACAGTGCAGCATGGTGCAGCTCTAATTGCCCTGACACAGCCCCGCAACCAAGCTGATGCCAGGATTTAACAGCTTCCTCGTGGTCCTATCGCCTGCAGGATTTTTTGCTGCTTCCTTCTATTTTGGGACAGAACAAAATAGGAGTTTTACTCGGTTTTTTAAGACGGCTCTAACTCAGAAGTGCTCACCAGCCCGTGATTTTACACTCAGTAGCCTTCTCTTTCTCTGGGACCAAGTGGGATCAACTCTTGACTCTTTCCTTTTCTGCTGGTAGGAGGGTCCAAGAAGTTTGGTCCAGACTTATCGGAAAGCCCCTTTGTTGTAGAGATTTTCTTCTCCTCCTGACAGATCAATGGCACATTATCTGTAGACCTTCTCTTCCTTTTGAAAGCTCC
Organism: Phaethon aethereus; assembly: GCF_964289735.1. Lineage (NCBI taxonomy): Eukaryota > Metazoa > Chordata > Aves > Phaethontiformes > Phaethontidae > Phaethon > Phaethon aethereus. Next base: position 87,923,218 of record NC_138577.1, on the reverse strand, counting down.
GCTTAAAAAAAATGCCTATTCATTAACTGGCTGGATCACACTGTGAATATGACAGGAAAAAAAAAAAACAACCAAAACCAAACCAACAACCAAGGGAGACACATTGCACATTTTCCTGTTTATTTTTAAACGCCAAGATGCTTCTGTTTTCGTACGCGGGGTTTGTAACGTCTTGCCATCCTCTGGTTATTCCCTTTTCCCAAGGCTCACGGGTTTGTCCCCACTTTCCCGGGGGGAGGGGTTGCGGACGGCGGGGCCGCCCTGCGTGGGGACCCCGCACCGCGTGTGGGGCGTGGGGGTGTTGGAGGCGGATGTAGCCGTCGCTGTCGGCAGCTTTTCTCCGCTAAAAACGTCTGATAAGCGACAAGACGTGCCTGCTAGCGTGCCCGGGCGGGCGAGCGTGCTAATTAAGCTCCTTTAGTGTTGATGATGCTAAATTAAAGTGATCTTTTCTTCAGTGGCCGCGCCCGCCTCGCCACTCGTATGCTGTAAGTGCCGAGGAGGCAACGCTCCAACACACCCCACAACCCCATATTTCCTACTTTCCACCCCACACCCCCTACTCGACCCCCATCCTACACCCCCCATATTTCCTATCGCACAGCTGGGGGCCGGGAATGGCGGGGGAGGAGCGTTAAAAGGAGGTGATGGCGGAGCGCGGGGTGCAGGGGCAGCGATGCCCGTGGTGGGGTGCAAGGAGACACCTGGCCGGGTTTGGGCCGAAATCCTCCGGCTGAGGGGCTCTCCACACCTCCTGCATTTAACTTCTCCCCTTTCCAAGCATCCCCACACTCCATCCCACACCCCCGGGAGGGAACTGGGGAGGGGGACCCTGTTGCTGAGGGGGAGAGGTCCGCAGCCGGCCAAGATGTCGCGGGAACGGATCTGTGGTTTTTAAGTGTCCGTAAGAAACAAAGTGTACGAAAATTCCTCTTCGTAACGTTTTTGCCCGTTTTTCCTTCGTTTTAAGGCTTTTCTCTACCTATCCCGGCTGGCGTTACCGCTTGGGGGGAATGGGGGGGGGGGGCTGTAAAGCACAGGAGGGTCCTCGCCGCTGGCATTTCGCTTGCAGGGAACCAAAGTAATAAAGATTCTTCTTTTCTCCCTCCTTCGTGTGCGCTTTGTCCCGTCACGCCGCGCCCCGCGGGAGCCGCGGTCCCTGGTGGGCAGCCTGGGGCTGTGCGGGGTGTGTGTGTTCCACCCGCCTGGGAAAACACGCGGCGGGGGGGGAGGGGTGGCGAGTTTGCAGACAGGACCCCGACCGGGTGGGTTTTGGGGTTTTTTTGGGTGGAGGGAAGGTGTGAGCTCCGCCACCCCCGCCCCGGGCCCTTGCCTCCACGCAGGGCTGCGTGTCCCAGCCCCACGGCCCAGCGACCGTGGGCTTTCCCCCGTCGCTACTTTCCGCGGAAAGCCGCGCAGCGCGCCCGTAGCTAACCCTCAACACTAAATAATACAAAAATACACCCTGGGACACGGGTTTGACCGGTTCCTGGGGGGGGAAGTGGAGGTTTTGGGGGGGGGGAGCATCTCCTCGTCCGTGTCGCGTGGGAAGGTGACAACCGTCGCCCTAAAGCGCACTGAGGAAGGACGAATGTTGATTTAATTGAGCCCTTCTCGGTCAATGTTTTTAAAGTGGCCCCTCCGCTCGTCCCTCCCGCCGTCATGTCTTTGAGGAGGGAGAGGTTTGACATCAGCCTCCTCCCGATGTCATCACGAGGAAACTCCTGGGCAATGTGATATCATGCAACAGACTGTGCCCTGGGTAATTTTGCGGCTGGGCGTGCGAAAGTGACCAAAAAAACCGAAAAACATACAAGCAAAAAAACCACACACGCACAAAAAAAAAACAAACCCACGCACAGAAAAACCCAGCGAAACTGACCCTAGGATAGGATCTACGGGAGACTACCCCAGTCCCTCATGACCCAAAGGCTCATGGCCCGCCTGCCCAAAAGGTTTGCACAAGAAAGGGGGTGCAGGCAAAATGTTCCGCGAGGAAAACAGCCAGCGCGCCCCCAAACACAGCAGGGCTGCGGGGGGGAGGGGGGGCCGGTGCAGAAATGAGGGCTAAAAAGCAAAGAAATCCCTCATCTACGTTGCGCACACATGGAGATACGCTGGCTCCAATCAGAAGATGCTGATGCTTTTCATGGGAATACGCGTTTTTCCTCTGTCCCCGAGAAACATCCCTAATCGTTGGGGTCTGTTTTGGGGGTTGGGTTGTTTGGTTTTGGGTGGTTTTGGGTTTTTTTCTTTCCTTCTGGGAATTTCATTCGGAAGTTAAAAATGAAAAGTGTCAGATCTCAGGCTCTGCGGAGCCACATCTTGCACCATTCACAGGTCAGCGAAACCAAAAACAACCTGCCAGGGATGTCCGCACCCACCGCACAGCCGGGAGCCGCGGGGTGCGTGGCCGTGTGCCTGCCTTCGTAGGTATCCGGATTTGGCAGGGATCTGCGTGTCCGTGCCTGTGCGTGTGCCCGCATGATGCTGACGCACTCGGCAAAGCGTGAAAAAATGCGCCTCTCCAGAAACTTGGAAGGAGACGTCATTTATCACTGTGCCGTCATAATGCCACAAATTTTCACTTTTCTGTTCCATTTCGGATTGCATGTGTTTGTGAGTATTTCACTAGATCAGTGACAGCTCTTTATTTGCATAATTATATGCTCTGGTCTGAAGAGAAAACTAACCCGCAAATTTCATGGGTCACCAAACTGCAACAATCAATGTTTTATCACGTATGCTAAGCAAAACCTAAGGAGCTATATGAAGTTTCTTGGGGAGTTTTCGCTCCTCAGAAAATTAAAGATTTTGTGCCTCTTGAATAGATGCGAAATCTTTCCGAGCTCTTTGTAACCGCATTCCGTTTGAAGGCAAAACTAGAGATTAGCTCGTAGATCTGGATTTCAGACGCACTAGCATTATTACTTCAAAGTGGATTCAGACAAGCAGCTTTACCGCATCTCTAAATTTCGCCGTCCTAAGTACTGTCATTTAAATGGTGGAAGGAAAAAAAAAAAAAAGAAAAAAAAAGAAGAAAAAAAAAACAACAAACCGAAAAGTGGCCAAAAGTGACAAATGCAGATAATCGCTCCCTCTCTCATCAAGCCCGCAGTGACCAGTGGGTTTAATTTCACCCGTTCAGAGCGGTTTTATTCTTTCTGTTGGGCGCTTCCCCCCTCCCCGCTCCCTCCCCGACCCTCGTGTAAAAATAGAGATATCGGGTATAAATACGGGGGGGGGGGGGGAGAGAATAAAAAAAAAAACACATTTCCCGAGCTGCAGAATTTGTTCTGGTCCATCAGTTGCACAATAACCGCACGCTCCAGTTATAAGACACACACTCCAAGTTTCCCTCTCCATCAGAACGCCTTGTTATGAGGAGGAAGGGACCTGGTGATGGGAACTGACCAGCGGTGAAGAACCCCATCTTCATCCTCCTCCTCCATCCGCACCCTGGACTGCTGGAAATGTTTATATCTTGCTTTGAGTCGATTAAAAAAATAATAATAATAATAATAAAATTAAATAAAATTAATAAAAGCGTTCTTTCAGACTTTGGGAGGTCCTCTCAGATGCGCCGGTGAACGCCAGATTCTGGGGTCACCCCACCCAGGTTTGACCCAAAGGTTCCCCTGGTTTCCCAGCCGTGACCTTGCTGGGGGCTTCCCCCCACGGTTTGCAGCCTTGCGCTCGGGTCCCTCTAAGCTCCTGGGAAGGAGAAACTTTCTGAAAGGGGCTTATTTCAAGTCACACAGACCGCAATGATCTCCTGACCCCATCAGCAGCGCCGTGGGAAGGACGGCACTGCGTGGGTTGCGAGTCCGGAGTGGAGAAGCGTTTCTGCGGTCCTATCCTGGAGGTTTTGTTGTAGTTTGTTTTTTTTGTTTGTTTTTTTCCTTTCATTAACGCCAACCCGAGAAGCCTTTCCCGCGGGAAGCGGGTTTCCAGCACAAGCTGGCACCCGCGAAGTGCGGGGGAGTTACTTGGGGAAGATTTGACTCCTGAGTGATTTCCACACGCCCAGCTCCAGGCAGACGCCAACCTCCCACCGCCTTCCCCGAACACGAGTGGGAAACAAAAATCGTGCTGGGAAACGAGAGTCTCTTCACCACCCCTCGCCTGGCTGACGGCGCGGGGTCCAGGGGGGCCGGGGGGGCCCGGAGATCGAACCCTCCCCGCCCTCCAGCCATCCCCTACCCGGCGGCGGGTTAAAATGTGCCTCTTAAATGCCCCCCGCACCCCTCAAGCGGGGCTAGGTAAACACGGGTATTTCCAGGGGACGGTGCTGCAGGCGGGTTTATCCCGGCGGAGACAAAAGCATCAGTTATTTCCCCCTAAACGCGGCGCAGGAGAGAGCTGACCCCTCAGAGGAAAGGCCTGGGTCGTCTCCTTTTGTGGCTTCGCTTTCTCTTTTACTCACGCCCCACCTAATCCCCTCATGCCTGGCAGAGGACTGTCTCCAGACTTCTGCCTTCAAACCCCTTCTTTAAGGCTGCTCTCGCTGACACAATTAGATAAATAACCTTCCCGCGCATCTCCCCTCCTCCCGGGACCCTTTTACGCCTTCTCTTTCTAAGCTTGACTCGCCAGACGACGAGATACTGTTTTGTTTTCCGTAGCAAAGCCGTGCAGGCAAAGGGTCCCTCCGTGTCTCCCCGCAACATGCAGGTACCCAAAATAACGTCCTCCTCAATATTATGTCCTGTTCGCTTGCATTTTGTGGAGAAGACAGACAGGAATATTACAGGGAACTTGTAAACATTGACCTGACCTGCCTAAAGCGCCTGACCTGCTGCTGCCAGGTCGCCCACGGCTTTCGCCAGCTCTCCCTGCCCACACGCCTCACTGCCAGCCGGTGTCTTCCCTACTTCACTTGAGATCCAGCCTTTAATTCGGGCTAATGGGGGAGATCTCCCCCTCACACACCTTCCTACGTGCGATTCAGACTTTTGCTCCTTTTCCTCCTTCTCCTTTTCCTCCTTCTTCTTCCTCTTCTTTTCCCTCTTCTTCTTCTATTTCTTCTCCTTCCTCTTCTTCTTTCTTTCTTTCTTCTTCTCCTTCTTCCTCTTTGTCTTCTTCTTCATCTTCTTTTTCTTCTCTTTCTTCTTCTTCCTCTTCTTTTTCTTTATCTTCTTCTATTATTATTATTAAGGGTTTTGGATTATGAATGGTTTACTTCATACTTGCCGCCAACTTAGAGTGCATGCTCTCTCGGGACCCTGGGGGGGGCGGGGGGCGGGTTGGGCGCACGCCCGAGCTGCGAGCGACGGGCGCTGCGCGGGGGGCGATGCCGCCTTGCCTTTACCGCGGCCTTTCCCCGCCGGCCCCCCACGCCACCAAAACCGGCCGTACCCAGCCCCAGCTGGCACCGCTCCCGAAAACCGTCCCAGCGGTCGGGCGGCGGGGACACCACCGGCGCGGGGGGCCGGGTCTTCCCCCGGCCCCTCCCGCCCCTGGCCCCCCGACCCCGGCTCGGCGGCTCGCGGCGGGCCCAGCACCATGGACAGCGGCGGCGCCGCCGCCGGGGTCGGGGGTCCCCGCCGACCCCACTGACCCCCCCGGGGGGACTGCCCCTCCCCAGACACTGCCAAGCCCCCGTCGGCGTCTTCCAGCAGCGTCGGGACCCCTCGATCCTGCCGGGGGGGAGCCGCCGCCCCCCAGTCGGAGTGCCTCTTAGGGAGGGGTTGCGGGGAAGGGGGCCTGCAAGGCGCTGCTGTGGTCACTTGACTGTCGCGACAGACGGTAGACGCGAAGGGATGGCGGGGAGAAGGTCTTCATCCTCCTGCTGCACCCCAGGCAGGGGAAGAAGAGGAAGGTGAGAGAGGAAAAAAAAGAAAAGAAAAGAAAAAAAGAGAAAAAAGTTAATTCCTCGGTGCAGTCCCCCCGCCCGGTGCAGCTCGCCCCCTGGAGCGGGGTGGGTGTCAGAGCCGTCCGGGGCCCCCGAGGGACCGTCATCCCCCGGTGCATATCGTGTACACACGTGTCTGTGTGTGTCCCCCCAGCCCCTCGCCGAGGAGAGACCGATCGCAGGGCACCGGGACCGGGCACTGTCCCTGGAGGGGGTGGGCTTGGGCCCCCCCGCGCTGCGGGTACCCCCCCGGGGACAACTCCAGGCCCAGGGACGGCTGGAGGGGATCGGGGACCAGGAATCCGTTTGCTCCGTCCCACAGCCCCGCCGCCGTGGCTGATCCATTGTGTATGTGCCCCCCACCCCACATTGTCGTTTGGGGGCTTCCTGGGCGTCGGTCCCGGCGCCCCCCCGGCCTGACTGAAGCCATCACCGACCCAGAGGTCGGCGGAGGGGTGCGGGCTGCCCGCGGGGAAGGCAGCGGGGGTACCTGCGGTGGGAACCCCGCTGCGGGAGGCTGCGGGGCGTTTTGGCTGCGCAAACACCCTCCCCGGCTCTCCACAGCGCAGGGGGCTTCGGCACACAGGGAGACGCCCGCATCAAAGACTTGGCCACACGCACACGAAAACGAAGGTTTAAAAATTTTGCAGCGCTGAATATTCACCTAGAATGGTTTAATTTCCCTTTCAATTTATTTTCTTTTTTTTCCCTTTCTTTCTTTTTAATTTAAAAAAAAAATATTGCTTTTTAAGAGTAAATGGAAACAGAGCTCTGCGCCGTTACTACGGTCAGGGAAAAAGCACCCCCGGGCCCCCAGTGAGCCCTGGGCTCTCCGAGCGCTTCCCAAGCAAATGCAATCGCTGGAGTTTCGTTAGGATCCGCCGCAACTTTTTGGATTTTGACCCCAACTGCCCAGATTTAGTTGCGTTTTATGGTGATTTGAAGGTTCGGGGGTATTTTTTTCGGCGGGGGGAGTGGGTTGTTTTTTGGGTTTGTTTTTTTTTTAGATCTCTTACTACTCTGTCTCCCTTCCCAGGACCGGGTACGCCTCTCCCCCTTACCCCAAGCCGGCGGAGCCGGCGGCACCGGGCCGCCCTCACCGCGTCCCCCCGCGCTGCCCACCCGCCGTGCGTGGCCATGACCGCGGCCCCGCTCCCACACGGGAAGGAAAGTGTCGTTCAAAGGCGTTTTTTCCCCGTCCGTGCTCCCCTCCGCCTGGGCAGCGCAGAAAGTTTCCCGTGCGAATAAAGCAAATGTATTTTATTTCCCTTTTTGGAGACTTTTAAAAATTATTTATTCCCCGCCCCCCTCTTTGTAAAGAAATAATCAAATCTTCCCCAACCCGAGAAGGGGTCCCGAGACCTTCTGTGCGCTTTCCTCGCCCTCTCTCCCCCCAACCCTTCCAAGTCGTTTGAAATGACCTTTCTTTTCTGTCTTTCGGCCATTTCCCGGTGTCACATCCACGCTGCCCGCGCGGCCCCGGTCCCGCATGGAGGAGGGAGGGATGTTAGGGGGTGTCCTCCTCGCCATCCCGCTGCCCACTGACCGACCCTCCATCCCCATCAAATGCGGTTCGGGGGGAATCAGCCTTGACTTCGGGCGGGGTTTTCTCCTATCGCCGGGTCGCGACATGCAGCGGCCCCGGGGGAGAGAAGAGAAGGGGCGGGGGGGGAATCCAAACTCCGAAGGTGTTGACAATCCTTCGGGAAATGGGGAGCTCTCCTCCCCGGCCGGACACCTCCGGTGAGGAGGAGAAGGACTGGCTTGGCCGCCGAGCAGCGCTCAGCCCCGGAGGGGCGAGCTGGGGAGGGGGCTTGGCGAGCGGGAAGGCAGGGAGCCCTCTCCTATTTTCGTCCCTGCAACGAATACCTGGGCAAGCTTAGTCGCCGAGAAATTCAGAGCTCAGAGCAGGCAGAGCTCCGGGAGAGCACGGCTCCCTTCCCAGCTCGGTGCAGTTTGGTTGCGTTTGGCTTGGTTTTGGGGTTTTTATTATTTCGCGGAAAGGTAGAGGGGATTTGTTAACGTTTAACTGGAGTTAGAACAAAAGCCCAACTCTTTAGCATATAAGTTTTCATTATCAGCTTTCAACCTTGCAAAACTAGAGCCATTTGCTTAACTTAATCTGTAACATATGTTTGCAACAGTAGCAGATTTTTTTTCTTCCTTTTTTTTTTTTGTGTGTGTGTGTGGTTTGGAGCTGATCAAGTTGTAAATTTTCCGCCTTAGGTTTTCAGCGCCTCCTAGTTACAGCCTAACACCTATTGAGAGAGAGAGAGACTCCACAAAGATCCCGCGGCACCAAATCCGAATAATCCGATCCAAAATCCCTAATAAAGTTTACCAATCAGGCCACTCGAACTCCTTTCCACTGATAAAGGAGCTGCCACGTTTCTGAGAAAATGAGTTGAAATGAGCAGTTCAGCACCATCCCCATCCCGCCTTGTCTTGCGAGGGATTTTTTAATTTTTTTTTTTTTTTTTGGTTGTCTCTGGGATCTGCCTGGTGATCCCCTGTTTACTGTTACTTTTCCCCGTCTCTTAGGCCACTTTCCTCAAGGTACCGCGGGGATGCTGCCAATGGTACCAGCCTCCCAGCTCAATTAATAACGCTAATAATGAGCAGCGACAGCGCCGGTGGTGATCAGACCGCAGACCGACGGTCTCAAGCCTAATTCGGCTCTTGGTTAATTTCATCTCCTACAAGAAACTTTTTAAAATCTCGAAGATAATTTCTTCCGCACGCAACTGAGGTTTGGTCTTTAAATGCGGGGATTGCCGTCGAGCTAACGGGGTGAGGAGTGATTTTGGAAAACACCCCACATTGAGCGTTATCAATCTTCGCCTGGGGTACTGACGCTCGCCTTGGAGGGGAAAAAAATTAAATTAAATTAAAATCATAGCAATAAAAAACACACAGAGTGCCTCAAAACCCCCGACAAGATCAAAGGCCCGTCCTTGATTTTATGGCTCGTGCACTTTGAATGCGTCGTAATTGTTTTGATGGGTTAATGACAGAGTGCCACGCAGGCTGCCTCCGGATGACGTGGTTATACTCCTGCCGAGACGGGACCCGCGGACCCCTTCCCGCGGCACCGGCGCCCAGCCCGCGGCTCTGCGCCCGAAAGCGAGAGCCGCTGAGGCCGGAGGTAACTCACTGGGTGCATTAGGACACGCGTGGGCGTGAAAGAGCTCCCTTCCCTCCCGCGGCCACACCACGGCCCACCAAGGGCCTCAGCCCCAGCCCGTCGCCCCTCTTGCGCCCCGCGGGGTTCTCTGCGGGTGCCAGCGCGGGCGCGGAGCTGGCCGCGGCAGCGTGGGCCGGCGTGGCGGCGTGTCCCGCGAGGCGGAGCGCCATCTAGCCCCCGCCGCGGGAAGCGGCGCGGCGGCGGGGCGGCGGCGGCGCGGAGAGGTCCGCGGGCGCGGAGAGGTCCGCGGGCGCGGAGTGGGCAGCGCTGCCCGGCGGCGTCGCCGGGGGCCGGGGGAGGCGCGGGGAGAAGCCCCGCTCGGCTTTCGACGGGACTTCTCCGCTCTTTGTCCCTCTTTTGTTGGCCCGTTTATTGGGATCACCTATTTATCCTTTTTTTTTTTTTAATTAATTGATTCCATGCGCAAAGGCTCCACGAGGTGCAGATCGAGGCGGGGGGCGCCGAGCGGTGCGCACCTGGCTGTGCACCCCCGGGGACTCGCCGTCCCGGCTCCTGCCGGAAAAATGTGAAGGCGACAGAAAAAAAAAAATATTTAAATGTAAATATGTAAAAATAAGCGATGCTGTGGCGTTACCATGAGGAGTAATGGAGCAAGCAGGGTGCGGGGTGGGCGCACCCCAAGAGGCGATTTGTGGAGGGGAAGAGCATAGGCTGCTTTAAACGTTACCTGATCGCAGCAGCAGCGTGTGGGGTGAAACTTAGAAACAGAAAATGTCCTCATCTACAAAGGAGCAAACGGGCGGACAAACTTTTCCGGGTGTTTAGCTCTGCCTCGCACAAGAGAGAGGAAAACACCGGCAAGACGTATGAAATGACCGCTGCGGCTCCCGTCCCGTCCAGGGTCACCTTGTACTGCTGAGGCTTGTAGGGATCCCAGGGAACACAAAAAAAAAAAAAAAAGCTTCTCGCTCGTGTTGGCGTTATTTCTGTAAAAAATCAGGGCAGACGCCGGCGGTGTGCACTCAAACATCTTCACTGCCCGGCCCTTTTAAATTTTCACTCCATTATTTCAGAATTCTCAGTCACGCACAGATATTTCCTTACAGAAAACCATACCATTTTCCCTTCTGCTATATCGTTTTTGTTGTTTGGGGGTTTTAATAACTTACTGATTCATGTTGTGCCTACATCAGAGTGACAAAATGATAGCGCAGGTCTCTAGCCTCTTCCTTCCCTTTCTCTTTCCCTCTCTTCCTTCCTTCCTTCCTTCCTTCCTTCCTTCCTTCCTTCCTTCCTTCCTTCCTTCCTTCCTTCCTTCCTTCCTTCCTTCCTTCCTTCCTTCCTTCCTTCCTTCCTTCCTTCCTTCCTTCCTTCCTTCCTTCCTTCCTTCCTTCCTTCCTTCCTTCCTTCCTTCCTTCCTTCCTTCCTTCCTTCCTTCCTTCCTTCCTTCCTTCCTTCCTTCCTTCCTTCCTTCCTTCCTTCCTTCCTTCCTTCCTTCCTTCCTTCCTTCCTTCTTTTTGTTTCTCTGTCTTACTTTCCCTCCTGTCTCTTTCTTTTTTCTTCACTTCCTCCTTTCTCTCTCTTTCTCTTTTTCCATCTTTCTTTCTCTCTTCTCTTTTTTCTCTTTATTTTTCTTTCTTCACTTTCTTTTATTCTCTTTATCTCTTTCCTTCTTCACTAATTCTTGTCTTTAGCTCTTTCTTTTTTCTTTCTCTCTTTCTTCTTGTCTCCTCTTTCTTTCTTTCATGCCTTTCTCTCTTTCTTTCTCTCCTCTCTTCTCTTTTTCTTTCTTTGCTTTCTCTCTCCTCTTTCTCTCTTCATTCTGTTTCTTTCTTGTCTTTCTCCCTTTCTTTTTTCCTCTTTCTAGCCTCTCTTTCTTCTCGTTCTCCTCTCTTTGTATTTCTCTCTCCCTTGTTCTCTCTCTTTCCTTCTTTCTTTCCTTCCCTCTTTCCCTTTCCCTCCCCCCCTTCTCTTCTTCCGCCCCCCCCCCCGCATTCCTTTCCCTCTTTCCCTCCTCTCTCCGTTCCCACCCGAGGCCGTGGGTGCGTGGACTCCCGTCCCGAGCGGGTGTCCGCAACTTCGCACCCGCTGCCGAACGCTCCCAAAACGGGGAGTTCTCTCCGGAAAGCCAGAGCTTCCCCGCCCCTCCCCACCGCCGCTGCCTGCAGCCTCGTGGGGCAGGAATGACGAAATTAGCGCAGGGATAATGACAGTATCGGGCTCTTTCGGCAGGTCGCGATATTGTGCCCTGGCGCGACCCGGGAGAGTAGGCTCGGCGGGCAGCCCCTCACCGCGGGCGGGAACTGGGGAGGGCCTGGGTGGCACCGGGTGCCCCCCCAAATCTACCCACCCCCCGGACTCTCCCCTCCCCAAGGCTGGGGGGCGGGGGCTTTCACCCCGGGGGTGGGGAGGCTCGGCCTCCGGGAAGCCCTCCTGCACCCCACCACCGAGTTTTGCCTAAACATGAAACCTTCTCCCGGACCGGGAGCCCAGCTGTTTAATTTAACATTGATTTATTGCTTTTAGAAGTAAATTTACACACATGCCAACAGCACTCCGTTTTGTTTCCTCCAGACCCGAAGATTTATTTTCTACTTAGCGCTTGTCTGATAAAACAATGTCCTTTAAACTTTATTACACACCGATGACGGAATCTGTCTTATTTTTGGTTGGATTTATCGCTCTGCTACTTTGTGGAGACTTTTTGTGATACGGCAAGAGCTGAGGTCAGAAAATACGCAGAAAATGAAAGGCAGGCACTGAGGTAAATAGCAGCAAAGGTAGCAGCAGAGAGCTGATGCTCTCATGGCCCCTGCTAGGGTCCGTCTACAGCCGGGACCGCAGTTAGAAAAAGGGGGAAATCATCCTAATTTGGAGCATGCAGGTCGTTGGGCTTTTGGGGGCTTTTTTTTCAGTGGTGATGCCTGGCTCTCCCTTCACTTGCAGGAGTAAGGGGTCCCTAGTAGCTCATGGCTCTGCGCAGAGGCAGTCCGTGGAACGTATCTGTAATTACTGAAGGGAAGAAATTCAGGGTTATCCGTGCCATGCTGCCTTACCTCTGCACAGTAAACGCCCAATTACCAAATCTATCTGATGGCCGAACTCGGGGGAATTAGACTGTACTTTGAAGCAGCTTTTACGGTACATTTCATCTACGTTTTGGTTTTCTTTAGTTCTCACTAAAAGGCCACTTTCTTCTTTTGACTGATATACTGTCTTTGTGTCCTTCGTTTCACGCTCTCGGAAGGAAAAAAAAAGTTCTTACATCTTGAGGGGGGGAAATAATAATAATAGTAAAAATAACTATTATTGATGTTGTTGTTGTTATTGTTGTTGTTGTTATTGTTGTTGTTGTTATTGTTGTTGTTGTTATTGTTATTGTTTTACAACTGGGAGCTGGATTTCTTCTTCCCCCTTTTTTCCCACCCTAGGTGTAAATCGCTTATTTTAGGGCCGTGGCTGCTCGTACTAACGAAAGGTCCTTCAATAAGAGTGTGGACGGAGGGATACTCCAGCGGTATTGAGAAGGTAAAATCAGAGATGGACACAGTGTGAACAAATCTCTCTCTCCTCACTCCCTCTCCTTTTTTCTTTTTTTTTTTTTTTTTTCGTGTGTGTGTTCCTGGGGCTCGGTCTCACAAACTGGTTTCTCAGAGAGGCATCTAATAATCACTTTAGAGATGTTCAAATGAGGACATTCGCTCTTTTCTAGCAAGAAGTAAAGATGTGACAGGTTTTGTTATCGGGGGTATAGTGAGAGCTTTGTAAGATATTCCCTTTCTTTCCCTATAAATACACCATCCTCAAATAAAGACCCCCTGTCTTAAAGCGTGACTCTCCCCGCTGGCTCTGTCCACTTTTTGTCCGGTGTGTCCACATAAATCCAAACTTCATGTCACTTAACATATTTCAATAATTTTTACCAAGCCAGGCAGGGTTATGGGGGGGTTAGGGGTGTTTTTTTGGTTGGGTTTTTTTCACCTCTCCAGAAATTGTACATGACTTTTCCCTCCTGATGCCCCAAGCCGTCCTTTCCCTGGACCGGCCTCGGTGGCAGAGAAAACCAAGGGCCGCCCCCCCGCCCCAAGTAAATAGCAGGGGGACGCTGCGGAGCGCTGGAGTTTCCCCTGGCCCCGTTTTCTGGTCGGCCTTTGGGGGAAAAAAAGGAGAAAAGGAAAAAAAAAGAGCGGGGGGGTGAGAAAAAAGCAACCTGTCACTCAGAAAGGGGCCGTTTCCTTAACCTCTCTGTCCCACACCCATGGGACAGGCCGGCTCACTCTGTCCCCCTACACACACGGACACGGGTGGGCACAGGGACCCTTCGGGGGGGTCAGCCCCCCGCCGCCACCCCTGGTTTGTGAGACAGGGAAGGGCAGGCCCCAGGCTTCGGGGGGCAGTGAGGAGGGTCCTCCCGTGATCCTGCATCTAGGGGGAGGGTGTGGGGGATAAAGTGGGGTTGGGATTTGGTTCCCCTCCTCCCCATCACGGCGGGGAGGGCTCAGTCTCGAGGTACAGCCGCAGTCCAGGTGGGGAGTGTGTGTCCACACACCCTCAGCCCCGGCTGGGGGTCGCTCTATGGAGTGTGTATAGGGGTGTAGGGCGGGGGTGTCAGTAGGTTTTGCCATCTCAACTCTGGCAGGGCCGGGCAAGCGGATCATCTCGGACCCCCTTTCTCGGGTTGGGGAGAAAGCAGCAAAGGGTCGTTTTGGGTGCAGGCAGTATCTGCAAAAGGTTCCTGAGGCTCCTCCGGGAAAGTCTCCGGCCTTCTATTGCAGAAATGGTTAAAAAAAAAAAAAAAAGAGAAAGAGAAAGAAAAAGGAAAAGGCAGGGGTGGTTGTAGATCCCGATTTCCCCCCTCCCCAAACAAAGGGACAAAGCTTGGTGAAATAGCCCGGGAAGCATCGCCTCGGTCCCCGGGACAAAGGTGGGAGCGGAGAAAGGAGGAGGAGGAGGAGGAGGAGGGGGCTGGATCGCACCTCCCCGGGCTTCTGCTCTGGAGGGAAGAGGGGAGGACGTGTGGAGGGAGGAGGCAGGTAAATAAAATCTGAGCTGGAGCGGTGCTGAACCCGGCATCCGTGACCATGCCTGTGCAGAGTTCCGCCTTGATATGCAATTAAATCACAGCAAATTCCTCTTTAAATAATATCTTTGGGAATCCTTCTTTAAGATTCGAGGATGTCTGAGGTTAAGTAGCTTTTAAAACGTCAGTTCTAAATGGCTTATGCAATGAATAGCTACCTTCAAATCCTAAAACCATTATAAATATGCTATACATATGGATGCCAGTTTATCTCTACATATTTCTTTTTAAAATGAGGGAAGCGTTCATAAAAAGCTACTTGCAACACTTTATTTTAGGAAAGCAGATGTTAATTTTTTTCACATATCATTTTATGACCAAGTACATGTGTAACATTGGAAAGCATCCAGCGCGCCTCTATTATTTGCTAAAAGACTGTTAGCTGAGCCGTATTATTCCCGGCATAACCAAGGTATAGGTTATATCAATAAAATAAACATCTGTGATTTTAGCAGGAGAGGCAAAAAAAAATTTTTTTTAAGAGTTCCTATAAAAGTGGGGAAAGCGTCTGTGTAGGGAGAGCACACCTGCAAAGGAGTAAATTGGCTATTTACACAGCCACGCCGAAACCAGGCTTCTGGTGAAAAGGGGGGGGGGGCAAACCCCCACGGGAAAAACGCGACCCTGACCGTGGGTTTCTGCATCCCGGGAGAGGGATGGAAAGCCCTGGGATATTTTCTAGGCGAGGATTGCGCTCTCCCTCCTCAAGAGCAGAGAGTTTAGCTGGCAGGAATGTATGAGCCGCAGTTTCCTCCTGTCAATGTTTAAGAATTCCCAGAGACTTAAAGGGGATGTGTTGTTTTTTGGTTGGATTTTTTTTTTCCACCCCTCTCCGCAGCAAAATATCTGCGGGAGATGCTGGTGCTCGCGGGGAGTTTGGCGACGGGCTCGAGTACGTGAGAGGCGCGAGGCATGATGCATTGGCATAGTAATTAGCCGTATGCAATATTTATCGCCCCGTGATGTTTGTTAGCGGGCAGGCGAGCGCACTCGGATTGAGGTTTAACAAATCGGAGCGTTATTGATCAAATATAATGAATAAATATACATATGTATTATTTATCTGCGCACACACATATACAGGCGGGCGGGAGCGCCTCATTACTGAGGATGAGGAAGAGCTCCTGCCTCCCCCTCAGCCCTGCCCCTGTGCCGAGGGGCGGCCGAGGCGGCTTGGGTTTTGCTGTTGAGTTTTTTGTTGTTTTTTTTTTTTAACATAAAATGCTGCAAATACGAAAAAAAAAATAGGCCACCGATAAAATTGATCTCAGCATGGAGTATAATTGTAACAAAACGCTGCTGAGCAAAAACCGAGGGGCTCGCTGGCTGGGGCAGCCTCGTCGCGAACCATCTGGCGCGTATTACAAGCGGTGCTGTAAATATTGCTGAAAACGGGCGCCTTATCAGCTCCTATAGGCGCCGGGGCCTGCCAGCTCTCCATATGTCGGGGTATGTCGGCGGGCGGGAGGGGTGTCGCCGCGGCCAGGAGCTCGTCCGGCACGGCTTGGCGCAGTCCTGGTGGGAGCTTGTCCCGACAGAGAGGGGGGAGGAGGGAGGGGAGGGAGAGGGAAGGCCCCTCTCCCCGTCCCGCTCGCTCTGACGACGATAGGGTATGCAACTGCTGACGTCACTTCACATCAGGGCCGGGGAGCAAACGTGACCCAGGCAGGAGCTCATCTGTTTCTCATCACTTGGGAAGTTTCTCTCACTTCCCTCCCTCTCTCCTTCTCCTTTTTTTTTCTTTTTTCCGTTCTTACCCCCCTCTCCCCCCCCGTAAGTAAGCCGGGGCAGGCCCCATCCCCATTATCCTAATCATCATCCTCATCATCTTCATCATCCTCATCATCCTTATCATCCTCATCATCCTTACCATCCCCATCATCCCCATCATCATCCCCACCACCCCTGTCCGCGGCCGCCCCACGCTCCCCGCGGGGAAGGGACGGGAGCTCAGGGCGCGCTCCCACGCGGGACATCGGTCCTCCCCCCCGCCCCGTCCCACTCCCCGCCCTACTCCCATGCCGTTGCTCGCACTCGCAAGCCAACGGCGGCTGCCGGCGGAACGCCCGGCCGTCCCCTGGCTCCTGCATTATACTGAGGGTCACTTACTCTTTCCTCGGAGTGGGGCTCTGCTCCTCAATCTCTCCTCTTCTCCGCTCCCCGCGAGCTGACGCCATCTCCCCACGCACCCGGAGCTGCCACAGAGGCTCCTCTTGATCAACCTGCTGCTAACGACGGCCCAGTGCAACCCGTACAGAAACAAACACTCTCTTTTTTTTTTCCCCACACCCCCCTTTTTCTTTTTTTTTTTTTTCATTTTCCCTCTCCAGGCTGCATCCCCCTTTGACCGCTGCCGCCTTTAATTATGGGAGCTATATTTCTTCCCTGGGAGTCATTCGTGGGGATTTTTTTTTTTCAGGAGGAAAGGCGTTTCAGCGGAGTTATTTTTGAGCAGGGACCAGTGCCCGATATCCAGAGGCTTTGAGTGAAGTGCAGATTGAGACATATCGGGTTCCCTATAAAAGGATCATTTCTTGTGGGAGGTTGGACACGAAGTTTGGACTCGTGACTTGCATTCCTGAGAGACATGCATATTTTAAAACAACAAAGCGAGCTCGGAAGAAGGCTTAGAGGAGGGGAGAGGGAGGGGGGAAAAAAAAAGAAAAAAAAAACTTGGAAAGAAGTTACTAAGTGACAAACATCTGTCAACACGGACCAATTTGTATGGCTCTCTGGGAAAAAAAAAATACAACACATCAACAACAAAAAGTACCTGACTAGTTTTATTTATCACTTCAGGGAGCCGCAGCTACTTTGCTGGAAGTTTGTGTGGCTCTCCAGCCGCTCAGAAATGCAGTTTGGCTCAAAACTGGGAGTTTAAAGCGCTTTTCTGGCCTGCGGATTTAAGTCCCAACTCCTTTTTATCGGCTCTTTGCGTGAAGCAGGTTCAGCGCTTCACGGGATATCTCACACACAAACCCCAAGCCCCCCCGAGTGGAGAGCAAACAGGGGGACTCGTCTGCCTGTTGCAGGCAGCCACCGGCACGCCCCATCCCGCAGCGCAAGCGGTGCCTGCGGAAAAGTGAAGGAACAGGGTGAAAAAGGGGCAGCCCCGGCTTGCGGTGGGCCCTGAGAGGCGTGGGGAGGCTGGGGTCCGTGGGCAGCGCCCCCCGCTTCCGCGTCCAGAGGGGAAGAAGGGGGAAAAATATGTATTTTTGTAATATATATGTATATATATAAATAAACACATATAAATATATATATAAAATATATGTACGTATAAAAAAATAGAAGTAAGCCCGCGGAGACGTGCGTCGCGGGGCCGCAGGTGGGGTGGCAGCTTGTGGGCTGGCAGGAGTGCGGGCAGGGGTGCGGGCAGCGGAGGTGGGGCTGCTGGTGGGGGTCTGCGCACAAAAGGAGGAGACCCGGGGCTGAGAGGGGGTATCTCCCTCAGCTGTCAGCGCAGGTTCCAGGGTCTAAACCCACGTGAACCGCTCGCCCGTCCTGGCAGGGACCCACGGACACAGGGGCACGCGGGGTCTCCGGCACGCGCACAGGCGCATCTCAGCCCCTCGACCGTGACCCCCAAGGGTTTCGGCCGATGCTTTATTTGATGCGTTTGGGCCGAGCAGCGGCATGAGCAGCCCTCAAACGTTGTCTGACAGCAAACGCCTTCCTCCCTCCCCACAACAATCACCAGTCCGCCTCACCTTCCGGCGGCCTCCCCCACCCTCCGCCCGCCCTTCCCCATCCTTTTCTCCCCCTCTTTTTTTTTTTTTAATAGCTGGGGGTGTTTTATGCCCTGCAGTTTCGGATTTGACCCGTCGCTTGAAGCTTGAGGGAGGGCTTCGCAGGCAAGGAGAGGTATCTACACTATTGCACAGCCGTCACTGGGGTGGCTAACAGTATCCCGATTTTTCAGAACGGGGTGTAAGGGCAGGGAGGGAAGACACAATTTCCCGCTGTCCCTTTTGTTAATTGCTTTATTTCCTTGCCATTACGCTGGCAGCCCGATCGGGCCTGTCTCACGAAGTGTCTTTGTATGTCTAGTGGAAGCCACGCGGGGGGGAAGAAGAGACCCCGACGTCCCTCCTCAAGCCTTCGTCCCAACACCACCAGCAGTCCTTGCACCCCAGTCACCTCCAAAATCGGGCCGGCGAGGGCAGCTTGGGCCCACCCCCCCACTCCCCATCCCTACCACCCCCCCACTCTCCATCCCTACCACCCCGAAAGTGTCAGGGATGTCTCCGACCCCTCCTCACAACTGGATGACGTCATTTTATTTGTCAGGTGGCTGCACCTTGCTCCTTGCAGCCGCCGGAGAAGGTCCAGCGGGGATGCCCTCACTTAATAAAGAAAGGGGTGGGGGGATACCCCCCCAAAAAAAAAACTTCCCCATCTCCGCAGTTTCAGCCTTATTCCCCGGCTATGCTGCGCTGGAGGTGCTCGGAGGGGGAGAAGGGGTAGGTGCTGAAATATTTAAAGGAGCGTTTAAACCCGAAGCCTTCAATGAATGAAGAAGCAGGGAGTGTGGGGGGAAGAAGAAAAAAAAAGTTGGAAAATGGATTCGCTGACAAGTAAGGATAATAAATGAGAGGCGCTTTCAGATAGATATCTCAGACGTGAAATTGCACCCAGCTGGTTGTGTAAGCAAACAAATAGTTTCATGTTAGGGACTCTCGACTTGTGGCTTGATGAATAGAACGCGACAGAGGTAAATGGCTCTTTAACTCATTTAGGAATAAAACTCTTTGGCTTCCTAAGTAAAAGACCTGGTGATGCCATGGATCCTGAGCAAGCACTTTAACAAGAGTTTTATTAGTTTCCACTTGTGCTCTCGGATCTCCCTCCTCGCTCACCTCGTCCCTTACGCCTCTGTTTTTTTCCTTCTCTTTTTTTCCCCCCTCCATTTTTTCGCCTCTTTTTCTTTCTCTTTCTCTTCCTCCTTCCCTCCTTCTTTCTCTCTCTTTTTTTTTTTTTGTTTAATTGTTTTCCCCTGGAAAAGGTCTTCTCACATCACCCACGGGAGAAAGCCCGGAAGTTGGCAAGGTACGAGGGCTCTGCCCACGGCAGCCGAGACTTGTGGCTTTTGAAATATACTTATTTGTCATTCTTACTGCGCTCCGGAATCACTGCAGAATACACATCCTCAGCCGCTCTGACCCACTGGGGATTAAAAAAGGGAGGGTGTCTAAAAAAAAAAAAAAAAAATCTCACGTCAAAGTCCAGTGACTGAGAAGCCAGTTAGAAGGGGAGCCTTTTAAAACAAATATACAGACAGGTTTCACCGAGGTCACCGGCGGTTCTGAAGTTAGCCCCAAGTTGTAAAGAAACGGGAAGAAAAATGGGGAAGGGCGAGGGAATGGATTCCTGCCTCTCCCCGCGAAGCAGACAGCAGACAGGAGAGATACGGGTCAAAAAAAAGGAAAAAAAAAAAACCAGCCACCAACCCAACTGGCTATTTCAAGACTTAAAAACTAACCCTTTGAGTAGTCAAAATGCCCCATGAAACCGGAGGAAGCATGTCGGCAGTGTCTGTAATAGCCGTGCACAGGCGTTGAATGGCATGGCTGCGCGCCCGGGCACTGCTGGTGGGGCGGCTGCGGCCGGCGCTGACCCCCCACCGCCCCCCCACCGCCCCTCTCCGTCCCTCTGTCCGTCCTTCGGAGGATCCGTCCGGACCATCCGGAGCCACTGTCCCTGCCTGCGCTGCCTGTGCATCCCTCGGCGGTGGGTCACTTCTGCTGTCTGGTGGGAAGGGGATGCCTGGCTGCCATACCCCACGGGTAATAACAACAAATAAATATATTTAAAAAAAAAAAAAAATTAAAATCTGAAGGGTCTGTTAAGCCCCTTCGGTCGGATAAAATTAATTTCTCTTTCCATGTGGGGAGCCAAAGAGTTTCCTGGGAGGGAATCAATGCAGAAATTTCACTTTTTTTTCTTGTATTACTCCTGCTGTCACTTTGCAGTGACTCCGAGAGAAGAGCTTTCCACGCGAGACCCTCCACGTACCTCGCAGGGAAAGAGCCTTGCGCGTCTGGACCCGCCGCTTTTAGTGCTGCCCACTCGCGATGGAGTCCCATCCCCACGCCCCCCAACTCCACCCCATTTCGAGGGCCTGGGGGGAAGTGAGGGGTACGCTTCACACCCCCCACCACTGGGAGTGAGCTCATGGCTCCCTGCCCTGCAGGTGCTGGGGGGGGTGGAGGCCGAGCAGCCCAAAAGGTACCCCGCCGGGGAGGGGTGTGTCGAGAAGCCCTGGGAAAGGGGCAGCCGCAGCCCCCTCCCCTCGCCCACACGCCGCAGGAGGTGCGGGGGGGGGGGGGGAGGTGGAAGGACGGACGGACGGACGACCCAGCGCTGCCCCTGCTGGCAAGCTGCCCCCCCCCCCAGCTCGGGTTCAAGCTACCGCTTAACAGCATTTCCAAATATTTATTCGATTGAGTATCCAGAAAAGGCCTAACCGAGGGGGGTGGGAGGAGGCCAAGCTAGTTCGCGAGGGGTGAAGAGGTGCGGGGGGGCCCTTTGTGTCTGCCGCGCCCCGAGAGGGTCCGCTGCGCGTGGCTGGGGGAGGAGGGTCAGGCGCCCCTTCCCCAAATCCCACCCACCCCCGGCTTCCTGTGTGCCCCCTGCCCCCCCCCCCCCGCTTTGAAGCGCTGCCGCAGCGGTCGGTGGGCACAGAAGGGCCGCGGAAGGATGGAGGGATGATGGAGGGATGGAGGAGGATGGAGGGATGATGGAAGGATGGAGGGATGGCGGGGGGTGCTCTGCCAAGCCCCCGGGGGCAGCCCCCGAGCCCCCGGCAACAACAAGGCAGGAGAAATGTGTCTGGAGTTGGTTTTAAAGCAGTATATTGTAAGTTACTAACAACTCAGCAAAAAACTTCCGGAGGGACCCCGTCCCCTCTCCACATTGTGTTTTTTTTTCTTTTTTTCCAGCAAATAGCGCTCGGTGACGCGATCATACAATATTTTTAGCCGCCGTATGAATAATGCCCGAGAGGCTGGAGCGTGGCAAAGGGAAACATCCACCGACACAACGCAGACTGGGTAGTTAACACTTCAGAACACGATACCATCTTATAAGCAAAGTTTAATAAGGGATTGAAACACTTCTTTCTAGGCACATACATGGAAATAAGTGCATCTCGTACACCTCCTCTACACCTGCAAGTTTCTTGGCAATCGGTGGGTTATTATTATTCATAAATATGAAAATTAATTGAAAAATACGTTTCTGACCTACGAAAAAGTTTATCTGTTTTCATCAGTGGGATAACACTGTAATGAATATATTTACATCTCATTGGAAGAAACCGAGACCTGTCTTTCTCTTCCGATATCCCCATTTGTTTGGTTTATTTTTTCTTTTTTTTTTTTCCGTTTTGTTTTTTTTGTGTGTGTTTTTTTCTTTGTTTTGTTTTTTTTTTGTTTTTTTCCTTTGTTTTGTGTGTGGTTTTTTTTTTTTTGTCGTTGTTCATTTGTTTGTTTCTGTTTTTAACTGTTAATCCAGCTGGATACCCAGTCACCCATCCCACCAAAAAGCAATGCTGAAGAGCTGCTTTCAGCACCTCCGGGGGGGAGGGGGCTGAGCATCCCCACTTGCTCCCCGCTGGCAGCCCGGAGGGGGCTGCTGGACTCCCTCTGCCCGGGGAAGGCAACCAGGGCGAGAAACAAAGCTGTTGCCCATGCAGTGTCCACGCAAGTGAGAAAAGGGAGGCTGTCTGTCCGGCTGTCTGTCTAATTCCCGTCCTGGGGTGCCTAGGGCTGAAATCATCATCCGTTCCCACCCCCCAGCACCTGTGAATACAGGCCGCTTCTCCGTCCTGAAATGGGCTCTACCCCCATAGAGGATCTGCCTGCCGTGTTGATTATCCAGCTATAAGTGCCTACTGTATAGAGCTGCTCTCGCCTCGGATCTGCTGCGCCTAGAATATTAAAAACCCCAAGCGGGTTGGATTGAAGGATCTTGCTAATGCAAAAAAAAAAAAAAAAAAAGAAAAGAAAAGAGAGAGAGAAGGATAGTATGGAGGACAGCAAATTAAAAGGAAAACATTGCCCATGACTCCGCAAACTGAAAAGCCTGCCTCATCCGGGCTTGTTTGGAGGGCACAGGAGGTGTCTGCATGGGGAGGGGGATGTTATTTTTAAAGATCTTGCTTTATTAATATGTTAAGAAAGAGCTCCCTTGGTAGTATGTGTTCTTACAGCTCCGTCTCAGATCCTATAAAACATTAATGCACTGAAAGCTGCTACAGAGAGCCGCACCACCAGCTAGAAGCATTGTGAAGCCTTTACCTTCAAAGGAGCTCCATTACAGAAATGGTTTTTAATTTTCTGTGCAAAAAAGGATGAGCCAAAACGAAGCAGGGCTTTGGGCCTGGAGCTGGGGCCCCGGCGGTGGGCAGCCATGGCGTGGGGACGAGGAGGCGGGGTACGGCCCGTGTTTTGTGCGTGGCTGCGACATGCGAGCAGAGACGAAATGCCCCGGCTCACCACCCTGCAAGCAAGCATCCAGTTGGATTTCTATATTAATGGACTGGGAATACCCTCCATATGCAGCGAGAGGAGTCAGGAGGAACAGCAAGAGGGGTGTTTTGGGCTGACAGCAAATGCAAGGTGTGCACGCTGGAGCACGCGCTGGGACCTGCTAGTCCTCGGGGTGGAAGAGAAAAGAAGTGGGGAAAAAAAACCCCAACAAACCAACAAAAAAACCCAAGCCCAAACCCGCCTCAAAAGCAGAAAGCCACCATGCCCGCAAGAAGCAGGAGTCATGGCTGCAGTATGCCTGCCGCCGCATGCGCAGTGGCGGTGGCATATGGTAACTTCAATCCATGCCCACGGTGTCTAAAGAGCAAGCAGCAAGGTGTGAAGGCAGCAGAAACTCCGGCTGATGGGAAAAGGCCTTTCAAAAAAGGGTAGGCCAGCATGACGGGCCCACCAGTCTGGGTGGAGAGTCTGCCGTGCAGTCCCGGGCAAGGTGAGGTCACCCGCGGTGTCGCGCCACACCTCCCTCTCCCTCTTCCTAGGCCTTGACAGCTCAGCCCTAAGCTTACACAGTCAAGTCAGTTTGGGAACATCACGTGGTTTACACAACTTGGTTACCCCTCGCAAGTAATTTTTAAGTTCTCCCTTTCAACACCAGTCCAGGAGTAAAAAAATATCCAGGGAGATGATTTGTTGTTGTTGTTGTTGTTTCATTTTTGTTGGTGGTGGGGTTTGTTTTTTTTTTTTTTGGTGAACTGTTGGCATGTTTCAAGCAACAAGACTCATGGGTTGTGGGGTCATAAGTTGATTTTTTTTTTGCTAAATTCTTTTATTTTTGTTTAAATTCTCACTTCAATTTTAATTCTTGAAGAACAGCTTCGACAACATATATCGCACTCATTATAAGAAGCAAAGGGTTATATCAAAAATTATTAGTATAGAATCACAGGAAACCTGGTTTGGAACCAGAAAAAAATACAAAACAGATATAGATACATAGACACAGGACAATTTTTTTTATAATTATTTGGAAAATGTTATTTTCCCCTAATTCTCGGTTTTTTTTTCTTCTTTATGCGCATACGATGTTTTAAGTTTTACAAAAAATGAAAATAAAGACTAATATTTTACAAAATGAGTAACAATGCTCGTGGTAGGTGTTTGCGCGTGGAATTTTTTTGTTTGTTTGCTTTTTTGTTTTTCATTCTACACAAGGTTCAGTTCAGTTTCAACGCGTTTTGTTTTTTGTTTGTTACTGTACAGCATATATCAACAACAGTCCACAATAAATCCTGGAAGATCCAGTATCCCCTTCAGGTGTGATTAATATCCCCTCAATACTCATTTTTTTTTGTTCGTTTTTATTTTTTAATTTTTTTTCTTTTTTTGTCTCTTTTATTATTATTGTTGGGGTTTTTTTCCCCTCCTCTCTGGGGGAAAAAAAAAAGGCAAAAAAAAAAAAAGGCCAAAAAAAAAAAAAAAGCGGAACACCACAACCTCCACGGACGCGAGGGCCACGGGCACCACCGCGGCCACACCTCTGCTCCCACTCGGCCCCCGCTTTTGTTCGGTGTCCGCCCCCCCCCTCGGGCCGCCCTTCCCTCCCCGCACCCCGGCTGCGCCCCGCAGCCAGCGCTCCCGCCTCCGTCGCTCCTCCGCGCCCGCGGGCCGGGCTCTAGGAGCACTGGATGGACATGTAAGGCCAGTTGAAGCTGCTCCCCGACAGTAGCATGTCCCTGATGAGGGTTTCGATGGGGGTTTTACCTACCAAGCGGACGAAGAAGAGCTGCTCGATGACGGAGGAGGAGACGGTGCGCAGGGAGGGCAGCCGCAGCAGCAGCTTCCCGAAGCGGCTGGGCTGGTTGGGGTACTGGCTCCGCACGTACTCCTCCAGCGCGCACTGGGACTTCTCCTGCAAGCTCTCGATGTGAGCCGCATCCGACAGGCCGCAGGCGTCTGCCCGCCCGCACCGCGCCCGCGGAGGCAACCGCGGAACGGCGGCGGCGGGGGGGGAAGAGGAGGAGGAGGTGGAGGGAGGAGGAGGAGGAGGAAGGGGGGGACATGGTTAGTGGCGGGGAAGCGCGGGGGGAAGCGCCGCCGGGATGGGGGGGCACCCCCAAAGGCGCACACACCCCCCACGCCAACCCCCCCCCCCCTCCCGCACCGCCGCCGAAAAAACAACGCGACCTCTCTGCGCCTCGCCGCTCCCGGGGGTATCCCCACGGGAGATGCGGTGGGGTGCCCACACGCACCCCCCCTCCCCCCTTCCCCATCACCCCCCCCCTCCCCGGCCACTCTGCTCAGCCCCGGGCTGCGGGAAACGAGGAGCAGCAGCCCCCGTCAAAGAACATCAGCAGGAGGAAAAGGAGGGTACCGGGGAAAAAAGCAATAATAATAATAATAATAATAATAATAATAATAATAATAATAATAATAATAATAATAATAATAATAATAATAATATAGCAGAGACACGCACACGCAGAAGGAGTTTGCGGACGTGGCTGCGCACCGGCGGGGGAGGCCGCGGCTGGCAGGGGTTGCCGGGGAGAAAAGGGGGTCCCCCCCGTCCCCGGGCGAATTGTGTCCGCGGCCCCCCCCCCCCCCTTTTTGCGGGCTCTGCCCCAAACCCGGCGGAGCAACGCGGGGGTTAGTCCGGGCTTGCGCTGAGCCGGCGCCTGGCAGCCCTCAGACACAAAGATATCAGCCCTGGCTAAACGTGGCCTGGGAGACCCCCCCCTCCCCCTATAGGTCCCTATGGCACGTATACGGCCAGCAACATGCCCCTGGCACCTTGCGGAATGATACGACCCGGGCAGAAGCAATATCTAATCCCAAAAAGCAGAAAGCCTGCGGATCCTGCCGTTTCTCCCTGAACAGGTTATCCTGCGGGCGCGCCTGGCCACAGATGCGGGCAGAGGCGGCAGAGATGCTCCTGTGCGTCTGCACGCGCCCCCCCAAAAAAGAGGGGACGGTTGCACGCCGGCTGCTTGCTGAGGGACTTTGGGCTGGGAGCTACAGCCGTGGAAAGGTGGTGGGTACGCCCGGCTGTCTGAAACCAGCCGCATTGCTCCGAAGATTAAGAATAGATATTAAAAAAACCCCAAAAGCAAAAAACAAACACACACCTCCCCCCCACAAACATCGGGATCAGAGGGAGGCAGTCAGCTGGCAGTGCGGTTTAACACAGATCAAAGCCAGGCTTTGCTAATATATAGATCCCTATATGAATTAATGCATGTTAATGGCCCCCGAAAGGACGTTACAAAATTGTGAACGTAGAATTATGACCCTGGAAAGACGCAACAAATTATTCAAAGCCCCCCAAAATAAAACAACAACAACAACAACAAGAATCTGTCGCAACCGCATTTCTGAAGTTTAAGTCTTCCCATATCAAGAACTGGCTTTACAGAGATTTCTGAACACCTTCATCTACAACACCATGGCCTCGAGCGAAAAGACAAATAAAACCAGCCGTAATTCAGGAACTTCTGAGGAGGGGAACCTCTGACCTGAGCTGCGGACTTGGCATCCCTCAGATACGCAATTATCTGAACCAGGCTGCTCTGCTAATCCGTCCTGTACCTTTAATGCAATGATACCCCGCAACATCTAAAGCACCAGGTTGCAACATATATATCTATCAAAAGCTCGGGCCTGTTCTTGTTTGCAGTATATATCAAAAACACAGGCCTGTTCATATGTTGATTGCCACAAATCACACTCCATATTTACATATATCTTGCTATTTTACATGCATTATCTGCCCATTATGCATTAGGATCCTATTCAACTTCCAAACAATGCAATATGAAAGGGTCTTACTGACACCCTCGCAGGCCTTTTTTTTTTCCTTTACGCCCCATATGTCATACCCTTAAGGTTCGTAAAATATTTATCAGATATTTGCGATAAGTGCACCTATAACTGCAGGTCAGTGGACAGAGTGGACGGGGAAGTTTGCTGGCTGGAAAGGGGGGGGACAGCCTGGGGAGGGGGTGTGTGTGTGAGAGAGAGAGAAGAAATACGCCTTGGGTCTTGCCTTAGACCTCCAAGAACTCGGGATTTTCTCATGCCGATAATATCTATCGAGCTCTAATTATTTTAAATGGCCTGGCATATGCCTTCGCTCGGATTTTAGCCCGCACCCTTAAAGGTGGCGGTGGGAAAGGCTTAACTCCCCCGGCAGAACGGGATTAAAAATAATAATAGTAATAATAATTAATAATAATAGTAATAATAATAAAAACAACTACTAAGGGATGCAGAGCTCGATTAGGTTATGGAGCCCAGATAGGCGCAAGGCATGGGAGAAATAATGCCATCCGTGTTTACCGGAGGTGAATTATTATTCCGTCTTAGAAAGTGGGCTAATGTGAAAATCCTGTGCGTGCCTCACTTTTTTATACGGCGGTGTGTCAATGAGGGAAAGCTCTATATTTCTTCCGGCAGTCCGTGGAAACGAAATTATGTAAATAAATAACCATTACTGTTCAGCACACTCCAGCCTTCCCCTTTGTAGTGGCGGGAATGTATTTCATGTTAGGCGTTCAGAAGAGTTTAGTGTTCAGAAATATAGGTGTAATCAGCTGGCATCTAACTAGAAATCAAAGTTCTTATTGCGCTGCAAATAGATTTATTGGATTTATGTTATCTGGCTCTGTCCCTTCCTGGAAACCTTCATATATGAATAGGAAAAGGTAGGTGCAGGAATTATATAACTCTAAAGTTTGGGGGAGGGAAAAAAAAAAGGAGAGGGGGGGGAAAAAAAAAAAAAAAGCAGGTTTTGGGTCACGACCCAGCCGTTGGACGGTGTCCAGAATTTTACGGATTAAATACATGCTATCCGGAGCCCGAATGCAAAAACCACAACAGGAGAAACCCGTGCCAGCTTTAAATACTCAGTTCTTAGCGGAGGACTTGGGACAATATGCCTAAAAATGTCTTTTCCACCCGTCAAAGTTTGTTTAAAAGTTGGATGACTTTGAGAAAGGCTTCCCACGAATTCCCCTCTGGCTAAGCAATCAAAACAAGTTTAGTGAAAAGTGGAAATGTGCGGATGGGGGTAAGGGGTGGATTACTCCTGACAGCTGTATTTCCATTTTCTGAGATGCCCCGTGCGATCCTGCTCCAAAATAATATTGCTGTTCCCTTCCTCAACCCCATTTGCGCCCGGCTCCGTTGCGGGAAGGGGCTTCTCCCCTCGCAAACGTTTAGTTATTACGTTTGTTCCTAATTCGAGTAAAGGCAAGGCTCCTCCGAAGCCAGTGACCGTGTTTCCAGCCGAGATTTGGGGAAGGTAAAGGGGGGAGGTGGGGGGGCGTGGGGGTAAGAGAAAGAGAGAAAAATAAAATAAAATAAAATAAAATTAAAAGAAGGAAAATAAATTAAATAAAATGAAATTAAATAAAATTAAATAAAAAGAGATAAAACAAAATACTCCCCCAATTATGTCCCCATCTGGGGCAATCGGCTGCCCGGGGCCTTTGGTGGGTGGAAGGGTCAAGGCACAGGCCAGCCCCTCCCACTCCGCAACGCCTCTGCTTTGGGAAGAATCCCTCAAAGTTTAGTTTGGACAAATAATAAAATAAAATACTGATAACAAAAAACAGGAGGGTTCTCCCCGGCCGTCCCCGTGTATCGGTGAGCACCCTGGAAGGAATGGGAAGGGAAAGCCTGGGAGCCTTGCGGGCAGGCTGCGGAGCTAAATCAGCCTGATAAATGCCGGCAGGTCTCTTTTGTCACTTTTGAAAAACACGTTTCCATCAGGATGACTTATTAAGATAAAATACATTAAAATGTCGAGCTGGCGATTCAGTAAATCTTCCGTTTGTTTTCAGATCTGCACTTTATCCTTTGCAAAGAAATAATTCCCTCCAAGGCTGCGAGACTGCATTTGCACTGGAAGTAGAAGGGGGCAGTCACAGTACACGTCTCCGACCACCCTGCATACAAATTAGATACTCCTGTCTAAATAAATTATCTGATGTTCAAATCGATATTAATACTACATTTGCTACGTTACAATAGTGTGCAAATTTAGGAGTCGTTTTAATGCAATGTAAATGCTATTTTTCATGCAGGGAAGGCAACAAATATTGATGGATTATAAACTGCTTACTGTTAAACAAGGCCTTTGAACGATTTGCCATCTTTGTTCAGGAATGCTTTTAATTTTGCCTCGGCCTAGTTTTAGGCCAGATTTATTGGTGCTGTTTTAGTTACGCTAACCGGGAGGGCCGGTTCGGAATAGGGAGGAGAGAACCGGGGCAAGAGAGGGGCGAGGGAATAGGGGAGAAAGAAGGGGGAAGGAGTGGGGGGAAAGAAAAACAAACAAGCAGAGAAAGTGTCAATTAGCCCCATCGTGGCGATAATTAGAATAATAATTAAAAAATGACGCTGCCAGGCCCCTTATCTCGCCTCCTTTCCATTTCCTATATTTCCTCCACATCGTTCGCCTTTGATGTTTATAAATTTCTCCCTCGCAGGTTACAATAATAGAAGACGTATTATATCCTTACAGGCTACGGCCGGAGCACTTCAAAGGCGACGCTAACGCACTTTCCCGCTAGTTAATTCGAACCATCTATCACCGGGAAAAATGGTTAACATGCATGTTTCCACCGCCTCCGCTGCATTCGAGGTTTGTTTTCTATAGCGCTGTATCTGGGGTGTAAATTGAGGGTGGGGGGGTAATACCGACAGCGGTGGAGGCGAGGGGGAGGTAGGCCCCTGGGCTGGGGTGTACCCCCTCGGGCGCTATGCTACCTCGGCCTCCTGCCCGCTTTCTTTTCTTTTTTTTTTTTTTTTTTTTTCCCGCAGGCGAGTGGGTTTGCTTTCGGGGGATGGGCCCCCCCCTCCCCGCCTCCCCCTCACCTGAGGTGAAGAGGACGATGGCTTTCAGGCAGCTGTACTCGGCCGAGTCGACGTGCAGCGCCTTCAGCTTCTCCACCTGCTCCTGGAAGATGCGGATGTGGTCCATGAAGGCGACGACGCGGTCGGCTGACATGGGGGAGGCGTGGAGGCCGGCGGCGGCCAGGAGCGGGGCCACATGGAGGGGCATGGAGCACTGGGCGGCGTTGAGGACGAAGAGCTCGCTCCAGGTGAGCCGCAGCAAGGCCACCTGGTCGGTGATCTGCAGGTCGGGGAAGAAGGGGATGTTGCGGGCCCACTCGACGGCGCTGAAGAGCAGGCGGGCGGCCAGCTCGCAGATGTTCTCGATGCCCATGATGTTGTTGGGTTGCATGCACTGGCTGCCGTAGCGGGAGGTGGGGTAGGGCTCGGCCCGCAGCAGCAGGGAGATGTATCCCGAGAGATAGCAGTGCCCGTTCAGGGGGTCGCCGTTGGTCAGGGCGTACTGGCCGGGGTTGGGTTGGGTGGGCGGCATCCTTCCTCGCTGAACCGCTGACAAAAAGAAGGAGAGAAGGAGAGGAAATGTGCATCCAGGAGGCTCCCAGGCATCGCCCCGGCGGCGCTGCCAGCCAGCCGGAGACAATGCCGGGCTTCTCTCTTCTCTCGCTTCTTCCCCCCCCACCCCCCCGCACCTCCGCCTCCTCGCCCCCCGGCACACGCACAGGCACGGACAGACAGAGGCATGCAGAGCCGGGCAGCTGCAGCCGACCTGCATCATCCCCCCGCTTCCCCGCCCGGCCCCGGCATCGGCCCCGACCCCTCCTCAGGCAGCCCCCAGCCCAGCCAAGCGCCCCCCAACCCCACGCCCCCAGTGCAGACAGGCTTCACAAAATAAACACAGGTTAAAAAAGAAAGAAAGAAGGGAAAAGAAAAAAAAAAAAAAGCCCAGGCAAACAAGACAAATTCACACGCACACACTCCCGGCCCCCCTCCCCTCTCGCAACAAAAGGCAGCCCCGCATATTAAAAAAAAAAAAAAAAATCAAAGAAATCCTCCGGGTGGTGAGAATGTGGGGTTAAAAAAAAAAATCACAGCCAGCTGTTGAAAAAAAAAAAATATATAGCCAAGCTCCGTTGTGGATCCCAGCCGATCACCCTGGTAGCACTGAGATTTACAAGTGAACTGCTGTGTCGCTTTTTTAAAAAAAGTAAAATAAAATATAATTCGTAAAAATAAATGAGTCCATATTCTTCAAAAATACCGCGTCGTTACCCTTCGAGCTGGAACAGGTCGCAGCCCCCCCAGCTCCTCACCGCTAACTTTATGACACAGAACCGGTTTTCCATAGCGGACACCCACCCCCCACAGCCCCCCTCGCCCAGCAAAGTTCTCCGTGCTAAAAGGAAGAGAAAGGTTAAATATTATCAAGGGAAAGGGGGGGGTGTGGAATAAAACAAAAAAGGTCCGAACTTACAATAGCCAAACATTCGTGGAAAAAAAAAGGGGACGGTGTAATTAATATCTTTGGTGCGCTGTTGCCACTGCAAAAGCCTGCAGTCAGCGTTGCACAGCGAATGCACAAGCTTGCAACTGCGAAAACACTGGATTCATTAACCATCTCCACACAGAGCGTAAGCATGCCTCCAGTCCCGAAAGCTGACCAAAGTTGGTGGTTTTTTTTTTTTTTTTGCCAGTGTGCGTGTCTGCGTGTGTTTTGCTCCATCCGCGCCGGCGTTCGCAGCTGCACGCCATGGACACAAAGGTAACTTCAGGGGAAGGTTACGGCTACCCAGGCTCCTTCCCCGCACGCACAGACACGCACACCCACACCCGCACACCGCACACGCATCTTTCCGGCGTGCACATTTGCTCAACTTTCTCTTTTTTTAATTTTTTTTTTTTCTCCTTCGCCCCCCACGCCGAGCCCTCCTCTTCGCTCTCCCGGGCCGGACCCCTCTCCTGCTGCCCTCCAGCCCACCTCTCCCTCTTCAATCCGCTTGTAAACTTGGCGGTTATTTTTCAATTAACTGCTACCACAATTCTAACTTGGGTTTATTTGGGGTTTTTTTTGTTTTTTTTCCTTCCTCCTCCTTCCCCCCCCTCTTTTTTTTTTAGCCCCCCTCCCCGCCTCCCAGACGTCTACCAACAGCCCCTGAAGCTACCAATGAAGTCGTCATATTTGCGAGCTCTTTCAGACCTGGAGCAGCTTCATTCCTTTTCTCGTGGCATATAAAATATAATTTAAAAACCAATTAAGGCAGTAGTAATCCCCGCTCCGCAAAATTGACTGTTTCGCTGATGTGACTCTAAGACATCTTTAGCGACAGTCACCGGGTAAACTTTAACTGTAAACCGAGAAAACGCATTTCGAGGAGAAAGGAGGGCAGGAAATCTTCCTACGCGAGAAGGAGCCTGAGCGCAAGGAAAAACCACAGCGACTCTTGGAAAGGAGGAGGAAAAAAAAATAATAATAAATAAATAGCAGAGCGGTTGGAAATGATGAGGAGCCCGCTGCCAGATGCAGACTGCGGATTCTGCTAAAATGAGAAGGACCGGTAAATAGGTTATAAATCGCGATTTGTATGCAGGCTTTAAGGAGAGGGTGGAGTTTGACGAAGAAATAAAATGAGCAGCGTGCTAAAGGAGGGGAAAAAAAAAAAGAGAGAGAGAGAGAGAAATGACAGAAGTACAGAAACCCGGTTCAGTCACAAACTTTCCTTCGAACGCGTGGAGTGAAAACAAGGCCAAACCTCGCACAGAAGCACACTCCGGGGCACCGGGAAGCACAGGGAAGCCGGGATACAGCAGCGCATTTCCCCCTCTTTTTTTTTTTTTTCCCCTTTCCTCTTTTTTCGCCCCCTGTCCTCTTTCCTTCCCTACTTACACGTCTTTCATCTTTCTTTCGGGGGGAAAAAAAAAAAAAAAAGAAATGAGGCCGGGAAACGGATCTACCGAGAAGTCTTACGGGTTTAAAAAGAAATGATGGGGAGGAAGGGAGGTATGGGATGGAAGGGGGGATGTGACGAAGCTGAATGGAAGCACATCTCGTACGGGAGAGGGATGCATCTCCCCCCACCCCCCGGTCTCATGCCAACAATAGACAAAACCACATCCGAACAGGCACAGGCGGAGAGAGCGGCTGGGTGATAAATATTTAGCGAGCGGCCGTAATAATAGCAATAATAGCAATAAATAATAAATCCCGGGCAGAGGGAGCGGGGAAGGGGGCGAGCGCGGCTGTTGACCGGGGGGGGGAGAAGAAGGGGGATTAGGGAGAAGGTCAGAAAAAAAAAGCCAAAGAAAACACCACCAAAGAAAATACCACCAAAAAAAAAAAAACACCCCCCAAAAAAACCCCATCCCCCAAAAAACCCACCACCACCAAAACCCCCGTCAACAATCACCGACAAAACCTGGCGCGAAGCTGCCAGATGGGAGTTCGGGCCGGGGGGCGGTGGGGGGAGACCGGCGTCTGGATGGAAAAAGGCAGAGAGACCTCCGGCCGCGGCGGAGAGCCGTAAATACATACATATATATACGTATATATATGTATATGTGTGTGCGACCGCGTGCACACACACATACACACATATATAAATCTATATGTGTGTGTCTGGGCGCCCCGCGCGCGTGTACACGCACCGACATGCACCCGCGCGTCACGGCGAGGCAAAGGTAGCGCGGGGGGGGACGGGGGACGGGGACACAGACGACACGGGGACGGAGAAAGCCTCCCCCCCTCCCCAACCCCGGCCCCACGCGCGTCCGCGTCCGCCGCGGGGGAAGAAAATATTCACCTTCCCGCCTCATGCCCACTTTGAGGCACTTCTTGAGGCGGCAGTACTGGCACTGGTTGCGGTGGTGCTGGTCGATGGGACAGTTCCTGTTGGCGCGGCATGTGTACGTTAAGTTCCTGCGGACGCTCCTCTTGAAGAAACTTTTGCAGCCCTCGCAGGTGAACTGGCCGTAGTGCTTCCCGCTGGACTTGTCCCCGCACACCACGCACTCGATGTGCTGCTGGCTCTGCCCCGCGCCCGGCGGCCCCGCGCCCTTCTCCCCCGCCGCCCCCGGCGTGGAGGGGGGTCCCGGCTGACTGGGGGTCTGCGGGGTGTGCGGGGCGGCCGAGCCCCCTTGCTGCTGCTGCTGCTGAGGGGGGGGCGGCGGCTGCTCCCCCCGGGCCGGCTGCGCCGCGGCGGGGTTGGGGCCGCCGGGGGTGCCCCCGGACACCTCCTCCTGCGGATCTCGCCAGCTGCTAACTACCATTGCCATATCTCGGGCCCGGAAAAGTGCTGGGGAGCGGCGCGGCTCGCTGCGGGCTGCCGTGGGAGGGGGTGTAGGGGGGGGGTGTGAGAGGCGGCCGGCCGGGGGCGAGCGGGGAGCGAGGGGGCCCTGCCTGCCGCCTGCCTGCGCCGGGGCTGCCGCCGCTCCGGCCCCTCGCCTGCCGGTATTTATTTTCCGCCGCGAGCCCCCCGCCTCTCGCTCGCGCTAATATTATATATATATATATTTTTTTTTAAAGGGAGGGGGAGGGGGCGACGGAGGATTCTCTCCCTCTCTCTTTTCCTTTTTTTGTCTTTTTCTTTTTTTTCTCTCCCCCCGTTTCCCCTTCCTCCTTTCCCTTTCCCTCTTTCCCTTTCCTGCGCTTCCCCCCCCCCCTTCTTTAAAATCCCCTCTCCTGGCCGCTTCCCCCCTCCGCTGCCGCTCTCCCCGGCTCCCGCCGCCTCTCTTCGCCTCTCCTCCTTGCCTCTCCTCTTCCTCTTCCTCAGCACACACACGCACCACCACCGCCACCCCCCCCGCCACCCCCCCCCCCCGCCGCCACTTCAAGTTGCAAAATCAGAAACGGCAAACAAGGCTGTGGGGAGAGGCATTCAGGAGAGTGACACGCCGGGCACGCGGAGGCAGGCAGACACGCGTGCAGGCACACGGCTTCCCCACTCGCGCACAGGCACACACGCAGGGGCACACGCGGTCCGGGCGCTACGAGGGATGTGCAGGCATAGAGGAAGCCGCCGCGGCGCCGCCGAGGAGGAGGAGGAGGAGGAGGGAGAGGGAGGAGGAGGAGGAGGAGGAGGGGAAGGAAGAGGAGGAGGAGGAGGTCGCCGCTCGCCGCTCGCCGCCGCCGGGGCCCGGCCGCCGCCGCTCCCGCCGAGGCTGCTGCCGCCGGAGCCGGAGCCGGAGGAGCCGGAGGAGCCGGAGCGGGCGCTGGGGGAGGCGGGAGGCGGAAGGAGGAGGCGCCGGGCGGCGATCAGGGCATGGAGGTGTCCGGGGGCCAGGTCCAGGGCCGGGCGCCGTCAGCCATGCAGGGCGGCGGGGGCGGGCGGGGGGCCGAGGCAGCTTGCTCTGCGGCGGCGGCGGCGAGGAGGAGGAGGAGGAGGTTGCCGGTCGCTGCTCTTTCTCTCCCGAGCTGCTCTCTCTCGCTCTCTGTCTCTCTCGCTCGCTCTCGCTCTCTCTCTCCTTTTTAAAAAAAAAAAAAGAGAAAAATTCGCAAAAAAAAAAAATCGGATGTGACTAAATTCGCAGAGGAGACGAATTCACGGCGAAGTGTAAAAATAGAGAACGGCAATAATAACGACACGCGCAGGAAAAAGAGAGATCCAAAGTAGGTCGGGTAAATAAATCCTCTTCTTCTCCTCTTTCTTGCCCCTTCCTTCTTCTTCTCCTGTGAGAGCGCACGATGCCGGTTGCGAGGAAGAAGAAAAAAAAAAAAAGTCGGTGGAAATCGCCCCCAAAAAGGCTCTCTTTTTTTTTTTTTTGGTTGTTTGTTTGCCTAAAAAAAGTATTTCGGGCAAAAACTCATCAGCCAGAAGCGAAGCCCTCCCCCAAAATAAAAAAAATCGGCAAGAACGGTCGAAATAATAACGGTATTAAGATGTGAACGCGTTCTCCCTCTCTCTCTCCGGGCTTCTTTTTTTTTTTCCCCCGTCTCTCTCTCTCTCTGCTTTTTCCCCTTTTTTTCCTTTCTTTCCGAGATTTTTTTTTTTTTTTTAGTTTCACCTCTCTCTTCTTCTCTTCTCCTGCAGGAATGAAGCGAAAGACACAAGGAGGAAGGGTTGAAAAAAGAAGAAAAGGAAGGAGAAGAGGGAGATGAAGGGGAGGGGGGGGAAGGAGGGAGGAAAAAAAAAAAAGCACACAACTAATAGAATATGCAAGGAAGGGGGGAGAGAGAGAGAGAGAGGGAGAGAGAGAGAGACCCAAAAAATGAATGCGTTTAAACGGGAAGCCTAGCAGAGCAATGTTTCCGAAAGGGGGATCTGCGCGAATGTCTGTATATAGTGAACTTTGACACTACTATTGAAACTGACACGTTTCTATGGAGATCGCTGCCTTATATGGAGCTCGTGTCAAGGAGCCAAGAGAAGGGCTGCTGGCAACTGATAATCAAAGGCGACTGACTGGTCAGAGCCCCGAATTGGGGGGAGAGAAAATGGGAGGCTGAGGTTAGCCAAGCCCCCTTCACCCCATTGGTTACCCCCCAGCGCCCCCCCCCTTTTTTTTTTTTTTTTTTTTTTAAATTCTCCGCTACCTACTGACTGGGATGGGGAAGGGAGGGGGGGGGGGGGGAGCGAGAGAAGGAGGGAGGGAGGGGAGAGAGGGGATTCTTCTGACAAGCGCAATTTACATTGAGATCGCCCTGCGCTGCTATTTACTTTGAGACCTGATTAGTATGGGTCGTCTACAGTCTTCCCCCCCCAGCACACACATCGACAGAGGAGGATGCGTCGCGATAGGCGGAAAAGGGGAATTAAAAGGGAATGGTGTGGGCTCCCCGTGAAAAGTTGCTGCGTGGTTTTTTAATATATTTAAAAAATTATTTTATTTTTTAATCCCCCCCTCCCGCCTGAACCCGGGATTTCTCTCTCCACCGCGAAAGCCACGCCGGGGGTTTTAATGATGGAGAAAAAAAAAAAGGCAGGCTCGCTGCATGGAGGGGCAGGGGTGCGTGTGCGCGTACCCTTGCACACAGACACACACACACACTTACATGCTCCCACTCCACTTTGGGCTATCCCTGCCGCCCACCTCTCACCCCTCTCCTCCACCCCACTCCCACCGCCCCGCTGCGCTCCGCGCGTCCCGCGTGGGAAATCACCGCTCCCCCACTCCTTTAGTTTCTTTTTTTTTGGGGGAGAGGCGGCCAGAGCAACCCCAAAACCCCTGTCCTTCCTCCTCCTCCCCGGGACCCCTCCCCAAAAGCCATCAGCTCGGTGGCAGGGGGCCATCGCTCCACTCCGCTCCCCTCCGCTCCCCTCCGCGGCGGCGCGGAGCGGGAATCGCTGGCGCCGGCTGCCATCTAGTGGGCACCGAGCCGCCGGCCCGGGGGAGACGGGGGGGGCCCCGAGGAGGGCTGGGGGGATCCCGGGGGGGCCGCCGCGTCTGTCTGCGGCCTTTCACCCCCCCCATTTTTTTTTTTTTTTTACGTTTCCTTTCTTTGTTTTTAACAGAAAACTGCGTCGGAGAGAAGAACTCCCTTTCTTTTCCAATTTCTTCCCCTCTTTTCTCACCAGGAAACCTCCCCCCTTCTGCCAGAGGTCTGAAATTCGCTTTGGGTCGCGACAAAGAAGAAACAAACTGTAAAAAAAAAAAAAACCTCCAAAAAAAAGACCCACAAAACACCACCACCCCCCCTGCCCCGGACACCCCTAACCTCCTCTAAAGCTCCCGTAAAAGTTTATAATCGGATTGGAAGCCGAGCGAAAAAGCTGCGGGGGGACAGGGGATGAAATATATGAAAGAAGTTTTATTGTTTTGTTTTTTTTTTTAAGAGATGTTGCCTTAATGAAAAAAAAAAAAAGCTCTCAACTTTGATGTATCGTGATCACAATTTTTTTTTTTTTCTTTCACTGTCAGCTCTGAAATCTGACGCTGGGAGCCGGCTGGAAAGGAGAATCCTTCATCATTTCTGAGATCAGAATAAACGCTTGATTTTGTCCCGAAATAATGAAGAGATTTTCAATGAGTCCCTTGGCCAAGCCGTCTCTATTGTACCTCGCATTGATAAAAAGGATGTTATTGACTATGCAACAGTAGGCTCCTTTCCTCTCTCTCTCCCTCCTTCCAAATAAACACTCGGTCCTGTCTCTTGGTCAGTGAGAAGGTGAAACGAATAAGATTAAACCAGACAAAAACCGGGAGCTCGGTGTGTGTATCATCTCGGTTTTACTCCCCGGACTGTGAAGAGACGGGGAGTAGAAGAGGCAGAGCAAGGCACGGGGAGAGAGGGGGGGAGAGAGACAGACGGAGACACAGACACAGACACACAGAGAGCCTGGGAGAAGGTGGACGGACCCCGCAGCCGCAGCCCGGCTCCCCCCACGGGCGGACACGGCCCCCCACGGACACGGCTCCCCACGGACACGGCTCCCCGGGACGCCCCAGGCAAGTCGCCGCTTCTCCCTTCGGGGTTTTGGGGAGGAGGGAGGGGAGCGGGACCATGGCACTTGGCGGGGAGACACCCCCCCCCCATTTCTGCTCCCCAACCCCTGGCACCCCGTTATTATTTGGGCTGGAGGGAAAGGCTCCTAGCTCGTCGTTTTGCGTCCCCCCCACCCGCGCCCTTCCACACCCCTCCCGAAACGCGTGTGGGTATTCCCACTGCACCTCCGCTGGGGTGACGCGTGTGTCGCTCAGAGCTGACCCACGCGTGTTCCGCGGGCACGGAGCACAACTCCTAGCAGCATGAGGCCGGGCGGGGGGGTCGGGAGGGGGGGTTGTCTGCAAGCATCCTGCCAAAAGAGAGCTCTTCTCTGTCACCTGCTCTGCTTGCTACTCGATCACCTCTCGGGCAGATCGATGGCAGCCTGTTTATCCGGGCGATGGTGTCAACAGATTAAAAAAGGGACAGAAATCAGATGCTTCGCGGCCGGGCTGGGCGAAACCGCCATCAGCGGGAAGCCCAAACCCGCTCAAATTTGCGCTGCTCTGGGTAGAGGGGGTGTGTGCGACTAGTAAACGTGTTTATATGTTTTTTTTTTTTTAATTAAAAAAAAAAGAATGCCGATGAGTGAAGGGCCGGTGAAGTTTGCGGGTGTTCCGAGGAAAATCGCGTGTGCCGTGTTCTCTTGTCATGCGGGGAGGGAGGGAAGGAGGGAGGAAAGGAGGGAGCCCATCAAAGTAGACTCACGCCTGGGCTGAGCAGGTTAAAGCACAGTTCAGTCCACGGGAGGCATTTCCTCTCCCTGACAAATTACAGGGACACTTAAAAAACGGTCACGGCTCACATCTAGTTGGGAAATGAGCTTTGATTGCTTTTTTACCTCCGTGGATCTGGGATGGGGAGAGGGAGACGGCGCTGGGGACTCGCTCAGGCTTAATTTTCCCTTAATGTCGCCCCAGATCCCCCTTTCCCCAGGCCAGGGTCCAGGCTGGGGACTGAAGCAGGCAGAGTTTTGGGACGATTTAGATTCTGGTTGGATTCTTTGTGGGTTTTTTTCCCCTTCCCTTTTTCCTTCTTCCCTCTTTTCTGTGTGTCTCTTTCTCCCCCTCTCCCCGGGTGCAGCCCAACCCGGGACGGCGCCGGCTCCTCTCCTCCCTCCTCTGCAGCCGCCTCGTCCCCTCCAGGAAGGAAAAGTTCCTCTGGAGATTAGCGGGGACAACTTCTACGCGCCATCTCTGGCCGGGAGGGAGGCGAGGTTTGGGGTAGAGTATCACCTAAAACCCAATTGATGGTATTTATTATTACTATAATAATTACTATTATTATTACCATTATTTTGCAAGTGTCAAGGCTGCCTGTAAGCTGGGAGCTGAGATCCGCAGCCTGCGTTTTCCAAAACAAACGTTAAGTGCCTGTTTCACCTGCCAAGCTCCGCAAGCCTATATATACACATATGTATACGCATATATACACACATATATATACACATATATTAAAAATATTACACATATATTAAAAATATATTAAAAAAATACATATGTACAAAAATACGCTCACACACGCACGGACGTACATATATACGTGTGTGTCTCTCCCTCTCTCTCTATATGCACACAGGCACACAGGGAGCGGGGCAGAGGGAGGACAATAACTGCGCAGACTGCTGTCACAGCACGCAGCGGGCAGCCCTGACGTGCAAAACCGTCCCTCTCACTCCCGATTTTTAGCATTTTTACCCTTTCCCGGCTCGGTCGACACCTTCAAGCTGGGACGCTGTAGAGCCAGAGGATCGCCTTGGGGTCCCTGCCCCTGCTCCCCCCGGTCGCAGCCGTCGGGGCGGCCCCTTTTCCCGGACCGGGCCGGTTGCAAACGGGGTGTGACCGGTCACCCCGGGAGCCCCCCCACCAGCCTCCAGCGTGTCTCCCGCCCCCCCCCCGCAGCCGAGCCGGGCACGGCGCTGCTGGGCCAGGCCTCCACAGCCAGCGCTGCCCAGCCAGGCCTCGTTCCTCGTTCCCCATCAGCGCTGCTGCGGCCTTTCCGCCCAGGCCTTTTTCCTTCTTTTTTTCCCCCCTTTCCCCCTCGCCCCCTTCCCTCCAACCCACCCCCAGGCCAGACCTGAAGGACAACCAAGTTCTTTCAGGAGCGCAACACCAGATGTGCGGGCGGGAGGTGCTGCTTTACAAGGGGAAGTGGTCGCCCCTGCCCTGGGAAGGGAGTCTCCGGCGGGTTGCATCACCCTGGGCAGCCGGGGGTTGGGGGGGGCTGCGGGGGTGGTGTTTTTATGGGGCTGCCGGCTCGCTGCCTCACGCCGCCCTGCGGTACGCGCACCCTGGGGGTGCTTTGTGCAGACCGTCCGCCGCTTCCTAAAGGCAAGGCCGAGGCCGGGGTGCACGGACAGAGACACCCCCCCTCCCCGGTCTCAGGGGTGGGCATCTTCCCGCTCCCCTCCAGGTAGCCCTCTCACCATCGCCCAGGCCGTTTCACCACATCCCACGGTGCAGACGGCTGGCCTTGGGAAAGAAGGGCCTCCAGCTTTCCTTGCGGCTCAGCCCCCCGCCCCGCACACGCCCCCCGGCCACCCCCCATCACGTCTATCCTGCCTTATTTATTTCTTAAAAAAAACGCAAAACAGAACTCTCGTGGGACCGACTCCCCAACTCCCGACTCCCTGGTCGCGGCCAGCATCCCCGCCTTGCCCGCACATCCCAGCGGGTCCCACCGCCCCCCCGAGGAGGGGGTGTGTGTGTCCTGGGAGGGTGGGCGTGTGTCCGTGTTTCCCCTCCATCCCGCTCCTCGCCCTCCGCGTGTGCTTAACCCACGGGCGCGACCCCCCTTCCCCTCCGCGCACGCCGCCTGCTTCCCTGGAATTATTTTAGACGGGATTGGCAAAAAAAGCGGCGTGACAGCGGCCCCTCATCCCCCCCGCCGCCCCCTCGGGAAGGCAATCTGCCGTCCCCGCAGCTTCCGCGGCGGCGAGGCCGCGCCGAGCCGCGGTTTGTCGTTTGTTAGCGCCCAAAAGCACCGGGCTGCGGTGCCAACCCGAAAGCAGGGCGCCGAATCGCAACTTTGCGCTCGCCATCTACCCGAACAGAAACGCCTGAGCAGCCGAAAGTCTGCCTTTTTTTTTAATTAAAAAAAAAGGGGAAAAAAATTTAAATCTGTGCCTGGAAGTTAAAAAAAACCCCAAAAAACCAAACCCCACACACGACGTGTCTGCGTGGGAAGGGGGAAAGCAAGCACACCCAAAGCGAAGGCCACTTGTCTAACAGGAGCATGGCAATTCCCAAGCAGGGCTCCGGGAACAGAAATTGATGACCTCTTGATGCAAATCAAAGCCTCCTAGATAAGGCAAATCTGGGAATAATTTTCAACACGCTGGTGAATCCAGGACCAAATATTTACTTTCGGCACAAATAAAGCTGCGGTGAGCTGGGCGCCGAAGCCAAGAGAAACAAAAGTGTACGAAAGCCATTAACACTAGGCTTTGCCTCGAAATATACCTCTGGCTGTATTTTAAACACCTCTCACCCCACCCCCGGCTTCTGTTAGGGATGAATTCAGTGTTATTTATCATTCCGAATCGGGCTGGATCTTTTTATAAAGAGCTGACGTTTGGAAACGAGTTTTGGAAGTTGTGAGGTTGTCCTGACAAGGCAATCGACGGCAGTATATAATCATTTCCTTAACAGTTACCTGTCAGAGATCCCATTTCTTTTACTGCGGGGATTAGTCCGTCAGGGGTAGATTCGAGCTGGACTTTCCGCAGACCAGAGATCGGCTCCGAGGCGTTTAAGTATTTAACGTCACTTTCTCCCCTGCATCCGAGATAAAACCGGTGCAAAAGTATTTTGCTGGGGAAAACGCAGCAGCGCTTACTGCAGTGGCGATAC
Source organism: Phaethon aethereus (assembly GCF_964289735.1). Classification (NCBI taxonomy): domain Eukaryota; kingdom Metazoa; phylum Chordata; class Aves; order Phaethontiformes; family Phaethontidae; genus Phaethon; species Phaethon aethereus. The sequence goes on along the minus strand of NC_138577.1, from coordinate 87,881,528 downwards.
AATCGTATTTACCTCATCAGAAGTTGATCTGAGCAATAAACCTCAGCATTTTCACCGAAACTGTCAGGAGTAAGATATGTTTATTACAGCGTATTCTGCCTGCGTGGGGAGGACGTGGATGCGCTTCAGACAAAGTTTGAACGAAACAGAATAAACACAGCAAATCGCTCCAGACTGCTAGGTATTTCACCATGCGAAGGCTTTTTTCTTTCTTTCTTTCTTTCTTTACTTATTTTTTTTAATTTTATTCACACGTTTCTAGGGGTGAAGCCCGGGTATATCCAACGGTGTCGTTAATAAGGTATACAAAATTGCCTGATCCTACCAAACGGGGCTAGAGTTATATGTTTTATTGTTAACCCCTTGCACTGAATCTTCTGAAGCTGAAAGGGAAAAGGAAAGGGCTTTTGTCCGAGTTGATCCTTGGCTATTCTGGGGCTCAGGTTGGTGTGAAAGGGACGAAGAGGTCACTTGAAATCTCCTTTTATCTACTCCTATTTTCTCTCTGGATCAGCAACTTTGAATAGACACCATCTAATCGCTCGTAATGGAAAAAGGGGGGGGGGGGAAGGAAAAAAAAAGGGTGTGTGTGCGCGCTCTCTGGGAGCAACGAAAATGCTTTTGCGCGGGGGCTGCCTGAACGGGTGCGTGTCCGTGGGTGCATCCATGCAGGGACCCGCGTGGGCAGCCCTTCTGCAGCAGGCGTCTACCCTGTGCACCCGCGGAGGCAGAGGCGTGCCTCCCACGCCGCGCGCACCCCTGCTTGGGGCCGGGGGGTACGCACACCACACTTGTGGGGCAAGCAGCGCCCCAGAGACCCCCCTCCTCGGCGCCCGGCCGGTGAGGACCCTTCCCGGGGGTGATGCTCGGAGGCGCAGCACGGAAAGGCGGCCCCACGTCATTTCCCCTTCTCACCCTCAGACCTCGGGATTTTGGTAATTTGCCTTTATCTAGGGTGCCGGGAGCGAGAGGTGGCGGGTGGCTTTTGGAGGGGTCTACCGCCTTTCGGCGAGCAACCGACTCCAGCTTTGCCGGTTGCCCGAGCCCGGCCGGCGTGCAGGCAGCAACGGGGGTCCCCGCGGTTTTCTGGGGGTCATCTTGACAAGGCTGGTTTGCTTTTTAAATTGTTTTTTTTTTGAGACTGAACCTTAAAAAAAAAAAAGGAAAAAGAGAAGCGGGCAAAATTGGGGGCCGCTGGCAAATAGAAAAAGCTTTGTTCCAGAGGCTGAAGCCAGGGCACTATCTCTTCCCTCCTAACCGCTCAGAAATTGGCGTTTCTTTCTCAGTCTGGGATGCTTTCACTGTAAATTCCTTCAAGCGACTACTCTGTTGCTAAGGCTACAAGTTCCCATCCCAACACACAAATCTCCTCCGCCCCAGGACCAGCTCAAACCCTGGCAGAAGTCTGGGCTCTAAGAGACCTTCTTACAACTCCTTGGAGTGCCTCCCTGCTAAATATCTGCTAAACTCTGCGGTTTAAAGGAAGGACTGAACAGTCCTTCCTCCACCCCGTCCCCCCTCCCTCTTCTCTCCTCTGCGACGTTTTGCTCGGGACTTCTAGTGAATAGATGGCGAGAAGAAACCCAGTCCAATAAAGATTAAATTAAGTAGAAGAAATCCAGCCGCTGTATATTTTGAAGCTCCGGTGGGGCGTCAAACCGATGTTTAACGCATTTTTTCCACTCACTGTGCACAACTCCTCAGCCCCTACCGCCTCCTTGGATTTTTCCACCCCCCAGGAGGAGGCAGTTTCGGGGGGAAGGGGATACAGAAAAGGGTTCCCCCGACCCACAGACCTTTCCCCATCCTCCGATGCCAAGAGAAGGGGCAGGGGGACACACACCCTGCCCCGTGTCCCCAGGCAGGGCTGATGTGGGGGGGACGAGCTCCTCCAGCCAAGGGGCACCTGCGAGTTGGGGTGCTGAGGGTGTCATTCAGGCTAGCCCTAAATAGGGAGCTCGGGTAGAAGGGGAATTAGCTGGTTTTATTTTTTTTATTTTTATTTTTTTTTTAGCAGGATCACCCTCCTCCTTCCTCCCCATCGCCCTCGCTCGCCCTCTTGGCTCCACTGGCCGGGGAAATACGGTTTTATCACCCCGGCTCAGCTGAGGGGACACATGTTTGTGCACCACTGAGCCCCCCCAGCACCGCCAAGGTGGGAGCGTGGCTCTCCTGGATAAGAAAGGAAGGGGAAAAAAAGAAAACAAAACCCAAAACACCAGCCCCAGAGAGACCGCCCGTCGCCTGGAAAAGTTAAGCGTGACTTGGTAAACGTTTGTAAATGCAAATAGAAATGAATAAATAAACCTCAAACCAGGTAGTTTGGGTGTAATAGTTTAGCAGGACTAATTGCAGACAATGGAGCTGAAATGACTTTTCCAATTAGCTGCTGGTTGGAGTTTAGTTGGAGGAACTGTCAGCTCTAGCGATGGGTAATTGCTTTATTGCTCACAAAACTATCATCTATTTAGAACATATGTGCTAATTACTCTGGATGGGCGTCGGAAAAGAGACCATAAATCTATTAGCACTTTAAAAAGTCTAGGGTACTTGTAAGCCACCGAACTCCCTTCCCTGGCGTGTTAAGGGCGAGATTCGCGCCCGGGTGGACAGCGTTTCCAGAAAAATAAAAATAAAATAAACAGGTCTAGCCACATGTATGCGAGGGTATATTTGCGAGCTAGGGGGGGGGAGCCTGAAGGGGGGAAAGAGTGGTCATCTCCAAGCGAGGAAAGCCTCTTTCTATAGACCAAACTGGTGCCATAAATCACTGTCATAAAAACCGATTTTCCTCTTTAGCCTTGCACTATTTTTTTTTCCGAAAAGATTAGTTTAGAAATCTTTTAATTGGATTACTCTGGAAAATTAATCTCCTTTAGGCTCGCTAAGTTTGTGTACCAAATATTTGGAATTAATTCAGCGCCACAAAAAAGCATCCGGGATGCCTTTTGTTAAGAATTAGCTAAGAAAAGGGACAGGTAGGGAAGGTGGCATTTTACCCTGCGCATTCATGTCCCCTCGCAGCTCTCTATGCATATTCATCGCTCTGTACGTCGCATTTTACCGCAGAAAATTACTATTGTAAAGGAGAGAAACAGAATTGTTTGCTGGACTGCGCTCTGGATCCGGGTTCCAGCGCGGGGTGTGAGGAATTTGGGGAGGGGGGGAAGGGGGAAATAGAAAAAAATGAAAAGTTTTGGCAGCCAAAGAAGGAGGAGTCCCCCCGGGCACCAGGGGCTGACCCGGGGCCCCCGGCGCTTTCGGGGCCGCCCGAGGGGATTCCCTCATCCCGGGACTCGAGGCGATCTCTTAGTGTTCAACCCAATTTAGCTGTTAGCGGCAGCCTCGCGAGGTGTGGTTAATTGGTGGGGGATAAAGGCATAATGGCTTGCCAGGGGGAGGGTGGTGACTCTTTAGCGCACCCTCTCCCCCCCTCTCCCCCCCCCCCCCCCGTTTTTATAAGCGCAGGCATGCCATGTCTCTGCTAAAAGAGCAATAAATCTGGCTCCATTTATTTATTTTTACTTGTTTATTTTTCCCCGAAGGAAACGAACCTGCGGCTTGTTCTCGGTGATTTATTTATACCGTAGGACGGGACACTGCTCGGAGTCACGGACACGGGGCGGGCAGGGACGGACACAGGGGTGGAGTAGAGGGGGCGATGGGGAGAGGGGAAGCTGCAGCAGGATCGTGGGGTGTGCGTGGGCGTATGTGGGCGTGCGCCGATGCGCAGACTGGGCAGGTGAGCGGGCAGCACGGGGTGGGCACGGGGTGGGCACCACCCAGGCTGGAAGAGGATGATGAGGGTGAGGCTGAGGAGGGCTTTTCACCTCTTGCGCACCGGCCGAGCTCCGCGCAGCGGGGACGTGACGTCTCTTCCCCCAGACCCAAACCCCGGCCCCTCTTTCAGGGGTCCGTGCTCGACCCACCTCCTAATTAGCGTGTGCCACTTGCGAGTCAGCGTCACGGTTTTAGTCACCGGATTGTGAACCGCCGAGCGGGATGACCTGCGTTTTATAATACACGCGGTATGGATGCGCGCAGGGTTACACGGAGGTAAAACTTCACGGGGAAAGGTGCGTGCTCGGCGTGGGGTGCATATACACCCGCGTCCCACGCCGCAGGCTGTCACCCGGGTGCATCACACACCCCGAAACTCTGCGCGCAGGCGGGACAACAGCCCTTACCCGCGGCCGTACGCACAGGACACGCGTGGGATCCCTGCGTGAACGTGCACAAGCACTTCGCTCTTTCCAGCAGGAGTTGATGCACTTGCTGAATAACCCTGTGGTCCGCCGTGAATTAACTACCCCGGCGCTGGTCCTGCCGTACATCACCCGGTACTCCCCCTCGGGTCTCTCCCCGCTGCGCACAGGTAAAAGTTCCTCAGCCCCGTGCCACAGCTGAACAGATTAATACACGTTGACAGAGCCTTTATCCTTTCTCGCAGGATGTTAAATGAATCTTAAAGTCCCTTCTGAGACGAGCGGGAAAAGCGCGCTCTCTCTCTCCGCCTCCCCTCCCCGTCTATCTGCTTGCGCTTTGGATGTGCCCCGTGGAAATTGTTTACAGTTTGGAAGACTCTAACCTTGATTTTCCAGCTTTGAGCTCCCTCTGGAAGCGGAAAGAGCAATTACTCCACGTTACTGTACATATTTCATCGCCGTGATAGTTCGCAGGTGCTGCCGCCGCCGCTATTGTCTGCCTCCCTCCCACAGCCCCCGCGGCCGGAGCCCGGAGGATGCTCCCACTCCGGGGACGCTGCCACGCACAACCCCGGCAGTCCGTGGGTGTGTTTCATATGTCCCCCCTACCCCACGACAACGACCCACGCAGGGGGAAGCTAGTGTGCTCCCCCCCCTCCGCCCTCCCCCTGGCCTCTCCTGCATGTACACGGAGCGGAGACTCTGCCTCTCGCTCACGCGTGGAATATATAACTCGATCGTGGACAGGCACCTTTCTCGGTTTAGTGCCGAGACTAGCGTGGGCTGCCCTTCCAGCCTAAGGTTGGGTGGGGAAGGGGGGTAAGGACAGCCGGTGGGTTGAGGGACCCGATGCAAAAACGGGGAGGGGAGAACAGGCAAAACAACTCCGAAATAGGGAAATAGCCAGAAACCCGGTTTTGTCGGGAAAGTGGCCGGGATGGCGGCTTTTAATTTCGGCTTTTTTGGCGGTCCTTTGCAGAGGAAGCCGCGGGATGCAGGGTGGAGGCAGGCTGCGGTGCAACGCCGGAGCATCCCCGAATAGCATTAAACTGTGTCATGGATCAGTGTCCTGATGACGTATGAGACACCGCAAGGGATCATGATGAGTGACTGGCATAATAGACATGGATAGTGGACCCAGGTCTCCTTGACAATTCTTAGTCATATGTCTTGGGGGCATAGCTTTACATTCTTGATCTGTTTATTTGGAGCTCGGGAGAGAGGCGCAGGGCTGCATCTCTCCGAGCGGCTTAAACACCACAGGGGATTGCGGGGGAAATTTGAAGAGGTCACCGGTTTAGGTGCAAAGCTATTGAAAAAAAAAACAACAAAAAAACCACCCCAAACAAAATTCCATCCAAAACCACAAACCCCCCCCCCAATCCACCTGCTACACCTAATGAAGCAGGATGTCCCTGCTTTGTCCCGCCAGCCTAAGAAAGGGATGGCTCAATTTAGCCTTACTCAGTGCATCTTCGGCGCTCATTCCGCAGAACCACTTCAGCACCCCGCACCTCCCCGTTGCCCGCGATAACCCCCTGCCCCATCACAACTTGTGGGATGCCGCTCGTATCCTTCTCGTCACGCGTGGGCTTTGCTGCGGGCTGCCAAGCGACCGGGACCCCAGGGCTCAGCACCGGGTGGTGCCTCGGTGCTACCGGGTCAGCGGGGAACAGTGTTCTCCGAGCAGGCAGAAAGCCTCTGATAAATCGCTTAAACTGAGTGAAACGCGCCCCAGCATGCCCCTCATTAGGCGGGGGAGACCCCCAGGAGCTGGAGCTGCGGCTTTTCATTTGTTTGCCAACTTCCCGAGCTATCAGGGGGAAGTTTGGGCTTTTTTATTTTTATTTTTAACCCTCCCCCCCGCCGCACGCTTGTCCCCAAGCTTGTGCTGCTCTCGGAGGGTGTTCCAAAATGGGCAAGCTGGCTCCGGTGACCCGCGGCAGGCGATCAGCACCCCGAAACCCTCCTGCGCTGGCTAGGAGTGCTTGCCATCCCAGTGGGGAAGCCGGGAGAGAGGGTTCGCAGGGCTCCCTCTTCGCACAGCTTTGCCAGCGGCATTGATGACCTCTAAAAATATCCAGAGACAGGAGGCATTTATCCCGCAAGGAGAATGAATGGTATTGACCCCGAAAAGGAGAGTCACAAGAGAGAAGCCACCTTTCAGCCTGACATAGCAAAAAAAAAAAAAAAAAAAAAAAAAGGGAAAAAGAAAAAAGAAAAAAATCTGCTGATCCATGTGCTGCAAGAAGTTCACTAAATGTGTGAGCAGGTAACGCAGGGAATAGCGACACTGTTAACAGAAAACATCTAATTAACAATGACTTCATTTGATTGGGAGGATGAAAAAACCTTTTAAAATCAGTCCAGATTTACCGGCCTAAGCGCAGCCAATTTATGAATATGGAGGCTGTATTGAGTCTGCCTTCTTTCAAGATGTCATCTGAGGGGTAATAGTATAGGTGAAGTCATTTAGTTACACTGTGGAAACTTTTATAGTCCCTTTCTTGGGAATTTAATTCAGTGCTTCTTCATTTTATTAGGAACAGACTGACTCCATCAACGGCGCTCTGCATGTTTAGAGGCATGACTGCTTGAAGCAATTAGGCTCCCCAATTAGCATACTTCTCCTGACCCCAGCAGCACCACCAGGTCCTTACATTATCCATCTCTTCAAAGTAGGGGAAAGCCAGAATAAAACATGCCTCCCAAGTGTCCAGGGCGGTGAAACCAACATGCAAGCGGGCTACCAAAATTACCCCTTTGGCCTTAGAGGGGGCGGAGAGAAAAAAAAAAAAAAGAAAAAAAGGCTCCTGATACTACCCCGATGTCCGTGTTTCTGCAGTTTTGCCGTTTCACGCGTTTTTGCGCTCATTTCCAGCGTGCTGCCGGCCCGCTGCCCGACTCCTGCCCGTTCCCCCCCCGCTTTCGGCGGGGATCGCTGCGAGCGGGCAGGAGCCGCCGTCGCGGGGGCGTCCCGGAGGATGGGGGATGCTCCCGCCTCTGCCCCGCTCCCGAGATGTGGGTCACGTCCACACGGGGAGGGACAAGCCATCAGCGAGGGCACCGCGGCCCCTCCACGGGTGTTTTTTTGCGTGTGTGTGTGGGGGTCGTGGCCGGCAGCGGGCGTCGCGCCGGGCAAGCCCCCTCCCTCGCCTCCCCCTCCAGCCCCTTGGGTACCACCAGGTCACTTTTGAACACTTCTAAACAGACTCATCCCCCCTCCCCAACCCTCCTGGAAGCCCACGGTGGGGGGTTGGGGAGCCAGTGCTCAGCGGGCAGAGCCACCCGCCCAGAGCTTTGCAGCACCGCAGAAGAAAAATCTCTATAAAACGAAATAGGCAATCAACTGAAATCTATCCTCTTTAAATAAACTGATTCCTTAGTATTTTCCCAGTGTTGCTGTAAGTTGTTGTCTGTGATGTCCCCCAGGGCTCTTTCCCCTGCTCTCTGATTTGGTGTATAAAAGCAGCTCTGAATGATGGATTACTGTGTCATTGCAGCCTGCGAAGGATTAATTTGTTTCATTGATTTCTCTTTAGGCAGATTGCCAGAATTCTCTGCTTCCCACCTTTCCCCGGGACTTCCAGCAGTAATAGACAGTAATAGCCTAAGACGAATCAGCCCATTCTTGTAAAAATAGAAACACAAAATCCTGAAGTCCCAGGGAAGCCATAAAGAAGTTCTTTCCTTGTTGTGCTGTAAAACCACCGATTCCTAAAGTGGGTCCATCTTCCCTCCTCTCCCCACTCCGCTTTTATAAAAGAGGTTGCAGAATCCTGAGGGGGCTGCAGCTTAGTCTGAAGAGCAATTTCAACAAGCAGTTGTGAACGATGGGCATCTGACAGTCATGGAGAAACGTTTTGTTCATGCTCAACAGCAGGCTTAGGAATCACAGGAGGACTGAGTAAAGCTCACAGTTCATTCTTTCCTAAAATCACCGGCCTGCCTATAGCTAATCTATTATCGATTCATCTGCCTGTCTGGGGGGTATCGGGAAGAAATGCGGTTTACGTCAGGTCCTGGAGCCACCGCTCTTGATGTGGAGGGTGAGTGGGACTGGACTCTCCCAGATCAATTTGTCTGCATGCTTTCAGGATAATCCGATTGCAAAAAAAATCAGGCCTTGAAGCGCTGGGATGTGGTGGGAAAAGGGAGCCAGGCACCCTTTTCAGTGCAGGCTGTGGGAGGGCAAGGGGAGGAGAGGAGATCCCACGCCGCATGCAGCCCGCTGCTGCTATTCTGCCCACTGCACTGCTCTTTTCAGACCCGCTCAATGCCGACGGCGGACATGGGTCAGCTGTGCTAATCTGTTTGTCTCCACAATGCAGCGCTAAAAATTGTATTGATTTAGTGTTCTCAAAGCTAAACTTTAGATGTAATTAGTCCTATAGTAAAAAGTAACGTTGTCATGTGCTGATGTCTTTCCAACTCGGGCTTGGGTAAAAGCTGTGCTGTGCCGAAACAGCACTTTTAGGCAGCACCAAGGGTAGAGAAGCATTTATTTCACCTCTGTGTCTGCCTTGTGATGAGAGTAGCTCAACAGCTACTTTCAAAAGGATGGTAAATTTATCATACTGGATAGCACAGATCCACTGCCTTGCAAGCCTAGGAAATTCTGAAGATACAGCCCTAGGGTTTTTTTTTTTTTCTTCCACGCTCTTTGGGAGGATGTTAGCCTGCTACTTCCTATTTTAATTTACTGTAATTTCAGGTCGAATCCAAATACCAGTACTTGGGTCACAGTATGATTTCCTTGATATCATGCCAGAAAATATGCCTTGCTCTGCCTGAGCAATATTCCTGTATTTACTCACATGAGATCCCTCTGCGGTGTGTAGAGTCCAACTTTCCCCTTCTTCACCTGACACCGTTTCTGAAGGAGCTGTAATAGTAGTCATAAAGAGGGTTATGTGTTCGCTCCTGGGAATCCCTAGAAATCCCTACATTGTCTGGGGAAACCCTGCAGTGTGGGTTAGCCTGCAGTGAGACAAGGGTGGCTGCGTCCAGGCATGGCAGCCTGGCAAACGCTGGTGTCCTGGGGAATGCCTTCAAGCTTCCCTTCAAAGGCTTCTCTGGTGTAACAGGGACCCCCCCTCTCCCTTTCCTGGCACGACACAGACTCTCTTTGCCTGGCATTCCCACTCCTGATGGTTTTTCACTGTCAAGCAACTTTGAAAGGAAAGGCACAAAATGCAAGAGTTCACAATTTTCCTGCTTGGACAGCCAAGCCCCGGGGAGGCTTGGCTCTGAAGGCAGGGCTCATCTTGCTTGGGAGCAATTGCTCCCATCCCCTCTGCCCCTTCCTCCTTGCTGATACTTTTCAGCTCACGCAGGGGAATCCTTCTGCTCCTTTGCTAGGCACGAGGGAAAGTTTCGCTCTTGGTAAGTAATGATAACGATATTCTTGGCTTCGAAAGTCTGAGTTAGAAGCGAAGACAGGTTTCCACCCCCATCCCTCCCGTTTGCAATAAAACAGGCAGAATCCATCACAGACCAAACTTAAAAAGCTTAAGTGAAGCTCACATCCTTTCATCCCTGCAGGACTGGAGAGAAACAGAGTCTGTTAGATTAGCAAACATTAACCTCTCGCATAGTTCTGGATGTAGGATTAATGTCTACTGAAGGGACAGCTGTATGACCCTCACACATACACTAACTATACATTAGGGCTGTCACTCTATCGATCGGGAGAAGTTTGTGTGAAGAAGCGCTCCCCACCAGGGAGCAAGACAGACTAGAGCTGGGAAAAGCCATTTGTGCTCTGCTAAGACACACTTTTAAGAAGTCCGTTCCTGTTTCTGGCATCCACAGTGCAGATGAGCTGAAATCTGCATGCCTCACCCCGAGATTCTACTGCGTACAGACCACACACAATTTCCAGCTGTGACCCTGGGATCGGCTCATCTTTGGGTAGAACACAGACCTATGCCAATGCTGGATTTGCACATAGTAGAGCATACTTGACCTCTGCCCACATGGGGTTTTGAGCGCAGGTGGGATTCTCACTGGCTGTACATTACCATTTCTATTCCCTCTTTGCTCATTTGGAAGAGACTCCTCTCCAAGATTTTCCTTCCTTGCCTCCTTACCTAAGAAAAAGAAGAAACAGGGGTGAATAATATGTTTGTCAAACTCTCTTCCCACTAAAATATGAAAACTCCATGCTATGAAAACACAGGTTGATTGTTTCCTAGGGTTTTCTGGATTGGATACAAACACTGGGCTTGACTCTGGTCACACCCTATTTTGGTGTTAGTCTAACTCTTCTCATAACACAGGAATTCCACAGATGTAGCAGCGGGTTCAGTGCATTTCTGAAAACAGACTTATTTTAGTTATATAAATGAAATGCTTATTGTTTAAGCCTGTATATTAAACATTAATGGTTTCTTGGAGTCCAATCCACACAAATATTTGGATGTCAAATATTGAACTTTCCAGACCTTGATGGTAGGAGAAATGACTGCGCTGTGGGCTCCCAGGCACCCTGAAGGAAGAAAGGAGAGAGGTGCTTCCCCCAGAACAAACTCGGTTGGAGCCCATGTGCCTTGCAAGGTGTCCTGAAGGGGACACTGACCAGCAGCGTGGCCTGTGGTGGCCCATACAGAGCTGTCAGCCAGGTGCCTGCTGAAGGCAGTTGGACGAAGAGAAAACATGTGATGGGATGGAGCTGGTGCCTTTTTACCCAAGCCTGCTGTGGTTGGGGCACCTATGGAAAAGATGAGCTATCTGAGATAAGCTTGCAGAGGGATGTGTCCCCTACGGATGATCATACCCAGTCCTTGTTAGCACACGGAACAGAACAGAGCTCTGCACTACCAGAAATATACAACTTTGGTTAATTGTCCCCCAGGGCCACATGTGTGGCTGGAGAGAAAGGTCTTGCATGCAACATTTTGGGTGCCCGCTGGGCTTGGTGGGCTGCAGTAGGTTATGCATTCACTTTCTTCCCCCCGGGGCAGAGGGAGCAGCCGAACCACAGCTTGCAACAACCAAGCCGGAATGCTCCTTAAATGGCCAAAAAATTGTCTCCTACATGGTAGCTGCCAGGGGAGGCTGGGGTGGTGACATCCCAGATGAACCTGGGCTCAACTTAAAAGGGGTGGAGGTCAGAGACCAGGATAAACTTGAAACTGCAGCAGCTGAGGTGAACGTTGCCGTGGCCAGCATGTGCACTGCCGGGCTGAGGGGCCGGGCAGGCTAGTGGTCCTTGTGAAGGTGCCACAGGCACAAACGCTGCTGAGTGCCGTGGTGAACCCTGCCCTTTACAGGTTTGAGGTTTTCACCCAAAGCACATTTCTGGCCGTGGTTACCTGAGCCAGCAGCTCATGCTGGAGCTGCCTGATGCTCAAAATCTGCTACCCAACATTAAAAGATATAGCAGAAGGAGCCGCGGCGTAGGCAGTGGTGCAGGGATAGTGTACTGGTAACTGACCAAACCAGACTGGCCAAAAATTATCCTAAGATAAAAAATTTTCCAAAGAAAACACTGACTTGGCAGAAGAGTGTTCTGGAGGAATATATCAATTTCATCAGCTCTTTAAACAGGGGAGCATCAAAACGCTTTGCTGGAGCAGTCCTGAAATATTATCCATTCTTTCAAGTTCATATTAATAAGAGAAGCAAGACAAAGGCGAGAGCAGCTGTTTTAAAACCAGATCTTTCAGTCAGGTTAAAACAAGGTATTTCTGACTGCGTTCAACAGTACTTGCTGACAAATTGTGAGGGTCTTGGACTTCACTCTTAATTGCTGCAGTGCTGAAACTCTGCAGTTCTGGAAGATGCAAATATTGGCTTTGGTCAGCCCGAATTGACAGGTATAGGGAAAAACAAACCCGCGGGGAAGAGAAACAAAGCAGTCTCCTCTGATGGGCACAGTGGGGATTTATGTCTTGCTAAGCCTGGGTCCATCTTTTTATATATTTTGTATAAGACAATTTCTAGGCCCTGGGCCCAACTTCTGGATAGTATTAAAGGGAAGATCCTGACTGAAAAGGTAAACATTCAGTCAGACCTCTGACACAGTTTATTTTTTGAGTGTTCAGCAGCAGGGGAGTAGCTTTTTTTTCATTACTGAGGGCCATGCATTCGTAGCTGTGTGCACGGGTAGGCAGGGAGCTGCCGTGAAAGCCGGAGGTGGGGAGCTGGAGGGCTTCAGTCTTATTGCTCTCAGCTCACCTCTAACTGAGCTTAAATGGCCAGGTGCAGGGTTAGGGGAAAGAAAAAAATATTGATACACCAAGGTACCCAAAAACTAGGCACCTTCCCTCACTTCTCTGGAAATCTGTTCTCCCAGCAACTAACTTGATTTTTCCATCGAGGCAGACAAGCATAAGCTGGTATGCTGCGGATGTCTTGAAAGTCTACTTTCCCAGGAGTTTATTTATCTTTACTTCACCCAGAGTTTTGAGGTTGCTCAATGTATGAAATGGCATTCAAGTGGTTAACACTCGTGCACTTCTGAACAGTATTTGGAAAGGAAGTATGGTCTCTTGCCCACCAATTAACCTCTGCTATTATGGGGCTTTTATACCAGCGGCAGTAAAATTCACCTCCCTGCTGTATGTGTTGCTGTATCGAAGATCAAAGTTCTGCAGTTTGCAAAAACATGGAAAGTATATAGCATAATTAAATCTATTTGTTTAGTTAGAACTCGGTGTTCAATGAATAACAAATTTCTGCTTGTCCACAAAGGGCATGAATGAAAACACCAGATGAATGAGCAGGGATTTCTTGCTTCAGATTTTACAGCCACTTGTTGTATTGATACTTTTTCCGAGTGACTAAAAGTGAAAAGTATGTGTCTTGCCATACTAGTGCCTCATTACTACGATCACAGGAAACGTATTAAAAATGGTGGGATCCAGCATAGTTCCAGTGATTTAGATATTAAAACTAGCTGCACCAGTCATTTCTTTCAATTTACACTATGTTAAACAGTGTTAAAGAAATACAGTTCTGTCTCTAAGCAGCTTTTCAGCTTTGCTGTATTCAAGGACACCAAGAAGACCGTCCCTACAATGCCATGTATGTGTGTTGATGGAGATCATGGCTGTGCAAGGGAAGCATGGCAGTCTTTTCCCAAAATCCCACTGATTTTTAACACGACAGCCATAAAGTATGTGTGTGAGCTCATTGACTGGAAAATGATCCCTGTTGGACATCCTTTTCTAGAGAGCTCAACATGGAATTTGTTGATCAACAGCTATGGTGCCCCTTCCACTAGAAACACTGACAGTGACTTTAGTTGGAAAATGTATGTACATCCAGTCAATACTGCATACTGCACTAATACTACATTTTTGACCTTGTGTGTTTTACCTCCCATGCATTCTAAGCCATTTTTTTAAATGATATCAGCAGGCAGAAATGGCATTAAAATTAACTGTGATGCTTCTCCATCAAAACTGTGTTTTATCCTCTGAGTAATTTTTTTCAGGATTTCCGCTGGCATTTGAATAGTAAAGACAAAAGTATTTCGTCATTTTGTTATGCTTTTTGTCATTTTTCTCAGCCTTGTTAGCACTGGCAAAATTATCTCGTCAATTTTGCCATTTCAGTTTCCAAATTTCCTTTCCCATCCACTGACATGATGGTGCCCTGCCTGGGCTATGAGGATTTCCATAGCTTTCAGTTCAGAATGCCAAGTTTCTACTGGAAATAAAAAAATCATCCCAAGACATGAGTTTTGCAACTGGTTACACTTCAGTTGTAGTTTATGTTCAATTTGATATCATTGTTTTGAAATTACAACAGCTTTAGAGAAGGTGTAAAATGCAGGCGATCGTTATAAAATAGCACGAGAATGCCTGTAACAGTAGGAGCAATGTCCTGGCTATATTCCAGTTTGGCTAACTACATCCTGTTTTTCTAAATTCGGGTTTATTTGTGAGCTTGGTCCAAAGCCTCCTGAAATAACTCTTTTCCCGGTGCTACGTTCTGGTCCTGGGCTGGTTGTGCTTCACTGCTAGGTGAAGCCGTGTCCATGTCCTGTGTACTTTTATTAATGAAGAAATAACCTTAGGTTTTACTGGGAAAGTCTAAACGTCACGGCTGGATGGCAAATAAAGGCCCAGTAAAATCCTTAAAAACCTTCTGGCTAGTATATCACCAATATGTATATAATGAATTTAATTTTACCGCTTAACACTTGTTTCTTTGTCATACATACCCTCCTCTCCCCACCATGTAAAAAAAAAAAAATTTACACCAGTATAAATGTACATGAAAACAATGGGCAAAAATCTGCCAACAGACCTGTTCGGTAGGAAGGGGCAAATGCCAAGAATAAAATTGCTTACAGCGTGGTGCGCTGATCATTTAAAAACCACAACATTGCCTGATGCAGTTTTCAGGGTACCGAAAACATATGTTTAGGAATGTATAAGATGATAACAGTAAGTAGTCTAGCAAACAATGAGTTAAAATTTCAGTGTAAGAGAAATCTGCAGTTAAGGGAGTTTCTGTGTAACGCTAGCTGCGTGGTTCAAAAGTTGTGTTTTGCAGCAAAAGCCTGAAAAAGGAACTGAACATTAGAAATCTGCACTTTGGGCTATAATTAACACATATTAAGCTACAACTTCTGCACCATTGCATATTTAGGGTGGCTGTTTCTTATTTCCAGCTCTCTCTAGAACTATCTATCTGATTTTGCCAGATTACTGGTAAAAATACAGAGCTGGAGGTCACATCTTATTAGATAATCATACAGTGTAAAGACGATTCTCAGCTACAGAAAGAGGATAAAGCAGTTGCTCTTTAACAGATGCCATGCTATATGAATTATGTAATTTCCATAGTTATAAAACAACTCGAGAAAATGTACTGTAACAATATGATGTATGCTAGGATTGATTACCCCAAAAATCCTTTCAAGAGGAAAAACAGAGGGGGGGAAGGGAAAGACTGTTTCTATCCAAGCTTCACGTCCTAAAGGCTTAGCTTCTGTGGAGGAAAACCTCACATTCGGTTGTTGCATCGGGTGGTCACCCCATTTGTGTATTCATTCTGCGCATTAAACAGTCAAATGTATTCCTTCCAGTAAATATGAATAGTTTAATTTGTTCTGCTGAAAGAGAGACAACTATCAGAAATAGCAATAAAAGTCACATAATGAAATAAGAATACTAGAAAATCCGAGGATTTTAGTATGGTCCATTATTCATTCAATTCCTGGCAGCCTTTATGATTACAAATCACTTGATTGACTAACTAGACATTCTCAAAGTGAATTATGAACCAGGTTCATTTTTCCTGGTTGAGAGTTGGTACATGCTGTAACTCTTCCACTTTGTGATATATCAAGTTCCTGTAACAGTAATAAGAGATATAATCAACTCTTTATTTCAGGACAAATAAATTGCCTTTTCAAAAATGAAATGTGGTTGCTAACATTTTAACAGTGTGCAATGTAATTCCTGCCTGCTATTCTCAGAGTGCAATCTGCTGTGATGACATAGCTTTTGAGTATTTGACTTTGCTGAAATTATTTTAAGAGCCTCACACCCTCTGTCCGTGCACACTGACCTTGGTGAAAAATTTGGTGCTGGGGCTATGAGCAACGAGTGGTCCCTTCCCTTGCCGAAAATGAGCCTCAGGCACCTAAACCCTGGGCCACAATTTGCCCTTTTGTGCCTGGCTCTGATCTCAGCTTGAGAATACCGAAAGGTTTTAAAGCTGTTTAAGTTTACTTGAGGGGAGGGGGAGGGAAGTAAAATGAATCTCTTCTAAGTGTGCTTGACCCTCAAGTCCTCTTGCGTGAAAAACTCCCTCAGGCTTTTGTGGAAATTATGCAAGGGGAATGACTGGCAGGCTGGGGTGGGTGTTATTTGTAGAACAAATGCACAGTCAGATCCCAAATCCCCCTAGAATAGGTTTAGTGTGAGGTGTATTTCACCTTCGAATGGCTACAGGGAAACAAAACTAAAAAAAAAAAACCCACCACCAAACCAGACTGAGGCTTCTTGAAATCCGTGCGAGCGTCCGGGCAGAAGAACACTACAAACAGCATTTGAGGTGGCCAGGACTGCTGGTTTGGCTTCCTTCGGCGCGGTGGTCCCTGCGCGCTTGTGCCACGGCCGGCGGGGGGTGGCACGGGCCGGGGAGCGGGGTGGCGGTGGGCACGTCGGGTCTGAGGGACGGGTGCCGAAGCAGCGCATCTTCCCACGCGGGGTCCTGTGCAACAGCCTCAACACAGCTCCCGATTTTGCAGGGAGGAGAGGATTTTTCTTCTGGTTGGGGGGGCCACCCCGGTCTTCGGGTGCTTATCTTGGCTCCGGTGAAGGGACTCAGTGGGTTCACATTATTTATAGAGCAATTTCAAAGACTTTAATCCCCTCCCTTTCCCCCTCCCAAACACAAAAGCATGTTTCTAAAGCAGGACCTTGTGGGAGAAAAGATGTATTATCACTTTAGTTTTTGGAAGACCTTAATGTGGTCATTCATTTTAGAAACAATGGTTACAGACTTCAGATTTATTCCTTATTCATCTTTCTATCTCATTTCTAATCTTCTAACAACCTTAATTAAATGCTGAGTAGTTTAGAATATTATTAAATAGCTTTCATTGGATTTTTTTTTATTTCTGATTACATCATGAGTACAGATTATTGAATATTCCATTAATTTTAAAATTATGATTAAGGGGATAATCCCAAAAAAGATGTTTGTAACAATTTTAACTAAGCTGTGTTAATTGATTCAGGGGATAAGAAATGAGATTTAAAGGGTGAGCAAGGGGTAAAATCAAAGCCCATGAAGTTTTAAAAGCAAGTGGATTAAGGGATTGGTCAGAATGGAGGAGGTGGGGGGTCAAAAACTGAAGGAATGGTTCGAATAGAATATTCACTTATCTTTAGGCCGCGTGCTTGCCTTTCGTGGAAATGGTGTGCAATGGCACCCGAGGTAGCGCGGTCGAACACGGAAGGTAAAAAGTGCTCGTTGCGGGTCAACAGACTGCACATTGCTCAGGCGCAGGCAAAGGTGCGTGACACGAAAGGACATGGAAAAGCCTGCTCGAGTGTTAACCGCATGTGACAGCGTTTTGTCCCCTGATGTGCCCAAGCACACCAGATCAGCCTCTGGCTCGCCTGTGTCCCACAGCTTGGGATCATTGTCCGAAGCGATGCGTTGAGCGGCACCGAGACAGCAATGGGTTTGATGCATTTGGTTTAGGGTGCTGAGCGGGGGTTTTCCAGCATCATTCCCCTGCCCTTACATTTGTTTCTAACTCACGAGTTGTCAGCCTAGCATGAATTTTCCTAGGTTATTTTTCCTATTGCTCTGAGATACTGGTCGGGAGTTGATTATCGCAGCTTTTCTGGTGACCACTGTCTTCTTGGTGGCCATCTCCCTCTTCCTCACCATGCAGAGGTCTTCACACGTCATCTTCCCAGCTCACCACCTCTCGTAACAGCAGCATAGCTTTAACATATCTGGAAACCAGGCAAGATATTTTCACTTGTGTTCCTTAGGCTCCACATGAGTAACTGGAGACACACGCATACTGGAGGAATCTCTGGAGCCATGAGTGCCTATGGAAATTACAGCAGCCCTTGCAGTTCCCTACTGGGATGCGAGAGGAAACCAGTGCCTGTGAAATGGAGATTGGGGAGAAGAAAGACAGGAAAGCAAGTGAAAAGCAGGGTGCAGAACTTACTTCAGCTACCAGGAAGGGGTAATGGAGGCTGGGTGCCTTTGTTTAAAAGATGGACAAAGGCAGCCTGGTAAAGACAGGCTGACCCACACCACCAACATCAGAGAGGTTGTCACACGCATGTCACTTGGACATGAACCCCTTACACCTACACTAACATCATCTGTGAGTTAAAGCAGCTTAGGAAGAGCAGCATGAATCAGCCCATGAACTATGGACACCGGGAGAACGGCACATGCTGCCTCTTTCTCTGGAACATTTGCTGGTTTCACAAGATTTGTACTGATTCAGGGCACAAAGGGGGATCTAAAACATCACACTTCCCGATGAAGCTGGGGAGAGGCCGGCTGTGAAAAAGCAGCTCTTAAACCCCAGAGAGAACAGCAAAAAAAGGAATTTAAATTTAACCAAGAAGAATAAAACACTGTAATGACTGACGGAAGCATTAGTTTTGTAGGCTCAGTTATGTAGGTTGGGATTTAATCTGTTTAGATCTTTTTCTTCCAAGCTTAACAGCTTTAATTATTTTTACAAGAAAAAAAAATCAATACATCCTTACACACTATTAATAAAAAAATCAAGTATCATTGATATTTGAAAACAGAAATCATAAAGAACATATTGCATTCACACCAACTACATACCAAGCAGAATGTTAATAACATTAACCTTTACTCTATCAGATATTTTCAAGAAATACCACTATATTTTTTGCAACGGCTCATATCTGTCATTTAACTGACATGTGATCTTTGCTAAGTTTGCCAAATCACTGAGGCCTGAATACCATTCAGCAATGTTAATTTTGTTTTCCTATTCCAGCCTTTACACAATTATTCTCATGGCAATCATTCTAGCCTTGAGTATAAATAATACTTCAAGTGGTTTGTTGATATCCAGAAAATGATGTGTATCTACATTAAGAGATTCTGGAATCTAATGGGAGAACCATGCATATTATTAAGCTGAAATGCCTATTTCTTTCCTCCCAGATGGGAGGTAGTACAGGGTAGTGCCATGGCATATGCATTAATTTTATTCCTTCCGCAAATTTTAGCACATATTATTTTTGCAGATTTTGAGTCTTTGCCTCCTACCAAGTATCCAGGAGATTTAAATAGGATTTTGCTGCAGAAAAGATCTCAATCTTAACACTTAGGACCCTGGATAATTCTCAGGTGAGCTAAGGAAGAAGAACATGGGAACAGTTCTGCTCTGGAGCAGAATAAGAAAAAAAAAGAGAGTTTGGTGGGAGGAATCCTTGAGGATTAAGAGAGGCAAAAAGAGAGACAGAGAGTAATGTTCCTGGCTCCCACATTTCAGTCCTACCGATTGGGTATGCTTGCTCTGAAGGTTCTAGCAATAAATAAAGAGCACATTTAAAATGAGGGGGATTACAACCAAAGAGTAAGGAAAAACATAAATCCCAGTATCTGTTCGTCAGCATTGTTACCCCATTAATACACACAAATGTTCTCCTATTTAAAAAATAGTCTGCAACAGATTTCTTCCGAAGCCTGTGGATTTCTTGCACATTATCTTCTTCCCCAATTTTTATTTCCTGTTACTTGCTTTTCCCAATTCCAGGCTTCTTCCTTTTTCTTCCTTTTCGGTCTAGTGGGGCTTTTTCTTTCCTCAGGACCCAAGGAAGAACCACGCTGCATTGCACCTGAATGTGTGTGTGGGAGAGAGCTGTGTGGGAGCTTTTCCTCCAGCGCTTTATAGATACTCTGAAGGCCGAGTTTAAAATCAGGATTGTTGACGGTTGCAGATGTGCAAGCATCAGCTGAAGAGGCTGATGATCTGAGGAGACCCGAGGTACTACAAAATGAGGGCTGGACTTAGGGGATTGCCGTTTCTCACTCTCCTGCTTTACTTTCTGTGTTCCTGTAACTCGGTCTTCGAATATGTTTGGACTTCACAGCCTGTACCCGTTACTTATGAGGAGTTTTAAGTCAACATCAGTTGACGGCTGTGGCTCTGGAGACCAGAGTCTAGAGTCGGCGTCGCGTCTTGAGGAGAGCCCTGGGGGGAACTGGCTCAGGAGAGTGGTGCAGGTTCAAAATCTATTTGTCCTTTCACCCTGGCTCAGTCAAAGGCTGCAATGAAGCATCTCCTGCAGCAAGCTGAAGGCGAAGTTACCCTTCCAGCTCCAAAGAGGAAAAAGGATGTCCACAGATGAGGATGTGGATGAAGGCAAGGCACGCGGGTGCTCTCCACAAAGGGAGCAGCACCCAGAGCAGCTCCCGGGAAACACAGGCATGGTGCCTCTGGCCGGTCGGCTGGCCGTGCCTCTCTGCTCTGGAGCGCAGGAGCTCCGTAGGACTTCAGTGGGGCCACGGTCCTTCACTGTCTGAAGGCTTTCTGAATGGAGAAACACATTTGTCTCTAGAGCAAAGCAGGGTATTGTGGCGTACAGGCACGCACTGCTTGGTTTGAGCAGCGCATTCCCCAGCCAGGTCAGCCCCAGCTACATACCACGTTTTAAAAGCACGGATCAGACGGCCAAACGCAATGGTGCATACCCAGCTGCAAACCTACATATAAATTGGTCTTTTCAGTATCGGTCCAATCTGTCCTGGTGTTAATTCAACCCACCCACTGTTAATAAATATCTCCCCACTGAGCAGCTATGGTCAAAACACCCCTAGTTTAGGCATCTCAAACACATCATCTCAAAAACATCTCAAACACAGAGTTTAGACATCTCAGTTAAGCACTACCACTAGATGGGATGAAGCCAGCCTTTATTTCAGCAGCTCTTTTTCTGTCTTTCTGTCTTTTTTTTTTTTTTTTCCCCCTTCCCATCAGCATAGATGCAATTTTTGTCAGGATAACTTCTGTTGTGTCTGAATTCCTCTTTGTGCTCTTCCCAGCATTTCAGGCAGTGCTGCACTGCAGCATCACACCCCTCTCTGGAATGTTATTCCCTCAAGACTCCCATGGCACAGAGAGATGGGTAATGTTTTCTGAGCTTCTTCTACTATTACCATGTTTTCTATAGAGGATCAAAATGGATTATTTTCATCTTGACATGCAAATGCCTAGGCTGTGCCCTTGGCTGAGATCTCAGTACTGACTACAGAAGTAAAAGATATGGCGGTAGTAGCTTTTTAATATCACATATGGAAGTGGCAATCTTATTTCTTAAGGAAGGAAAAAAAAAAAGCTACTGTAGTTCATTGTGCCTCGCAAAAAAAAAAAAAAGAGCTTAATAAAAATATTTCCTCATGCACTTACTGAATACTGTATTCACATGCAGTTGCTGGTCTGCACAGAAGCAGATGAACTGTGTGCAACTACAGATCTTACTGTTGTAGCCTGATCTGCCCATTTGTTGTGCCAAAGTATCGATGGGAAGAAAAGACACATGAATAATTTTATCAAGTCAGATTACAAACCCGAATACAAACATTTAATAAGCGATGGAATTAGAACAGAAGTAGGAGGGATTTCTAAGTCTCCTCGTGAAATGCTTGTAGAGCTAAAAAGGTCAAATTCTTCACCAGTTTTCACTCCACACAACAGCAGTTAAGTAAATGATATAACATGACCTGCAAATTGGTGCAGGATACAACCTGCAGAATATGTTGATACACCAAAGAAGTCATTGTGTGGTTTCATGTTAACATGAAAGAAACGATATCTGACCACGGGAGCACCCGCACTGACTCACTGTTTCTAATTATTATTATATTCTTTTTCTAAAACAACAGCAGTGACAAAACAACATCAAGCAATTGCCTCCTGGCTAGCGTTCTCGGCAAACCCTCATGACTATTGACTCAAATGAGCAGCCCAGCAAGTAAGTTGTTAGCTTAAATGAAAATTATAGCAGAGACAAAAATGTCAGCCTGGGAACTGAACTAATAAGGGAAAGAATGCGCACGAAGCTGCCGGCGCAGTTTTAAACCTCAGGAAGAATAAAGGAAAGCACAAGCTACCGAAATTAACTTGAGAGGCTGAGGTAAATAGGAAAAATCCACATCCACCGTTGTGTCGCGCAAAGCCGACGAGTGCAAGACTCTTCGCAGCGATGCCTTAAGTACTCCTTTACATGCTAAAACTGGAGATAGGGTTTACGGTAGGCGGTGAATTAAGTGTGGGCTGACAGTTTAGCATCCCGGTGCCACTGCCAGCCGGCCTAACGTTCCTGCTTTTTGGCTTGCGCGCAGGAAAAGCGACAAGAAGGGGTTAGGCAACCTGGATGTGCCCTTCGAAGCGGCTCCCGAGAAATAAACAGGCTGTTTGTAAGCGGGGAGGAACTCTCTTGGCGCGGGGTCCCGAGCCGGCCGAGCAGGGTGCGGAGTCGGAGGGGAAAGGTGATAAGCCGTGTTGGGCTTGTTCTGCAGAGCCGCTGGCTGCCGTTCAGGCTGAGGTCTTGGACACAGTCCACCGACGGGCCTCCTGCCAGGGGATTTGTTACTGCGAGAGCTTGGCTTAGGCAGGATTTTATTATAAAAATTGTCTCGATTCTTCTTCTGTCTTATTAAAATCTATCCCACCCTTCCCTTCTAGCCCAGGAGCAGGAATATTTTGTATATATCTGGGTGAAACACACAAACAAATTCATTTCCCACAGATAATATATTCAGGGTGATTTGCTTTTCAGAATCAGGAGCTCAAAATGATGAATTTATTATGCAAAGTAATAATTGCAAATTATATTGGCAAACTCTGTTCCAGAAAAAAATGGGGTATTAATATAACTAAAAGGATTAAAAAATACTGGCTGTTAACTTGGGGCTACTGCAGATATTTTAGGAGGTTATATATCTCTGTTCCACCTAAACCACCAGAGGCAGTAGCTTTCATTTTAAAGGTCTAGTGAGATAGCGTAATTAATGGGCCCACCTAACAGCATATGTCGCACTTGTATTGAGTAGTAGGACATGGTGCATATTATGAAAGAAAGTGAGGGAAATGCTTAGCGTCATAAAAATTTGCATCTCTTTCTAGTTCATTTTTTAGTGCAAAGAAATGAAATATATCAGAGTTGGAACACAAAAGAATTTGACTCTGGTTTTTGGGTCAAACCAGCCTGTGCCTCTCGTGGGGTGACGGAACGGCGTATTTTCACTTTATGAGTCCTCACAGGATCCAAAATGCCTCATTAGTAATCCCTTGGAGATATATAGCACTTCCCAAGGATGACTGCATCAGGCCAGCTGCTCCAGGTGAACCCATGGGCAGGAGGCTATTCCTCCTCCAGTTTGCCCACAGGTTCCCTGCCTGACTTGGTCCTTTATGGTCACCGGCACAAAGGGGCCATAACAGTTGCCGAGGTTGAGGTCTCCAATGCAGTGCTTGTCAGCCACATGAGATTTATTTGCTCTGCCAGATCTGTATGTTATGTCAGGAGTACTCAAAGAATTAATTTGCAGTCATGGTCTTCTTCACAGAAAAGCACAGCTCTCTGCTGCTATAGAATCATTTTCCTCTCTGGCATACACGTCCCATTAGGAAGTACTCTGCAATAGGTTATGGTCTCCAATACAGTTGAGATTTGTGGGTAATCAAGAGAAAAATAAAGATAATGTGCTTGTAAACTTTACATGTAATAGTTGCAATGCTGACACTATAGTTCATGCACATGGTACCATCGGTAGGTGATGGAGCTTGTTAAAATGCTAATGATATTTTTAACATACTTTTCATGAAAGCTTTATGATCTCAATGCAAGGGTGGGATTCAAGTGCTCCACAAGTTGCACTTCTGGCTCTGGCACACACACTGGTTGTGCTCTTGAGACAGCCCATACCACTTCACTCCCCATGAGGGAGATGCTTGAGAGTCACCTGCTGCCATCCAGAGGGACCTGGACAAGCTCGAGGAAGGGGCCCATGTGAACCTCATGAGGTTCACCAAGGTCAAGGGCAGGGTCCTGCCCCTGGGTCAGGGCAACCCCCGGTATCAGCACAGGCTGGGGATGAGGGATGGAGAGCAGCCCCATGGAGAAGGACTTGGGGGTCCCGGTGGGTGAAAAGCTGGTCAGGAGCCGGCAACGTGCGCTCGCAGCCCAGAAGCCACCCGTGTCCCGGGCTGCCCCCAAAGCCGCGTGGCCAGCAGGGTGAGGGAGGAGGTTCTATGATTCTACCAACCCAGGAGCAGCTTCTCCAGAGCTTCTGCTGTGAGAACTGTAGTGTAGCTGGGCTTACAGGCTATGCCATCTGG
This sequence comes from Phaethon aethereus, assembly GCF_964289735.1. Lineage (NCBI taxonomy): Eukaryota > Metazoa > Chordata > Aves > Phaethontiformes > Phaethontidae > Phaethon > Phaethon aethereus. The sequence continues at coordinate 87,857,492 of NC_138577.1, read as the reverse complement.
TGTTTTAAACCATACCTACTTGTAGCTAAAACCTTAATTGATGTGCCTTCGTGAGGTGGGGATAAGGGCGATAGTTATTTAGCATTTGCAAGGGTCTTTGAAGACATAGGAGCTGTGGGAGTTTACACACCAGTGCAGGCTGAGAACAAACTGTCTAACACTTACTTCCTCACATCTTTTCTTCTAACCTGCCTTATCAACAGTCATTGCTATGAAAGGAGTTCCACCTTGTGGAAAAAGTCACTGGAAAAAAAGATGGGCAACTGAGATGTTTAATGTATAAACATTGAACTTACGATCAACAACTTCTTCACTGAACAACAAACCTCTATTTTGCTTTTCAAGCAGAGCAACAGACACCATAATTCACAGATTTTTACAGAAATCCCAAGACCAGCACGCCTTGGGACTGACAAGAGGAGCAGTCTGCAGCCTCCAGTGTTGCCCACCTGCCCAACCTGCAGTATCAACAGCAAGGACAAAGGTAAAATTACTCCCCAGGTGTCACAATGCAGTTCCTCCAACTAAACGTCAAACTGTGTTTTGGTCTTGGTCTTCCCAGCCAGGTGAGCATACAGACCAGTCAACTCCTTTAAACACAGACTAAGTCCAACTAAAAACGTAAATAAAATCATAAAAGGGAATTTGAATTCAGCAAAACCAGACAAAGCTGAATAAATACTCACCTAAAACCAATTCTCTTCTATGCTTCTGAGGGAGATCTTTTGGAGACAATTTTGGCTCATCCAAACCACTGGTTGATAGCCACTGCCAGAAACATGTTGCCTTGCTTGATGTGTCAGTATTTTGATACAGTTTGAGAAGTTCCTGTCACTTCTGTTGTATGTTCTCAATGAAATTGCTATCATGGCTGATGACATCAGCAGCAAAGAATGAGACAATAGGACCTGTATCAGTGAGAAGCCATCGCTCAAACAAGACATGTGCCATAATGCTTAGCAATAAGTGGTGAAGTATTATAAATAGTTACAACTGAACTCTACATGCCAAATAAACAAAACAATTATGTCTTACGTCCTGTGAAGGTGCAATACAGTCAGGCAAAGCTAACTACAGAGGCTCCAGTGCAAGAGGAAAATGGTCAGATTAAAAACCATCTTGGTGGCACCCAAATTACATGAAAAGAGTAACACAAAAATCGATAGTCAGGTCTCTATTTCCTTGCTAGGGTCTCAAAGGCTTTAGTTGCCTCTACGGCCTTGAAACCTGCAAAATTGTGGGATTTTACCTGATTCCATGCTTTTAAATATTTGGCAGTCTAGACTGCTTCTACTGCTGGTGAAGAGGACAGGGACGTCCAGGAGTCAGTTCAGCCCATCAGGTGTGGAAGAGAGACAGGCACTGGGTTGCTGACTTCTGAAGACACCGAGGTGATCCTGCACTGAAGTGCTGCCAAGACTGATGTTGCTGCAGATGTCTCCTGGCGTGCAATCCAAAATGCTGAATCAGCAGCCAGTGTTTCCTAACCAGCACCTCAAGATGGGTTCAAAACAGCTGACAGAAGCATCTGTTCACTTGGTAGCCAAACAACCTCATGAGTGTAGGTCTTATATTTTTTTTTTCTTTGTTTCTCAGCCAGCTGAAAAGGGAATCACTGTTTTCTGTAAAAATACTTTGGGAAGAGGAGATAGAAAACGATAATGTGCCTGCCCCCTTCTCATAGCGCAATAGCCTTATTGTCAGAGCAGTCACAGAGGAAGGGGGACACGTGGGTCCCATTTCCCCTTCTGCCCCGGGTGGCTAAAACCCATGTTTCCCATCCTTTAGGGAAATGGCTGTGGTCAAGGGGAGGATTCAGGATTCGCTGGGCCAGCAAGCGAAGATGAAAGGGAGCACAGCTCGGGGGCTCAGCGCATCCTTTTGGTTCCACTCTCTGCTCCCGTGATCATTTCTGTCTTTTATTTAAAGACTGTTTCATGTAAGCATACGCAGTCCTGGGACTGGGATGACACAGTGGCATGGTTTCACCGCCTTCCACCAACCTGCATAACATGGGCTCTGCCTTCCAAGAAAGTATAAAATGCACGCATTTTTATATGCATTGAAATTGAAAAGATTGGGAATGTTTAACTGACAAAAATGAGTGAGAAAGAATATAATGGCACAATTTGAGATAATGAATCGTACTGAGAAGGTAAAACAGGTTCTTCTGTTTGTCCACTCAAGAAACAAAATTTAATGAAGCAGAAAGGGGGAAAAATATAATCAAAGGAACCTTTTTTTCTTTTCTCTTTCTTTTTTAAACAAAAGTTGTAATTAACCTGTTGAACTCATTGCTACTAGGTATAACTTAGGCCTAGAGATTAGTAGGATTCAAAAAGGATTAGATGTCTATATGCATAATGAAAATATCCATAAGCTACACTGGGTATAATATGATCTCAAACCCTTCTACAGAATAGCTTGCCTCTTAATACCAAGTGAATCCTGTGTACCAACTTCTGTCTAGTCAAGGACCTTGTGAAGCACCTCTCTTTTTACCCACAATTTTTATGCATCATCTCTACAGAAAAAGAGGAAAAATAAACATGACAGTTAAAATATAATACAATCTTCTGCATTACTTCTGTTCCAGGGAAGGAGCTGTTATATTGCTTACATGGAATAGTGATTTTACAAACTTATATCATATTTGTATACTTCTTAAATTGGCATTTTTGCACTGTAAGTAAAATTCATCGCTGGTAAATAAGGAGAGGGAGAAGCACAATCTGACTGCCCAGCTAGAAATGAAATGTTGGAGCCATTTCCCTAACAGACCCCCACAACAGCGAGGGTCTGATTAACCACTGTAAGTGGAAATGGTCTTTACAGAATAGTTGTCTACCAATAAATGCAGGGAGAGAAACAGACAGCTACCAAACTCTCTGTGTGTGCATTTTGTGCAGGCTAAGGTTACCAGTGGGTTATAGGTATGGTGATGTTTGGAAAATCAGAGAGCGTTTCTGAAAATCAGGCATGGGTTCTTCTTCTTCTTCCTTTCCCTGGACTCAGTTTTTCAGAAATAAATAAGGACAGGCAGATCTTAACTGTCAAGGTTGTGTAATTGATTTTAGTCTCTGGGAGGCCATAGAAGTTAAGGGAAGACTAACTCTTAGATTATATTAAGTCAATAGTTATTTACTGTCTGTAGTAAATGTAAAATCAGAATTGCATTTGAATTTACATGGTCTTTCCTCCTCTGATCTCTTCTTGCTGGTCCCTCTGGCCACCTCTGCCTTCCCATTCCTGAGGAAGGCTGTCCTTCTAGCCCTTTACTGTGGCCCTAGGAGTGAGAAAGCCACCTGCTTTTCTGTTTTGTGCTGAATATATTGTTTTACTGCTGTGAAAGCATTGGGAAGGTGTCGTCTTGCTGCTAGAGCAGCTATCTCACATTCTCAAATTCAGAGAAATAATCCCACCGTCTTTATATCCACCACAATGAGTTAAGTATCGACTGGGCTCCCAAGTGTCCTTGTGCTCTCAGGTACCACAAAAGTTTTTGCAGTCCAAAGATGTTTGATGCCTTAAGTGACTGGGACTAGAGAAAGTCTTTCGTAGTTAAAGCTCTTTCTATCGATACAAATTTACCAGCTAAATTTAGTTGTGAGCCATATTTAATAATTCCAGAGTCCCTTTGCTCTAGGTTTCCAATTTGTCAGCATTACTTTATTACTGTTTGCAAAAGTAACAAAAGGTGTTGCAACAGGGATTCATTTGGGCAAATTAAACCTGCAGTGGGATTTCAAATGCAGGCATTTGTCCCCTGGGATTAGGCATCAGCAGCCTGTGGAATTATTTCTGACATTTCATCCATCATACACTCAGAATAACTAAACAAACCGATGCTGCTCTCTCCCTGCTCAAAGAACAACTTTCACAGAGCCTTCCCACGGAAATATCCCAACCTATTAGTGTCAGGAAATTGTGCTTGGAAAGTTAAGAGGAAAAAGAAAAATCTTCTGCAAGTGAAAGGCAGAGATGTTATCGCGCGTCAATAGTGTGCACTGGGAAGCCTGCTCGTAAACTGTTCTTTGGCTGGTGTAAATCGGAATGACATAACCGGTGTAGGTATATCGAATTTTTTCGGTGGAGGAATTTTCACCACAGGAGTGACTAAACCTGTAACTGTGAGAATCTGGACCTACTCTTCTTAAAGTAAGCTGCCAAATTGGTATTAGGTGGAATGGGAGGAGGACTGGGCCCTGCAAAGACTGCTTCTTTTCCTCGTTTTTGTTTGCAAATTTTAAATCACACAACTTTCCTACACAGCCTCTTGCACCCTGAGTTTTTCAGCCTTTTCTTGCAACACCGAGCACATACTTTGGTGGCCAAAGTGTTTATTTCAACCGACTCATTCCTGACTCAATATGATCAAACTACATTAGCTGTGATATTTAAATACCATAGCATCAGTGAACAAAAACTGTGGACTAGCTCATTATTAGAGGATAACATCCTTTTAATCTGTATTAAAAAACAAAGAAAAAGTAGTTGTCTAATAGACTTCAAATTGGTTTCCTATTCTGGAGAGACCTCCAAGGATATATTGCAATTACAGGAGGTTTTTCCCCCCTCCTTTAATAACTAATATAATGTGCTTTGAAGTAATGTGGTCTCACACTGAAATCTACAATCGAACACCTAAACTAACAGAAAAGGTAAAACTACCACAAGAGAGAATTTAGAAACGGAAGTGCATAATCAGATAAACGAGAAGAAAGTTTTGAAAAGGATTGCAGAGGAGTAACAGGAGATACTGCTGGTGTGTTTCTTACTTCATTGTTGTTTTCCTTCAGTAAAAGTTCTATCAGCTGGGGAGAGTTGCTCACTTCTTTGAAGCTGGCTCTTGTTTCTCTGAAATCAGATTCCTTATTCCCAGGGCTCCGCTCTGCAATGCCAGCACAAACATACATCAGCAGCTGCACAGCACTTTAAAGCGTTAGCAAAGAGCTATCAAGCAATTATTTATTCCATTTTAGATCTCTGTACATTATTTTCAGTGGGCAAGTTTGAAGTTGGGGGAACAAAATTTAGGCAAAGCAAATAAACATTTTGGAAGTCTGAGCATCTCACCTAAGGAGTGAAGCTCACCTACTGCTAGCTAAAGAGACGAGACCTGTAGGTGAGAAGTGCCGAAGGGAGGAATAATCCCTTTCCCCTTTATTCCCTGAATAAAGCCTTAAAAAGTACTTGGGTCTTCACTCTGATGAGTACTGTGAGTTTTGGTGTGCTGAGCTGGTGCCAACCTTACTTCTGTCAGGGGCAGGTGCAGTTCTGGCTGCTTCTGCACTTGGACAGCATGGTGTGCAAGCTGGTTTTGCCTAGGGAGGAGTCTCCTTAGAGTTAGTAGGGCTGTGCTGTGGGCGAGTTGGGTAGAATGAAGTGAATGAAGAAACTAATCTTGAAATTCTTGGATTACTTCCAAAATTAACTTTTTTGGTTCTTGTTACTGAGCCTAGATTTGTGTTGCTTTCTGGTGTGTGTCTCTGTGTGTGTGAAATACAAGTTACTGTAGACAGAGATTGACTTTTCGTATAAACAAGTGTACATTTATCCTTTGGCCTGAAGTACACAATGAATAAAACCATTAACAAGCTTCTCATAAAATAAGTAATAGTGGAACCATGAACTGCCTTTGCTTCAGAGGCATCTCTGTGACTGGGGGTCATTAATAAAGCTTGTAGTGTCCCTTGCTTGACACCAACAAAACCAAATGCCGTCTCAACAAAAAAGCAGCAATAACTCAAATGGTCCCATGCAAGCTTGTGGGAAAAGATGGGTCTTACTGTTTGCCCTCACTTTGTCTACTGGCCTGCACTGTGTTTATTAATGCTGTCAATGGAAACACTATGCTGAATAATCTGAGGAAAAGGTAAAAAACATACAGACACCACTAACCATGGTGAGTAAGTCAGAAAGTTTCAGGCCAAAACTTCTCAATGCTTCACAATTTTCTAAATTTTTAGTTATCTACAACCCATCCTTCCCTATATTTTCCTAGGGGGAAAAAAATTCCATTTTTTGCCTGAATGGAGTGAAGGAGAGTTTCTCATACATACAGTTAGATATGCCTGGGTGCTCTGGATGCAGGACTCGAATATTTTGACAGAACACTTTTGACAGTTTTCCACAGTTGTCCCCCAAAACAAAACTGTGGGACAAGGGACATTTCCCCTCTGCTTCCTTCCTTTCACCCCAAAGCAGTGAAATTTACTTCTGGATGAGCACCAGGGCAAATCTCCCTGCTTGCATCCCAGAGGCAGGGATATATACCTCACAATATTCCTGTGAGAAAGATCACTCAAACTCTGCCATGGATTTACAGCCTGGCTCTTCATCTAGCCTCCTTTATTAAGCTATGTGTAAGTCCACGCAACTGATTAAATGTGTCCAATACTAGAATTTCAGAAAACTGCTGTAGATGGATTGAACCCTCTCCCACCAGAGCAATTTGGCAGTTTTGCTGAAGGACTAAGAGGTGTGAGCTGTCCTGGGAACCAAGCCTGTGGTCACCTCTCTGGGTGGCTTTTCCATCTTTTTCCCAGACTGGTTTAATTTCTCTGAGAGCATATTTTTATGAGCTGGTACAGAAAGTGAAAGGGAATGGGGCAGAGTGGGATGGGTTGGGAATGCAGTCAGGCTTTGCATAAACTGGTAGTTCAGTCATTCACCCAAAACATCAGAGGATCAGTCCTAATCCCTGAGTCAGTTATAAAATAGTGTCAACATGGAAGACAGCTATTGCGCGTTTTTGGAGACACGGGGTTGGATGTCAGCTTCAGTGAGACACGTACAGATCTGAGTTGCAGCAGAGCAGAGACACGCATCAACTAAGGGCTAAGGATTTCCCCAGATGCTGTAAAACTAGGTTACTTTGTATAGTTTTTATCCCCCTAGACTTTTAAAAAAATCTGGCTCTGCTTCTAAAACGTTTGCGAGTGAAGAAAGATGTTGTGGAGGATATCTATAACTGATTAATTTGTGGCAGATAGCTTTTTTAATGAACGACGGATTGCTTTTTTCTGTCCAGAAAGAGTGAAATTATTTTTTCAAAATTGATGCTGGGAGTGGAGAATATAATTTACGTGAGGCCTGTATGTGGTGGCAACAGCTTTGTTGGTTTTTGCAAACAGACATGAATGGTTTGGGATAAACCACTCTCACACAACAGACTTGGTCAGTTTGGTTTCCAAAGTGGTCCTGAAGATGCTGAGAGAATCAAGCAAAGGCTGTCCTTAGTCGACTCTCCCATACTGATCAAATAGTTAGGATGTGAACCTATATGCCAGACTTTATCTCTCTTTCTTGCACAAGGGTGGAAGCCTAAAGAGGATCTGTGCTCCATGATGACAGTTGTTCCCTCCATCCCCTTCATGAAGCAAAACACAGTGTAGAAATTAGATCATCCCTTTTCTTATATTCCCCAAACTGCTCTCTATTTCTAAGTCTTTTACACTTGAAACTTTTGAAAAAAATTAACAATTCAAAATGGCAATGAGAGAAGGCAAGACACCTAAAATACATTGTGATAGTCCTGTCTGGTTGGAGAAATCTCTTTCAGACAAAGACGATTTGGCTGGGTACCCAACCTGAAATCGGGACACCAACTCTGCTGTATCACTCTTTGTTTCCTGCCCTTTTATACCCATGGAGAAAAATAAATACTTCTAGATGACAGTTAAAGTCATTTAGACAGAACTAAATTTTAGACAGTTAAAGGTGGGTGAGTTGAGTCCCACACAGTTTTTACAGCTAGATATGTCTATGAGCAGTATAAAACGAAGTCCCTGTCGAATAAAGGTAAGTTTTTTAACATTTTATAGTAGTACCTATGCATCTCCCAAAAGATATGAAACAGTTTCAAAAGATTGTGATATCATTTCATGTATGACAGTAGCTGAGAAGAGACAGCACGAGGCCCTAAGCTGCAGGGGACAGCTTGATTCCTGAAAATCCTTAGAAATTCTGCCAAAGGTCTGGACCAGGTGTACAAAGAGTGCTAAGGAGAGACACTAGGCTGGGCTCGATATACTAAGATTAGGCTAAGGAGAGGTACTAGACTCCCTGGGATGCTTCCTAGCTTCTTTAGGTTCCTGGCTTGTGGTCCAAGGCTAATAAATGTATGTAAGTAATGTTCAAACTGTGTTTTGCCATATGCACATGTGTTCTGGGGAGAAAACCTGACTTTAACTGTTTCTACATATCGACGTTATACAACACTGGTAGGGTGAATAATGGCAAATCCAGGAGAAATTATGGCCTTGCTGGTGCCAAGCACAAACTTTGCTTTGACGCAAGTGAGGGAAACTTTCCAAGTAAAATTTGTAAATTTCTTCATTTGGACATCATGTTCTTTGTCTCAAGCAGCTAAGGTCACAAATGCGTCAAATCACTATGGCCACAAAAGGCATATAAAGAGGTAAGTGCTCAACGGTTTTTGCTAAAACTATGGTTTCCTTACAAGAAAGGTTAGCCCAGGCTAGAAAGTCCATTGTGTGACAAGATTCCAAAGACCAATCTGTCACTCCAACAACCAACACCATACAGGGAATTTAGAGTAAAATGCTCAACTCTGACCTGCCCTGTGGATCAGCTGGTGGTCTGCAGTCACTCTATGCATCTGTTGACATCAACAAGGTTGACAGAAAAGTGTGTGTCAAGGTGACCTTAACTTCTCCTTTGATTAATTGACTTCATAATTTGTCACTTTGGAGGGGGAAAAGGAGGGAATATATCATTAACCTCTTTTGAAAGAACTGTACCTCAATCAAGTATAATTATTTTTCTAGATGAAATCATTATGACATCTTCCTATACTAACAAATATTATCTTAGCTCAAATTGGCTATCAGTGAAAAGGTACTTAATGTAATGACCTAAAAGAAATTGTGCTAGGGCTTGTTTGTGTGTGGTGCATTCTGGAAAGAGTTGTGCCTCCACTGTCGGAATAACTTACTACAAAGGCCATACGTTACAAAGGACTGAGTTCCTGAGGATCATGGCTTTGTAAGACTGGATTTACTGTAAATTACCACTAATAAGTCACCGAGTATTTAGAAAGAGTCCTGAGCAATTCACAAATATCCAGCTATTCTTTTAATTTAGCTTTTTAAAAAAAAACAAACAGAAACACAATGGCAAAATTTTAAGAAGATGTATAACTTTAAGCCATGGTGAAGTGTCAAAATACATATAAATACATGCCAAGGACTGAGTGGTCTTGCTTTATTCTTGTCTGGGGATTGTTTTACCCAATCAGAACTTTAATGTTCCTTTCTTATTCTGGCTGTAAGACCACGCTATTCACACTGGTTTCCAAGTATGACAGATTCCAGCCCAATCTGATACCGCAGTGACTGTTCATTTCCCACTGGTGATCACCCCCTCATCTTATGGCTGCAAAGAGAAAGACATAGAAAGATCACAAGACTCTCTATAATAATAATGTACACTTTCACATGCATCCATATTCTAGCACTGAAGTTAAAACATTGTGCTCTGCTTCCTTACTTTGCCATTTTGTTTAGTGCAAATCTTAAAAATTAATTGGAGGTCAGTATTATTGCTTGAACTTTGTTGTGGTTTTTTTTTTTTGTATCTTTCTTGCCAAGATAATTTGTGCAGATCATCCCATGCCAAATAGCAGGTACATAAAACAAATGGAGATATTTGTAGACAACACGTTGGCAAAGGATTGAGAATACTATTCTTCAAAAACCTTGAGTGCTTTCTTCATCATATACAATTTGGATTGTACTAATGCAATCACTCATGCATGTACTTTGTATATAGGCTCTTAGGACATTTCCATTTGTTAGGCTATAGCTCTGCCATAGGCTTCTGTCTGCTGTTTTTCCACTACTCTTTAAAAGATGTTGGCTCTAGCCCTAGTTGCAATGCATGAGTTTAATTAAAATCTGCAGATGTTTTCTATAGACTACGAAAAGTGGGATTTACGTTTTCGTCAATGAATGTGCATTGGCTCTTGCTTGAATATATGCATGTATACCTCAAATACATGGGTAATAAACAGATCTTTTGTCAAGAAACAAGAACAAAACACACAGGTACGTACGCTCTATGGTGGTGAGAAACAAGACTTTGACACGAGGGCTATCCGAGATCTGGGAGCTGTCACTTGTGCGGTATAGACAGAGATAAGGAGGGAGCTATAACATAAATACAGAGAAAAGACTTGGTTTTCATTCCAGTTTAATTTGCCAGAGCATGATCTTTCTCCCACATGCTGAAAACAAGGATGCGTCCTCTCTCAACCTGCAAACCAGCTTGCTGAAAGATTGGCAGCTGCCTGCAGAGCAGGCACATCGTGCTCTTAGTCCCAGGCAGGCGATGTTTTAATCACGGCCATGGTGATGAAAGGTCTGGGAGGGCTCACCTTTCACGCGCCGACCTAAGCAAACACAACACGTCTCTGCTGCAACCCAAGCCTGTTCGTGCTTCGGCATTCCTGACACACAGTCGGCTTGCTGCACACTCTCAGACATCACTCGTCGACATGTTCCTGTGTCATTCTACATTGCTGAGCTTGGCCTTTTAGAACCCACAGGATAATGCTTCCTCGTCATCCCAGCAAACTGTAATTTCATGTGTACTGAAAAACAGGAAAAGGAATGAGATGAATTTCGAAGACCCTCTTAATTATTCATATGTATAAAAATTGTTCTCTCGTGTTCTGAAAACTGGTCTAAAATGTTGCAGCTAGAGAGTTTCTTTTCAGTGAGTTATTCTCAGTAGATGTGGTCTGCTTGTTACACGCATACACATATAGATATCTCAGATCTGTCTTTATATACGCTTTCTCCTCATGAAAAGCATGCTGACTATTTAACAGGCATGTGGGATCCTGCATAAATTATGCTGATTCTATATGATTCAAACTATAAAATATAAAATTACATTGCATTTTCAATCGGCTTATACGCAAACCATGTGGAACGTGAAAGGTCAGACTGGAAGTTCCTTATTCTCATTTGTGAAGAATTTTTTTTCATCCAACAGCCCCATTGATTTCAACTGGGCTGAGTAAGGTGTCTCACATAAGACCATTATCTGGCCTTGTTTTAAGACCATTTCAAGGCTCCAGTCTTGCAATTTGATCTGTGCATAGACAGACACATACTTAACTGATGTCAGTGGGCTGTTTTTTTGGCTTGGGAAAGCATTTCATGGATCAAGGCCATAATAGTTAACTCAGCTACGCAAACAAGAACATGACGGAACTCCACTGCAACATTTAATCTGATGTCTTTGAAATCATATTAACCTTAGCTTCATAGATGTGTGGTGTTTCTCCACCTAAAAAGTATAGTATTCTTACAGTAGTCCCATGGCTTTAAGAGGACAGACAAACGTCACACAAAGGCTAGAGAACAAGCAATGTTTAGTATATCTGAGGTGGACTACAGCAGCAGAATGGCAATGCTGGTCCTTTCAGGACACCCATTCCTCCCCTTGAATTCTTGCATGCTTGTTTTTCTCTGCCTTTGTTGCCTTACACTGGAGTTTCCAAACTTGTGCATGTGCTGTCATAGGGGTTAGGTGCCTGTTTTCAGAAATAATGAGCTTCTATGAATGTTGCTCAGTTCACACACAGACGGATGTGACCTCAAGAAACAGCTACACTATGGTGCTGGAGATGAGATTTCTGGCTTTAGATTTGGAGATATCGGTACTTAGAGGCCAGCTGTGACTGCTCTCATTTTGCACAGGGATCTGCTCTCGTGGTACGGTGGGTGTGAGTCAACACCCTTTGAAGTCCGTGGAAACTCTCCCACTGACTTCCAAAACAGACCGAGCTGTGCCTGAAATCTACAGCCTATTTTTTTCTGTCTCAGCCACCAGCATGGTCTCTCTTCTGGGTATCATGCTTATGGAAGCTAAATTAGCCACCCAAAAAATTTACCAGACCATTAGAGAGAGGTGCAATTTCAGTGACAGTGGAACAAAGGTACCTAAACATTTTACAGAGCTTTACAGAGTCAGTCTGCTTTCACTGCTATCCATTTTAATATTACCTGTGATCAGAAGTACGAGTACTCTCTACAGGGTACTTTTAATGTACTTTTACTGGACTCTGCCTGGCACATTCACTGATCTCTGCAGCACTCCAGCATGTTCTCTTTTTACAGATGTATCAGACATCTCACTCCTTTAATATATGGCATACAGATAGATGGATGCACCTACATGAACCCCGTTGCGTCAGTGTGCATTGGTATGGCAGTCAGGCGTGCATTACAAGTAGAAAGACTGGGGCTTGACGTGTATAAAAGTGTCCTGTCACATTGTACATTAGTGACTTTATCTAACTGTTATTTTCAAAAGCATGAGTATCAGTGTAAGCTTTGTTTGTTACCAACTGTTAAGCACACTATCGTGAAGTCCATATGCACCTACAGTGTCAGCTTTTAAATATAACTTCCCTGAGTGTAAGCAAAAACGGTGGAGGACCTAGAAGAAAAACTTTGCTTTGGGGCTTCAGAGCCTCTGGGCTCCTAAAGCAACACTGGTGCACTATGTGTCTACAACTGGTTGTCTGCACTAGAGCAGGACTGGAAAGTCTCGGAATGAATCTGTGCAGAACTGAAGGCTTTCTGCATCTCCTTGGCCCATGAAAAGTCACATTGCTGCCCACAAAGGTGCAAAGGTTGAATAAACCATCATTTCATGTAGTATGAATCCAATTCATTGCCTGGTTTTGGATGGTCATTTTGATACTTAGCAGGAGCTGCAGAACACTTTGAAGGGCGTCCCAGTGGGATTGCTCCTTGCTGGATTACAAGGAGCCCTTTGAACATGCTGCAGAGCATAATCAAGATTGGTACAGGCTTCCTCACCTGTTACCACTATTTTCCATTTGGCAACTGCCTCACCCATGCATGTGTTCAGCACAGCCTTCCCTGGCTGTGCACTCAATGTGATCTGAATACAACCATCAAAATCTGGATCAAGGCACAGTTGGAATTAGATTTTTCTGTTGTAGTGGAAGGAAAGATTCTTGGAAACTTGCTCCATGCCATGTTTCAACTATCTACAGTTAGTTGTTTTGGGTGAAGCTTTTGTTATGATTAATAAAAAAAGTATATCTTTCTAGTTAACTTCTTGCTTTTACTTAAAAAAGGCATCTTGGAGCAAAGGTGAAGACCACAAAACACTAGCCTGAAATGTAAATGTCTGAAAGTAAAGGTTAGAAAAATTTGAATACTTAAATATAGAAGCTTAAAATGGAAACTGGTACACCTCCTTAGCCGTGCTTATTTTCTGTACTAATCTGTATGAACCATGGGGAGACAGACACTTTACCAGTTTTAAGTAATTTTTGCTGTCAGTGGAGGGGATAACTTTAACAAAATAATTATTTGCATGATAATTTCAATAATAATGCCAGAAAAATTAACGCTACCGAGTATAAAAGAATGTATGAAACAAATAGGGGTCAGGATCAGGAACACTGAAATGTGAATATTCAATTAACAATAATAGAAAGGATGTGGGCCATGGTATGTAAATGAAGGCTGCCTGGGGCCAAATGTTCTCAATAGTGAAGCCAACAAGATATTAAAAACACCCCACATGATTTTGTTTTTCAGCACATGAGCAAATCCATGTTGAAAATGTGTTTATCTGTTCTAACAGCAAAAACAAACACATTCCGTAATGTATGTATTAAAAGGATGTGTAACTTGCATAGCATTCATGGATAGGAAAATGTGACTACATACAGTAAGTGCTTTGGAAGGGGAGGGGTGAAGAAGAAAAAGTGGTAAGAAAGGCAGATGCTTGAGGAGAAAAAACTTGCTAACCAGAGGTTTTTACATGGACCACAGCATCCCATGTCCCACATGCTGATTTCTTGAGCAGACCTGTTGCCAAGATAAATTTTTTCTTGGACTCCAGAATTTATAGGATGTGCTTGGCTTGCATCAAGAGCACAGCAGTTCCTTCCCCACACAAACAGCTTTATCTAGCTACGCTGGATATAAACAGAAAGGCTGCTTCACTAATTATTTATACAAAGACAAAGATAGCTGCATTCTGGAAGGTTCGTAGGAACTGTTTTTTTTTTTGGGGGGGGGGATCTTCTTGTGTTTTTGACTTTCAGGGCTCTCAGACTCCACCAAAAACTGTCTAGACCTTCATCCACAGGAAAGTAATTCACAAGTTTACTACTCTGATTCATGCAGTGCTTCCCGCCCTGTCCCCGGGAGTATTGATACTGTTTATTTAATAGTAAAGTATTTATATAAAGCAGGATCTTTACTTCGACAAGTAGTTTCTCTTCTGACCTGCCCCCCTGGCTTTTGAGATTACTTGTATGAGCAAGGAGTACTCCAGAGCAACCAGCACTGACCTCGCTGTAAATGTGTGCATGATGAGGAGAAGGTTCTTACATGTCCTGGAAATGCACTACACTGACGTGTTCCAGCAAACAGTGGCTTTTTCAAATCAATATGACTACTTTTATGAGTCAAGTGAAACTCATTTGTAAGTGTTTTCAGATTCAGATTCAAGCCAACTGTTTTTTAAGCTATGCTCCATCTTCTTTCCTATTTTCTCCCCACTTTTAGACCAAGGAGTTGAAATACTGAAATAGGCTTAGCAAGGGGAGTAAGAGGAAAATAATTTTCAGAGTGGTTCACATACCATTATCCTCGTCCTCTCACTTCTGCATGAAATGATGCTGAAACATGGAATATATGAAATAAGCTCTTAGCAATTTACAGAAAAACCACAGTGAAAGGAGGTGAGAGGAGAGAGAACAATGCAGCCAGTGGAAAAAAAGCAGCATCCTGGGCAGGCAGAATACTGTTGAGCTGCAGTCACCTAGGTCTGTAAACTGAACCTTGCAAGTAGTCTTACTCTATTTAAAGCACATTTTAAGGCCCTGTGGGACTGGGTCTCAGTTTAGGCTCTGGGATTAGCATTCCTCTTGTGCAAAGTACCATGGAATTTTAATGAATACAAGTAGTCAGAATTTCTGCTATCTCCCAGAGGTTTGTTTATTTACTAATTTAGAGACATGTTTAACATCTTACTTCAGTGGTGCATCTGTACCAGCACCATACTGAGGCAATGGTTAAAAATCTGATGCTGAGAAAAGAGTGGTGTCTGTGAGTCATATATAGTCCTACACACACATATAGATGATCTCTGAAAATACTGTCCCCAGCTTAGATAATGAGATCTTAAAAGGTTACAATGGACACAAAGATATGGCATCAAAAAGTTCAATCATTGTTCTCTGTGGGAGTTTTTTACACTTAAAATAATAGAAAAGGTTAAGACACAATTGGAATTTCTGTTGTAAATCTATGAGTATTTTTCCTTCTGCCACGGATATCTCTAGGACTTGATTAGGTTTGGCACCTGATTAGGCACTTGTTTTGGTCAAATAGTGTTTTTATATTGCAATAACACATCAAGCCCTTTATTCCCGGTCCTCAGGGTGAGTTGGGTATTTAACTCCATTTGGCAGAAACAAACAGCCACTTTTCTAGGTCTGTATCTCAGCTGCACCTTTTCTTTATGTCAGGTTTTCTGAATTCTTTTCTCCTTTAAAATCTTCCTCTAGAGTTGCAGGGACGCACCAGCAGCACAAGCGAAGGGAGCTAAGTAAGAAACTTTCTGAAGTCCTTGGTCTCATAATGACTAGCCAAAAAGCTTTGTCTAGCCTGAGAATCAAGATGCTTGGCCCAAGTAACTTCCTAGGTCCAAAACTTTGTGTAAATGGTCTATATGGTTTTAAGAGGGTTGATCAAGAAAGTTGTTCTTAGCTTTGAGATAAGGTGTTGAGACCTGTGTAACAGATGCTTTGGGACAAAATTTTAAACCTTTCACTGACATTTGCTTTTGCACATATTAAGTAGCTGCCTATATGAAATCTGGTCACACAGTCCTGGAAAACTGTCTGTATTCTTTCTGTTAAACAGAACCACACCATAATATGCAATGTTGTAATTTCTATTTCAGTAGTATGAAATATTTTGGATATTAGCTGCTTCTTAAGATGAATATAAATTTCAACAAATACAGGAAAGCCAACAACATCAGACAAAAGTAAAAAACACCTCACCACAACTCTCAGATCTTCCCAGAGCATTTTGTACAGTTTCTGAAGCTTAGCTGCAGGCTCAACAGCTCTCTGGTTCAGCTTCTGGAGCTACAAGAATCTGTCCTCTGTCACTTAATTTGTTTCATAATGTCACAGGTAAATGTAAATGATCATTTGCTAAATTTTAATCTTCTCAAGAAAAGATACATTTTTTTTTTACAATTTAAAAGAGTTGTTTGAAAAAAATAAAAACGTTATAGACTGCTGGAGCAAAGCCAAGCTTTGGTAAAATCTGGCTAGATAATATATTCTCTTTATGATAAATTCAGCTGAGTGAATATTCATAGATGAAGTTGTGTTCCCTAAAATACAAAATTTATAACAGAAGTGAGATTGTGTTCTTAAGAGCTTATATGAGGCAGTTTTTTTAAAAGCAGCTATCAAACTACCTTTTAAGTCAATTACTTCTCTTGTTCCCCTGGTGACTCTACTGTCCCCTTCCCAAAATGTATCGGCTGAGTTTTTCATTATTATTTCCCAAACAAAAATAAAAACTATGAAACATCAATAGCAAAGTCCACATGAGCAGATGTTAATCTTCTGCATAGTTCACCATATATTCAAGATAGTGATCTTATTGGCATGGGGTCTGATATTTTTAATGGAGCTTTTTTAGTTAGTCAAGTCAGTAGCAGTAAAGCCTTGGAATTGGTAGCAAAAAGTCAACTGCACATTTGAATACTTAATTTTGCGGCTATAAACAGCCACGTCACATTTCTAGCAACAACAATGGGATGGTTTTCAGCACTGCTCTACCAAGCAGGCATGTTTTCTATTTTCTTCTTGTATATACAATTAAAAGCATTCCCACCAGAGAACTCTGCCCTGCATTCACTTCTGAAACAGAGCATAAGAGATGTCTCTCAAAAGTCAAAACCCTGCTTTTGCCTGGGCCAAATAATGAAAGAGCAGCCCAGCAGTTCACCGCTACTTCTAAGACTTCTATTAAAAGTTTGAATTCGCTGACTAATTGCGAATACTTACCCCAGTGTGCAATTAATAAGGAGATGTCTGGTCATGAGAAAAGTCTTTTTTTATTCTGTGTGGAAAGGTGAGTTTACCTTTTATCAGGCAAGAGATAAGGAATTGCACACACGGAATATAGGCAAGTTCTTGTCTTGCTCTGGGGGATATCCACCAGTGCCTGCGTTCTTGTTGAGTAATAATGAGATAGCATAACCAAACAGTAGAAGATGCATGTCAGATGGTTCTCCAATAACATTAGAAAAAAAGCAGCTGATGTATGGGATATTGAAGGCAGATTAAGTTGTTAATGTATATTAGTATATTCTTAATTTCCTTTTAATTGAAAAAGACATATTGACTTTAATTAGAACCATTTCACAGGAACTGTCAATTAGCACATGTCAAACTAGTTAATTCAGAACAGAATTCTTTTAATTAGGGTCTGCTTTCCTTTAACTGTGGGGCCAATGAAATCAGCCTTTCCTTATCAAGATTTTAAATGTCTCTAAGACATACAATACAAATGTAGTCTCTTATCTATTATTAGAAGCCCATATGGATAACATTAAAATGATGATGCTGGCATTGTTCATGCAGCACAAATCAGAGTTTCCTTTATGACTGTTTGAAAAAAAAAGAAAAAGATGGCTTTGAAGAAAGACTATTTTAAATACACAGATTTATCCTACTTTAAAGAGACTACAAAATTTATGACACGCATGTTCACATTTAAAGTATTATTTAATACGTCTGCTCAAATAAATGGGCCTATTCAAACGTTTTGTGTGTTCTATCAGCCAAAGACACATAAAACATTTTCAAAGCATGCAGTAACGTTCTTCCCTTAAATGAACTGTAATCAAAAGGAGAAAACAGAGGCGATGATTTTTTTTGGGACAATATAAAACCAGCATTGTTAACTTTCATTGCATGTGAAGATTTAACACTGATTGCTAATCCAGTGGCTGTGAACACTAGTGAGCTAATGTCATCTCAGTTATCAAACAGCATATAATCCCAGTCTTGACTTTCACATATATTTTCTGGATGTGTCTCGAGTTTGCTGATGGATCTCGACTCCTGGCTGATGTACTGGTGTAAAGGCCTTCCCCACAGTTTCCGGGAGCTGCCGTGTACAACATCTGTAACACTGGTCACATCCCTTCAGGAGCAAGAACAGCTGAGAAAAACATAACAAAAAATATAAAAAGAATGATTGCAATATCTAGACTTAGTTTTATCATACGGGGTTTAGCCACTGTTTTACTGACCTATATCAACAGAGGATTACAGAGATTAGTGAAAGGAATACTTAATAGCTGAACTGTGGATTCCAAAGAGGATTAGCTGGTAAGATATTTCATGTATCCTGATGCTTTGTTGAACATATTAGGGACCTGATTATGTGCCTGACTAACTCAACAATAAGAGAAGCATCATTCCCAAAATGAAGTAAAAAATTTAACATGCCCTAGAAGTACACTTCACCTAGGATTCTAACCACACCATTTTTTTTCCCCCAGGGCAACTCTTTGGTGTGTGGTAGGTAGTACAATTGTAAGACTAAAACGTGTGCTAGCTTTTCCACAAAACTTTGAACAGTGGGTGAACTTTAACTAGATGATCTGCAAAATTGAAGAATTGTGTCCCAGGAGTTCTTTGGCTCAAGCAAAAGGCTTTGAAGACATGTCACTTCACTGCCTACTGTCCAGCATGAAGAGTACCCAACGTATAACTAACAGCTGTACTTACACTTTTAACTGTGATTGTAAATAGGTGACATAAGACCCTAATATTTATTTATTAAACCTCTTGTGGGCCATATTAAATCTCTGCTTATCAGTTTAAATGCTTACCATAATTTAGAACTCTTTAAGCAGATCTAAGTCACTCTGGCGATGAATTGCATAATACAACTTCTTTCATAACACAGTAGAAACAATGCTTTGGATTTTGATCATATTGCTCAACCAGCAATATATTGTTTCTTTCAAAATGACAATTAGCAGTAACTCTTCTTTTAAAATCATCCCCACATTGGTTGTGCATAGGAAGTAAGAGTACGTCCGCCACCAGGGTTATAAAACCTTAGGTGACTGCCTTTATGTGCACATAGTATGCATTCTGCTGAACCTCAGACCATAGGAATATTTGAACAGTTTAAACTATCGGAAATTTTCAGATTATGGTCAAATTTTTAGTCTTTGCAGTATCCCAGTCAGGTGGGCACTAATTTATCTCATCTAGACCTTACAGCTGGGACAAAGGAGAAACAGTTTTATGGAAGGAAAGTAACTTACTCAAGCCCCAAACTGAGTCAGTTAGGAATGGAATTAGAAGCAGAAGCTCCTGATTTCCTGAAGTTGCATGATCTTCCCTGCAAATGCATCAATGCACCTCTCAGCACAACCCACTGTGTGCTGTGCCCTTAAAGCAGTGCAAATTGTTTTTTTTTTCCTAATTAATACTAAGACTTCATTGCTTAGCAGCAGCACTAATATTTACACACTTATGGATCTCATGATTAAGTAGCAAGCTTTGACTTCAATTAAACCTGACAGTTTCAGATAGCAAAAAGTCATTACAGAACTTCAAAAGCACTTGAACTGCAGCAAGATCTTTACAATTATCTATATAATATCTTTCAGCCTCTGTTGGCTCCTTGATCTTCTGGGGCAGGCCCAACTTCTTTGTCAACTTTGGTCTATTAGAAGTTGGACCTTAACGCATGTTATTTAAAAAAATATATATGAAAATGCTGCAATGTACAATGGATTTCATCCGGTCTGACAGTCTTTGTGGGATAAGTGCTTAATAAAAATTGCCCATGTGAATCATGTACTGTTCATGTATTGTTCATGAATCAAACCAAGAGCCATTTAAAAATGACTAGCATTAGGGAAACGTAATAGCTTTTTAACAGATTATTTAAATGACTGTAGGTCTGATTTCCAGTCATTTTATCCAAACAGCTATGGCAGAACTACCACTGAAAAGGGAGTAACTTTCTGATTAAACTCTTTTGTTGTTGGATTTAAGAAATATTTTAGAAGAGAGAATTTCTCAATTACATATTCATCTTTTAGAGCCCAGGCATGGAGGGTGTAACAATTTGATCAAACCCAGCTGAAAGCCCTAATGGTTTGGAGGATTCATTCTGTTCTTACAATCGCGGTGAAGAATGCCTTTAAATACATTCAGAGCAGAACAGACAGTTTGTTCAGACTGACCAGTGCATAAATCCTTGGTAGTTTCTGGTCTCTGCAGCTTGGCTTTTTACTTTTGTAGCGTGATGCAACAAATTTGTGTGTTGTTGCAGACAGATTATCAACCCATCTGATCCCTTGATTTTTGCTTTGTTGGCCGTATGCATCCTGATGTAATTGAAACCAGCAGATACCCTCATCTGCTCATGGGCTTCTTGGTCTGATGTTGCCAATGGCTGAACTCTCCACCCTTTCCTCCTCTTCCAAGAAGGATTTTAAACAGTGGCAGTTGCGGTCATGTTAAACCATTACAGCAACCGATTTGCAGGACCCAAAGATGGAGCCCCCTCCCGTTAAACTGGGAGAGTTCCTTACTCTGAGTCCTCCAGACCAATGCCTTTCATGTAACTTTTGTTGCTTTGAAGCATAGCCCAGATTTTCTCAAAAGCCGTGGTCTTTCGAACAACTCTCCATTCCGTCTGCTATTTTCAAGAAAACTTGTGCATCTTTGTGTTAATGATGGAAACTAGTTAGTGGAAAAATAATGCTGAGGCACCTAATACATGCCTAATTATTTGCAACATGGTTTAGTAGCTGCAAGCAAGGACAGTCAGCTGGCTGTCCCATTGTCTCAAAGAAGGGACCATCAGCAGTTCACTGATCATAGATGAGGAGCTGCTGCTCTTGCTCCTGCCGCATCTGCGGGCATATTCCTCCAGGTCACATCGCCTCGCGCTACAGCAGTGTTAACTACTCCTTTATTAAACAATTCTCCAAGCATAACTAAAGCATTTGGGTTGTTAACATACATAATAAGTTATACTTAAGAAGGTTTCAAATCAGCACATTGTATTTTGCAGTGAAGTCATAAAAATATGCTAACATGATAACATCTAATGAGGGAAATGTTGCATGCAGATGTCTGTTTGCCTATTATCCCATAAAATGACTGTATATTTTTATTTATATGAGTAACATTAGACACAAACATGTTACCAAAAAAGCATTCATTTAGGAAATGTATAAACACAATGAGTCTAATATAAGAAACTGTTTCAAAACATGTTTTTTAGTGTTTACAAAATGGAGAGAAATTAAAAAAAATTTGTTCCAAAGTACGTTTTTTTCTCCCTCATGATGAGAAAGAAATATAGGTTCTCAGCTGGCATATTATTTGTGATGTGGCAGCAAAGTGAAATTTGTGCCTTGTGTCATGTATCCTTTACATGATGCAAAGGAGTATGATTTTATTTTTGTTTTATTTGAAGGCTCTGTCTAGGCACATTGGCCACCAATTTCATTTTTATTGCAGTGCGTGGATAGCAAAGTCACATATCCTTATGTTAATGCAAAGGGCATGGGAAAGGAAAGGGAAAATATAATTTTTGTTGTTGCTCTTGTCATTTGAAATTTCCATAGTGTCTGTGCACATTGGGTACCATTTCATTTTTATTGCACTGCACTGATAGCAATGTCACATATCATTAAGTTAACACCAAGTTAGAAAAAAACCAAAACAAAACAGATTTCCCCCCCAACCCCCATTACCATTGTTTGAAATTTTTTGTACTGTGTGAAAATAATTTCTATGGGGTGGTGGAAGTACGGAAAAATCTAATATCCAATGTAAAAAAGGTATACCAGTTTATATTTTTGTATTGTTCCTTGTGACAGTGGATAGAAAATGTAATGCCACTCACATTTCTTATCAATGGGATAAAGGTTCATTCAATATCTAGAAACGGTTAATGTGGAAACAGCCATTTTTCAGGAAAACTGTAATAATACCAGAGTTTAATTCCCCCAAATCAGTATATTTTATTAAAGTGCTTATGTTATGCATCCTAAAACACCTTCTGTGTCCATCTCACTGTCTTTTAACCCCTGAGTAGAGAACACTTTGGATGTGGAGGGTTGATCTGCAGTTATGGTAGACCCACTCCTCATCACTGACGTGTAAATAACTGCCACCGGGATGGATGTGGTGCTCATCTGCATGGGGAGCACCAGCCAGTTGCATGGTTGCTCCATTTTACGTGACAGGTCATTGTACAGGTCAGCACTAATAGCAGGCTGGAGCACCAATGGGAAAATTTGTGCCTTAGTATGGTGACTCTGGGAAATTTGTGCCTTAGTATGGTGACTCTATTGCCAGCAATTGTCTCAGTTTTGGAGAGCAAAAAAGGCCAACTTGTTTTATTTTATTTAATCTGTTATTAACCATTCCCATATCATGGCCGGCACTGCCTCTTTATCCTTGACCTTTGGTGCAACTCTGTTGTGGTCCTGTAAGTCAATGTCCATTTTTAAGGAGCCACACTTGGACAAACAGATACAGGGCTGCCAACAAGACATGGCAAGCCCAAGTGTGGTCCTTCTTCATCTACAGTTTGGATAGGTCTCCTAGTCTAAGACAAACCCCATACATTGCAGCTTGAGTGCTGCTCTCCAGGCAGAATACCCCAAGCTGGGCAACAAGGCTGGTGAAAGGGCTGGAAG
>NC_138577.1:87134686-87229686 GCF_964289735.1 Phaethon aethereus | reverse complement strand
GAGCGTGTCCAGAGAAGGGCAACGGAGCTGGGGAGGGGTCTGGAGCACAAGTCTGATGAGGAGCGGCCGAGGGAACTGGGGGTGTTCAGAATGGAGAAGAGGAGGCTGAGGGGAGCCCTCATCGCTCTCTACGGCTGCCTGAAAGGGGGTTGTGGTGAGGTGGGTGTTGGTCTCTTCTCCCAAGTAACCAGCGACAGGACGAGAGGAAATTGCCTCAGGTTGTGCCAGGTGAGGTTTAGGCTGGATATTAGGAAAAATGTCTTTACGGAGAGAGTGGTCAAGCACTGGAACAGGCTGCCCAGGGAGGTGGTGGAGTCACCATCACTGGAAGTGTTCAAAAAACTTGTAGATGTGGCACTTCAGGACATGGATTAGTGGGCATGGGGGTGTTGGGTTGATGGTTGGACTTGATGATCTTGAAGGTCTTTTCCACCCTTAAAGATTCTGTGATTCTGTGATTCATTGTCTCAGACTTTACTAGAATATTTGGTATGGAAGTGTGATAACCAGAGTGAAACGTGGTCTTTGCAATAAGGCTTTTGGTGCTTGTATGAAATGCTGAGTTTCAGAAAGTTAATTCAAATGTAGCCTGAAAGTACCTTTTTAATAAGTAACCTGTCTCAGATAGGTCTTTGAGGACATGAAGACTATTGCGTTGCAGTAACTTAATTTTAAATCAGTAAGCCATAACCCATAGCGAAGCTTAGGGCCAGACTTAGAGACAAATCTGAAATTATACAGCTGCTCTTCCCATTTAAAGAAATGATGTCTTCAGTGGTTGGGCAACAAGCAGCTTGAGGAACAACAGGTATGCAGGTAGGGTGTGCCTGGGAGGAACTGTGGGGACCAAACGCCATTGTGATACTTGTGTCAGTAATTGCTGGCAGTGATGTTTTAATAGCAAATTACAATTCTGCTTTACAGCCAACCACTTCCAACTTTTTATTTTGTCTTTCTAAAGATTCAGTGGTACAAACAGATCCCAGCTGGTTTGCCTTTTCAGCAACACTTCCTCCTGCATTTATTCAAGTAGGACATATTCACTGTTGATTGATTTCACTGGAGTTAGACTAAGTTTGCATCTGGGCCAAAAAATTACATATAATTTGATTTAAGATTTAATATAATATCTGAGTTAAATTTTTCCCCAAATTAAATCAGCACTGTGGATAAAGAAATGACCATAGGAAATGGTAGGACCCACTTCCTGTAGCTGCTGCTTTGCTCCCATCAGTGGTCTTTTAGAATATAAATTGAACACAAATTAGTAATAGAATAATTTACTATTCTACATGAATAATAAATGAAAAGGATGATTTACTATACATATACTTCTGCTTAAATAGGGCTTTATTTCTGGCCAGCCTGTCTTAACTTCACTTTAATTAAAAAAATGTTATATTGGTATATGAAACACTGCTGTAGTTTAGCTCCAATACGTATTAAAGCAGCAAGAATATTGTAGCAAGAATAAGTAAATGTTGTTGTAACAAATTTTAGAAAACCTTTTAAAAAAACCTTAAATAGACAAAATAGCAAAATTTCAGATTGCACAGCCAGGAGTCACTCCTACAAGTCATGGAAATTCTCTGTGTTCTGAATTAGGGTGTGGACAGACATATTACCAAATACTCTTTTTATGGTAGTTTTTAACATCTACTGAAACTATGATTTTACAGAACAATCAAACAGTGCTTGTACAAGTAACTACAGTGACTTTGTTCTTAGACCTGGAATTTGCATTACCAACAACTTCCATTACATTTTAAAGCTCTAATACTGTTTGGTAAATCAAAACTTAGTTTTAACAATCAAATATTATTCTATGTTAATGTTTTATTAAAATCAGGATAAGAAGTCTGTTCATAGCGCAGCATACCTACTTGAACACTGTAACTTGACCTCTGTGGGGAACAGCAGTGATAAATACTGTTTAACAAGTTGTGATGGATTCTGGGCCATCGCCTTTAAGGTGGGACATAAAATAAAAATATCTGAACCAAAAGCATCCCACAGATGAACTCCTACTTGAACCTATAAGAAGCACTGTTGCTATAAAGTAAAATTTACTGATAAAAACTGGCAAAAAAACTTGCAGGAAAAAAACCCTCTTGGGAAAAGAAAACACAGGATATTGCAAGGAAATAATCTATCTTTTTCCTTGTCTCTAACCAGTGTTTTTTCTTCAAGCAGCGCTACCACAGCGTGGATGTAGTGGCTCAGGACCAATGCCCCGGAAAGTTAGCCATTTTCTGCAAATCCTGGATTTTCCTGTACAAGAACTGATCTGTTGATTACAGTGGGAGTAAGACTGAAAAAAGCCACATGTGCAGGTAAACACTTTACAAAGTTGAATATAAGAAGATATAAAAAAAACAGAAGTAGGTATATCCTGGGATCTATACCCATATTCATAAATGATTGTGAACAAAATGATCCATATTTTTAGAAGTCTATATAAACGTATATATACAAAAGAATACATTAAATATATTTATAGACCATGTATATCTTAAATGCACGGTCTAGAAATATTGCTAGAATGTATTCAAATTTGGGTTTCAGTATTTCACTATGATTTTGTACAAGTAACCAATAAGTTAGATTGTCCATTTACTTGTTATCCAGTCTCCTGCAGCTGGTAGGTCTCAATTCACTTCCTGGCAAAGATATTTTAATTTACCCAATATACAAGAATTCTGGCTTCAAATCTATAAACACACTGGTTATATTTCCATTTCTATGACTCATTATATTAATCACAATTGGATACAGTGTGGGAAATCTGTCCATCCTCCTTTATGTGCTACAAATAAGTGAGTCTTTTCTGAATGCTAAGGGTTTTTTTTAATGTTGCAGGTCTGCCATCCAATAGTTAATATATATCTGGGGAACGGTTCCTTTTATTTCTCTCATTTTCTTAACCAAAGACTTCAGCACTCTCTGGTCATCTGCTAAGAAGAAATTCACTGGAACTGAATTTCAACTTAAACCATTGTTCCTTGCCTGTTTGGTTATTGTAATTGAATGGAAAAATCAATGAACCACCAGCGTGTAAAAGATTCCATTGAAAACCATTTCAAAGGTACTTTAAAAAATAGATAAAAATGAAGGTTTCAGAAAATTGTGCTTGAACCAGCAGGTCCAAGGGATCAGATTCTGATAAACACGGTAGCGCAGGTTTCTGTCTTCTCTGAAGCAAAGCCCGATTTTTGAGACCACATATCCATTTCTCAGGCTAAGAACGCTACAATGCGCACAGCTCAGGTTAAAGCAGAAAGGAGGGACGTCAGATGACAGACCAGCTCCCATGGTGGTGGACCATTGACTTTTACCATTGGTGATTCCAGTGGAGTGCAGAGATCTGGCCAGTGGGCTCTTGCTTTGGCACCTCCGGACATGGTGCTTTCGGAGGCAAAATCAGCAAACAAAGGTCTGTGGCCATTATGGGTTTGCCAAGCATCCCAAAAGAGGTGTATTCTCCACAGTATTATTTGGTACCAGTTGAACTCTTTTTCCAGTTCCCTATCCATCTCCTGAGCTTTCTGGCACAGTGTTACCGCAGTGTTCTATACCGCGTTTTACTCAGTGGCCAGAAATTTGTAGACAATTTTTTGTAGATAAATCTCACAAAACCTTTTCACAACAATTATTTGCTAGAAATCCAGACAGAGAAAATGGGAAATGGAATGTCTTGCCCATGTGAACTTTTAGGGGGTGCATATCAGCTTCAATGCTTGGGCTCACCAGGGTGGTGTACATTAAATTTGTACTGAAAGTGCTCTTATGACCACAAATGATTAAATGAGGCAGAAAGTGATACAACCATAGCCCTTAAAGCTGCAATTGCTCATGAACACGCTTACTACATGTCAAATGGTGTTGTGGTGAGGAAAGATAATTAGCAATTAGTAAAAGTAATATGCTCGCTGTATGTTTATGTAATAGGATCCCGCTTACCAAAAACTGCAGGGCACATTTTAAATCCTTTTTGCTGGAATGTAGGTATGAAGGTAGTGAAATATGACCTAAAGGATCCAGCTGTGGTAGTGCTAGCTAGTATCAGGCATACATAGGTAGTTACTTCATGTGTAATTTAAAAGAAAATACCTACAAAACAGTCAAATAATATTTAGCGTACTTAGTTTGGAGTTTTGTTTGTTTAGGTGTTTTTCTGTTTATTTGGTTATTGTTTCTAAAGTAATGGCACCTCAGTCAAAGACTACTACGGTTTTTCATATGCATCTAGTCCTCTTTTTCTTTTTTTATCAACTCTTTCTTCATAGGTAAACTTGACATCAAGCTGAGATCACATATCAAATTCCAGGTGTGGTGAAGCAAAAGTAAAGTTTTCTTTTCTTTTGTTTTTGTTTTTTTATTTGTGGCAGTCTTTTTTCAAAGGCTTTGGGTCAAGACCTAGCATCATTATGCTCACTCAGGTTGCATCCAAAACAATATCACATAGTTTATTTGACTAATTCAGTTTTAATTTATGCTATCAAGTGTTGAATACTAGATGAATTGTTTGTTCTGTATTCACAAGGCCACACTGGATTTAAAGTCACTGAATGATTACCCATGAATTTGACTCTGGACATTGTGAAGACAGAAAGAAAATAAATACATTGTTCTACATTATTAGCTGCAAGTTATATTTTCATATTTAGTTTAAAATTATCATTTTTATTGGAAATTTTGGTAAGAAACAGTATTTGTAAATATTTAGTCTGAAGCATGTAATATTGTTCACCTAATAGAATTCATTAATCAGATTCAGAATGTTATTCCCTGGAAAGAAAAGAAAAACATGTAAAAATAAAATTTCCTAACTGCTTTTGGCAAGTCAATTTTAATTTGTGTCAGGTTTTTGCTTTTTTCTTTGTCTTTTTTTTATTTTTCTTTAGCACTAATTTGCATTTGACTTGGATAAACGGCTGAAGGTATTTCCATTAAGTAGTCCACTATATGTTTAGGTCTCGGGCTTATGGCCAGTCCAACCTAGACAAGCACCTGCATGTATCTTGTCCATGTGGCATTAGGCCCTGAAATGAGATTTAGTGGCTCTTTCAGGAGAAAGAATAGATGCTTAGGGTGATGTAAACTTTGTATTTCCTCCGAGACACTAATGATTTATAGGTAGCAGTGACTATGCTGTCAAGTCTCTCACAGGATAAAGTGAATTATTTAGGCGGCGATTTTAAGATTGTAGGGACTACATCACAAAAACACTACTTCATTATTACTACTTCTCATTCCCTCCTTGATAAAGCGATGAGGAACAACAGCTTTTGCATCCTATGCGTGGTTTTGCAAGCTCTTGTCCATTCGACAGCCTACCACTGCTTCCATATGTTTTCAATCACCGCTTCCAGGAACGAGCTCTCTTTCTTTAAGCGCTGCCATCAATGCTGTGGACCCCATGTTTGGCTGCATTGAAACACATTATTTATTTCTATTTATTATACCAATGTGTAGAGATTGATTTTTGCCACTGTCATCTTCACTATTTACCACTTCCCCAGTCTTTCTGTCATCAGCAAACTCTGTCACTAATGACCTTGTATTTTCATCCATTTATTTTTAATATAACATTAAATAGTATTGGACTAACAACTAAAACCTGAGCTCCAACAAAACAAAACGTGTTTGGAAAAAAATTTATGTTCACAATGAGTTTTTACATTTAAGAGTAAACCCAGCTGTAATCACTTAACTACAATTATACTCCATGTCTGATTCATAATATTTTATTACTGCAGTCAAATGCAGTAGATAACTCAGTAACAGGCCCAAAGATAATTAAGTACATTTTAGCAAAAAACATAGAAATTTGAAAAATTATAAAAAATACTAGTTTGACAACATCTATTCTTTATAAACCCACGTTGGTTGACATAACACCCTCCTTTAATATCTCGTTAATTTTGTTTTTATTGTCCTACACTATGTACTCTATTGTTTTGCATTTAGGAATAGTATTGGCTCAACAGATCTAGGGATAGTTAAATCAAAAGGTTTATCCTGCCTTAAATGTTAGTACAAGATTAAGTTTCTTTCCATATTCTAGTTTTTCCTGATTTTCTAAGATTTACAATACTGAATACAGGTTAAATGGATTTTCTTTTAAAATATATTGTTTGACAGGTGTTTTCACATCCTCCATTATTCTTTAAAGAAAAAGTAAATTCCTTGTCATATGATAAGAATACACTATCTAGGTTTTCCTTCAAATATAAACCAGAAGCATTTATTGGATATTTCTACTTTCTCTATATTATAAAGGAATCTATCAGCTTCATCTAGCAGTAAACTAGTGTTGTATATGTGCTTGTTTTTTCTTAATCTACTTTACAAAAAATAATAGTTAATATCTCTAACTTGTGTCCCTTTGCTCATTGCCTCTATAGCCATGTCCCACTTCCATATTTTCCAACCCAGTCCTTTCTAAATATTTTATAACTGGTGCTTTTTTTGCATTTCATCAACACTTCTTAAATGATTGAAAAGCAATGCTTTTCTCTGCTTACCTTGCATGAATCTTCCAAACAATTTCAAAATCTTGCCTGCCTTTGCTATTTGGATGAAGTTAATCTCCTAGATCATCACAGGGGTACGTCTTTTTTTCAAAAGTCTCCTCAGTTCTGGAAGTCATCTAAAACTGTGATTTATTAAATAAAGCATTGTTACTCTTAACTGTCAATATTAGATTCTTTAAAACTTTTTTGTTAATCATCAAGTTGTTTCTGCTTTAAAATAACTAAAAAGAATTTTTTTTTTCTGTTTTGTTTAAAATTCCTCTGAAAAGGAATACTGTCTTTGGAAAGTCTGATATTTTTCCAAAGAAAAGAACAAATCTGCCAATGCTTTTTGTTTCTTTGGACAATTTATATTTTAATAAAAATATTATTATTGGAAGACAGATTATTATTAGCTGTTTATTGAAGAAAATTCAAAATGCAGAAATATCAGTGAGCTTCCTGAAAAATGCCTTTTTTTTTTTAATGTCCTCTTTCAGCTCAGTGTCCTGATCTGCCAAGTGTGATACATTTGCCATGATGGATCATAACCATTCTCGTTTGTAAACTACCCTGTTAATGTTACAGTTTTCATTGATGCAATGTGTTTTGGGGAATTCAAGGCCTTTACAGAGCATGGGGGTATCAGGCATCAAGATTATACAAGACAGTCAAATACATTTGATTAAAATATCTTAAAAAGCTGATATATTAAAAACATTAAAAAAGAAACTGATGACAAAGAGAATATGAAATGTTTGTATGACTATAGTTTCTAACACACCTTGCAGTGTATGTAAGTGTATGAAATATAAGCCAAAAATGAAAAATAGCAGGTGTCCAGAACATGTACAAATATCTTCTCACTCTCTGCACTATTTTTTGACCACCTATGATTTCTCAAGTTTTCTGTGCTACAAGGTTTGCCATGCAGAAGTTTTCTACAAAACTCACAGTTCATGGTCTTGGTAACTGAAACCTCCATGATGATATTGACTACATTTATTCTTGCAATATATCAGTGAAGTTCAGACATGTGCTACAGCAGAACCTTGTTTTATGAAGGGAGATGGAGGACTGGAAGACTAGAATATTGAAGAATATGAAGTTCCTTCACACTCCCTAACTCTTTTCTTTTTGCAGTGTACTTGAGACTTCCAGGAACATTCAGAGCAAAGACCTCCAGAGGCAACCCTACAGCTTCCCACTGCAGATTTCTGGCTCTTCTGTTTCTCAGCATCCCTCCACAAGTCTGTCATGAGTAAAAACCCTAAGGAAAATAAAGTCCATTTGCAAACTACTTTGAAAAAGAAACAACCTCTTTTGCAAGTAGAAAACTCAACATAGACAGCTTTGATGAGAGCCCCACAATACGATGAAGGTTGGGAAAAGATGTGCAAATAGCACAGGTAGAAAAGTTGGCATTAAATTGCAGTATAGACAAATTACTGAAGGCTATTTGCTCATGAGGCCTGAGGGAATACTCAGAACCCTGATTTCTGGCTCATACAGTTAGACATCCCTTTTTCTTCAGTAATGGCTACAATAAGATCAGTAAACATAGCTTTATCGAAAGAATGAAAATTATGAATGAATTATGTCAGAATTGCAAAAGACTGACAATTTTCCTTGTGTTTCCACAAAATAAATGAACTCTATATTTTCATTAATTTTGAATTGTCTTAGGTTTTCCTGAAGAAACTTTTTTGATGTGTTATCGTTTACGAAATCTAAGGATTTTTATTCCTTTTTTTCTTAAACTCATGAAGAAATGTTGTGAAACATTAGTGGCAGCAGTACACCCCTTCTGTCCCATTTGATAGAAGACAGATGCATCCCGTACAACAACCTGTAAAGGAACTGACATCAAAGTCTTTATGAAATCATCGCACATAGTGGACTGATCTTAGGAAAGGCATTATGCTCTTTCCTTTAGGAACTTTTTTCTCCTTTTTTATTTGTAAATATTTTTTAATGTGATTCTACAACTAACTTTTAATGAGCTAGATTTCAATTGCTGTGGAAGATACATATACATGGTAAAAGGTTTTCAAGGAGTCACAAAGCGTCAAAAGCCAAAACCTGTGTTAAAATAAAAGAATTGAATTAACTGCATTTCTCAGTACTTTCTATTTAAAGTTTCTACTTTTCTTCCCTGTCAGTCTCTTATTGCTATTAATATACTCACAAGCCTACAAAACTTTTTCTTACAAAGGTAGCCACAGGTTCTGAATTTTTTCCCTTAATTTCAACTGGACAAGAAAAATGTCCCATCAATGCTCACCCATAATCTATAATTACATCAAATATTTTTTTCCTTTAAGAGATTGACATTGACCAAATATGACCAAATACCATTATAATCAACATGTATCTAGTTTATTTTATACTACCTACACATACATCACGTGTATATATACATATATCTCATCTATGCAGGAGAAATAAGAGAGACATCCTTATGCAACATGCATAAGAAAGTGACTAGATGAAGAGAGTAGATGGGGCATATATGATAAAAGCAAATATCAGATCAAGATCATATAAAGAACACCACATAGTTGAAATTCTGTCATAAAGAACCTTTCAATACTCCCAAACAAGCAAATTCATTTGGTAATAACAGCTTATATTAATGAATGACATATTCTGTATTTAAACTGTACAGTCTCATTTGAGAAAATAATGCTTTGCCAGCAGTTATAATAGAGAAACAACAACTTTGTATTCCTGTCTGGTCCCCATTTCTCTCCAGGCCTTCTGCTGAGGGACATTACGCTACGCACAGAAAATGAACATTATCACCATCTGTTGGTTGTTTGGTGATGTATGCGGAGTGAGGCAACAGCTCAGCTCCTAAAAGCAGGTGCCTGCATTTAAAGCAAATAACAAAAACTCAAACAGAGCACTAACTACCGTACTGGCTAGTGTTATAAACAGAGAGGCCAAGGATTGGACTTATTTGATTAATTAACTACCCCTCCCATCTAGAGCAATAACAGGTTAAGCAGGCAACAGGATTCCTGAAACCCTAGGTTGGGAGGACAAGGCAGTGGGGAAAGAGAAAGGAGACACATTTGCTTGGAACAAGGCTGGTCTGTAGCTTTCAGTCTCTCTTCGTAACTGCCAAGACAAAAACAAAAGCACCCTGGTTTCACCAGATAGCTTGCAAGAGCAGCAAGTATTTTAATTAAGAGTCTGAGTCAATACTCATTCAACTCACAAGGTCCAGTTCCAACTTTGAGAGCTACAGACATATTGTATGTCCTCTTTTGCCTCTACTTCTCTCTTCAAATCCTGTTATAATTCAGCAGTACAATACAGTAAATACTAAAGTTATTACAGCTACACAACTTCAGAATGACTGAAATATGCAATAAGCAGTTACAGAAAGGTGAACATTTAGTCTGACTTGAATTTCAGCCACTAAACAGAAACCTTACAATTAAATGCAGTATCCTTATACTTTAAATGTACGGTCCTAGTTAAATCCTATTAGAATTAGTCCTTAGAAAGATTGTTTATAAAAGAAAATATCTACAATGGTGACTAAATGAAGCAAAATCTAGTTCTATAGGTCTAATGAGAGTAATTTTTATAAATAAAACCAGCCTAAAGCTATTCAACATCAACAGGTATCCTGAATTCAAACAGGTAAAAAGAAGGAAAAGAGTTGAGGGAGAGTAGCAGAAGGACATGGGAGAACTGAGAAAAAGGCAATTTAAATTGAAAATTAGGAAACACTTCCTAAGTGTTCTTGTTAATTTTTTCCATGGTAGACCAATAGGAAACTGAACTGTAATATTGGTTATGTAAAGAGAGGCCTAATAAGATGCTTGATCACAGAACTATGTAAAAAGGATGAGAACAATGGCCTTTTTAATTTTGGTCCTTCTGTTGCTAGCATTTAGTATCCCGTCTCTGAAGAGTGTTTCAGACTTTCACAGTTTTCTAGCTGGGATCTAATCAGTTTTTCAAAATACTTAGTGGTTTTCAAAAAGACTACATCAGTTACTTCTGTTGATCAGTCTTAGGAATAACTTTCTTAATGATTGGAAATTACATAATAAAATTATAGATCTGAGAGATATTGAAGATTGCTGGAGTTATTTTACATATTTTTGATTATTTTTGCAAGTTATCACCAACCCATTTAGCAGGAAAGGATAATCAGTATAATTCTGTATGCTGGGAAAATAAGTGATTCGCTTTTCCCCAAGTGACTCCCACTTTTAAAATCTAATATATGACCTCTCACGCATAGTTCATTAGCTAGTTAATATTAAAGGAACAATAAAGATTAGAAAAATCTGGATGTAATAGAAATATAAAGAATTACACTTTGGAGTGAAGTACACATTAGGATATTCAAGAAAAATACAAAATAACTAGAAAACTAAAGTTAAGAAATCCATTTCAATCTAAAATTTGATTTCATAAAATACATGAAGTGCATAATATTAACATCATAAAGTCAGAACTGTTAAATATTGTCCTACTTAAAGAGCAGTACAACAAAGACCACTGAAATATGTCATTTTTCCCACAGTGCCTTGCAAACTATTTGTGTTTGCTCTCAAATATGTAAAATTCACTTAAAAGGCGATGTTACACCATTCCCAGTTGTTACACTTATCACATTTCTCCCTCCCTAATCCTGTTCTTTGAATTAAAGGAAGAAAAAAAAAAAAAAAAGAAAAATCTGCTGAACACTAATTATTTAACCTTACCTCCTACCTACTTTCTCTCTTTATTCTGAGGTTTCTTAAGGGCTATAATGAGCTGTCCCCACACAAACAGGCCAAATTAGTGGATAATTACTGCTGGGTCTATGAATGTTCTCACTCCTCCTTTCTTACAGTTTCACAACATTACCAGAATGGTCTGTCACCTCCCTACCAATTAGGCACAATTACTACTTTATAACATTAGTGGTGGCAGGCTTATTATGTTGGAGGATATGTAAAAGTAAGGGCGGGTTGGGGTGAGTGGGCAGTGACTCAGGCCAGAGGAGGTCATTATCACATTGATAACCTGTATAGTCCTAGCTTTATTTTTATTTTTCAGGACAAAAGCTGTATGCACAGTTAGAAAGGCAAAAAATGAAGGGGGTTTTTTTGGTCTGGTTTTGTTTTGCCTTGTTTTTAAAGTAAACAAACCATCACCACTTTTTGTGCCTCCAGGTTTTCCGGGTGGTGGCGCTAACGCTTGCCCGAATTTGTTTCTTCTTTTACTGAAAAGATGTCTTTCGTCTGACAGAAAAGGATCTGTTTGTCTGGCTTTATCAGGCTGAAACAGATATATTAACTATGTCATGTCAAAGGGAGTTACACTGACCTCAGAGTGCACCAAAACATTCCCTTCCAAGCTCTATTTAAACAAGGGAGTTCAGGTCAAGATAAATCTATGTTAAATGCACAGAGGAGGGTAACTTCTAGTCTTTTATAAACAGTACTATGTATGTAGTTAATTTCTGCCTTCCTTGAAAAAAAACCCAAACCACCAATCCCCACCACACCCTGGGGTTTCCTTTTCTACACCTTAAATGTAGATAAGAGGTGGGTAAGAGGAAATATTTAATATTGTCTGTTTAACAACACAAATTTCTGAGAGTGAAATGACTCTCAGAGATTTAAGATGAGGACACCACAGTTCATTTACTGTCCTTGAATATATAGTCTTCAATTATTTGCTTTAGAGAGCCTTCCATACTTTAATCTTCCATTCAATGAAAATTCATTCCATTCCAAACACACTTCTCCTCTCCTCCTCTTAGAGTTTATAAGCATCTTCTTCTGATGCTTCCCGTGGTAATTATAGGATATTTACTTGCAAATAATGACAGAGAAATTACAGTGTTTTGGATGCTGAGTATTGTGCAGGTTTATTTAATTTAAAAACACTATGTTACATGTTGCAAAAGTGTACAATACTGGAATTGAGCAAACCTTTTCTATACAGGTGTGACAATCTTAAAGAAAATTGTCACCATTCAGTAATGCATACAATCTCATAAACCTAGAGGTGTATCTCTGGTTTACAGAAACTGATCCATGCTTTTCATGGAATTTACTGAGGTTTTTTTTCTGAACAAATTTTTATTAATAAAGGGCTATAAGTGAATATGAATGGCATTGTCATACTCATTTAATTAATTTGAGGGGTATTACTATGTTGTGGAGTGGGAAGTCTCAAGATGTCTGTTAAGCATTTTGACAGCACACCATCCTGCAGCACTGAAATTCCAAAGGGTCTGTGCGTGTAGCCTTATCTCACTGTGCAAACTGAGCTGAGACAGTGAAAAGTTCACCTGCCTCTCCCTCTTTTAAACTTGTTAATTGCTATTTTTATTACCGTTATGTTTCAGATGCAAATATTACTTATAGAAACTACTACTTCTAATTGCTGTTGGATTACTCTCTGCCTACACTGATTCTTGGCAAGTTGGATTTTCCAGTAGAAGAGGAAAGGAAAAGGGTTTAAGAGGGGAAGACAACCTGGCAGAGTAGAAGACAGCTGGAGAAAAGGTTGTCCTCTTCAAACACACTTTGAATAACACCATGAGATATTCCTACACAGTATATTTTTCACCTATGTGCCCCAAGTGTCAAGGTATCTCAGATCTTTCTTCTGAAGTAGAAAATAATGGACTTATCCGATTATGCCCAGAATGGCCTCTTGGTTGTTCACCTGCCTCCACTTTTAAGTGTTAGTGAAGGGAAACATCCCAAAGTATTTTTAGATTACCAGCCTATACTGATTCCATTGTTTTAAGTACCAGTCCTTTCTTCTCCCAGTGGGAAAATGTTAAAAGTCAAAGCATAGCAATGATCTAATCCTTGGGAAGGTGATGCAGAGTTCCTTCAAGTGAGTAAGTGGAAAGTCCCATGAACTCATTAGATAATTCCTCTTCAACTTTCTCATACAGCCCACTGACGGATGCATGTTTACTTACACCACATTACATTACAGAGTGCAAACAAGTGTATATATGGGAGGGGATTTGTATTATGTAGAAGTCAATGGCAAACTCGTTTCAACAGCTCCCAGATCTTACTCATTGATTCAGCATCAAAAATTAGTCTTTTGAAAGGACTGTGCATAAAGAATTATACTGATTACCCTTTCCTGATGAACTGGTTTCCAAAAATGAGCAAAAATATGTAGAATACCTCCAGTAATCTTTAAGAACTCCCAGATCTATGTAGACTCTGTTTTTCCAGAAGTATCCAAAATTTCAGATTCAGTCTACAAATCCCGTAGGTCCCAGTAGGGTGGAGTTTTTTGTTATTGTTTAAGATCCATCAGAGGATAGTTAGATTTTGAGACGGCTAATAAACAACTGTCTCTCATAAATAA
The DNA here is from genome assembly GCF_964289735.1 of Phaethon aethereus. NCBI lineage: Eukaryota > Metazoa > Chordata > Aves > Phaethontiformes > Phaethontidae > Phaethon > Phaethon aethereus. The sequence continues at coordinate 87,215,812 of NC_138577.1, read as the reverse complement.
GTCTATGACGGTTTTGGTACAGATACAGGAAGACTAACATCTTCAGACAAACTGATGCTAGAATTAATGTGGCTGTTGGCGGAGATATCCCTTATTTTTTGTCTGTACAAATAAAAACCGCACCAACTAGTTTAGAGACAAATTTTACTAAATGCATGCAACATCCCTGTGTAAATATTATCGCTATGCATGAAGGCTGTCCTAGTTGGGTGAGTTAGTAAGAAATTAAAAACTAGGTATTCCTACAGGTGTCAAGAAGATCCACTTATGGTTATCGACAGGAGACAAGTCTGAAGTTCTAGAGTCTTGTAAAAAGGTTTTGTGCAAATTTGTCCTAGTCATATCATAGATGCAAGATAGTTATCTCAGCAAAGAATCTTGGTGGAAATAAGCTCTCCAAAGTTCTTAACCCATTTTTCTTGGCAGTGGCTGGAGAAGATTAAAAATGTCCCGTAGTCCATCTCAGCTAGTTTACCTTACTGCAAAACTGCAGCATAGCTCTCCACTTGGACTTTAGAAGCTATTTGGACACAAGTGGTTTTTATAGCATTAAAAATAAAGCCAAAAAGGTTAAGTATTGAAGCAATGTAGTCTGAATGTTTATTTCAGCAGAAGAACCCCATGCTTTGCCGTACTATAACTTAAGTAGGTGCAGAACGTACAGTATTGTGCCAAATCCAATTAAAATCCTCTTGTCAAAAAGGAAAAGTGGTACTGTACTTAAAAAGAATTTACTTAAAAAGAAAAAGTGTAGCTGTACATTATCAAGGAAAGATAAATACTCGGTTGCTTCTACATGTACTGCCACTTTGTATATAAACAAAATCAGTTTCTAGTGCTATATCACTTTGTCTCCTTTTATAAACAATAAATTCATTCCACAATTTCTGAACTTGAAAAGCAAATTAAAGTGGCCTTTCCTTAACATGAAGTTCATATCTATCTTTAAGGCAACATAAAAATATGTTACTGATTTCACAGTATAGTGGTCCCAAGGAAGCTTTACAGGGCTAATTGAGAAGTTCATATATAAATGTAATTTGCTTTATTGTCAAATAAATGTTAATTTAATATTTTTACACACATTGCTTCTGTTTTTAATTTGGAAAATGACAAAGAAGTAGAAAATGTACTGTAGGGAACAATTCAGAATTGCTGGAAAGATGAAATAGGTGACCTACAAAAGTTTCTTCTTTTTAAACTTCCAGTACCATATTCCTTTGGTACAGACAATAAAAACTAGTGACAAAAGTGGTATGCATGTCTCAAAATTGAATTGGTTAATTTATACTATACAACTACTAAAGGAACAATTACTCCTTAGATACAGCTTACAGGTCCACAGAGAAAACTCATATTCTCCCTTTCCACCACAATCTGACATTCCAGATGTTGGGTAGCAACACCCAGTTCAAGGTTTTGCCCAATCTCTACTCCCTGCTCTTCGCCTTAACCCTCACCCACTGTCTCCTGCCCCTTCATGAGTGCCGGCACAACCATTGCTCCAGAACATGGTGGCATGACTTGGGAATTGTTTCCTCTAAGAATTTAAATCTGGCAAAAAATAATATGTACTGTTTTAGAAGCTACTTGAATACCTGGTTTACAATGCAGGTATGCAAAGTAAGGCGACAAGTGATGAAGAAAAGAAATGGCAATAGCAAGTATTTATGTTAAACACCTTATGGTATTCCAGCCTGCGAATTAATATTCCTTGAGACCTTGAAACTTCTCATCCTGTAAAGGAGAGATCAAGCTTCAGGCCTGTCCTTTATGTCATTACCGGTTAGTCCAAAGAGCTTTTGGAGTCTCTGGGTTTGATCTGATGTTTGGTTAAGTCAGGTGTGCAACCTTTGGGAATCAAGTTGCTGCAGTAGATTTGAGAAGACAGGAGGAGGTATCCTCTGCTTGTTTTATCCAGTATTTCTTAAATATAGGCAGAATCAGAGGAGTAGGGATTTTTGCCTAAGTCTACTGCGTATAATGTGTTTTCACATCCTTAGGCAAGACGTAAATAAATAAAAAAATAGAAATAAAGGAGTATATATTTTCCATAGAGGCCAGAGAGTTTGGCTCAGGACATCTGTCCACAGTTCCCTCTTCCCTCTTGAGCTTCTTTTTATGCTGCTGGATTGTTGTAATACTCCCTTTCTTTCTCACAAGGTTTGGCCATACTATTTTCCTGTGTTCTGCCACCTCTAGCTACCAGGGAGTAAAGATCCAGTCTTTGGTTTTTCCTTGTGTAGTTACATTGGGCTTAATTTTGTTGAGTCTGGGTAACTTATTCATAACCAACCAGGCTGCCCTTTGTGTCCCATTCACATTACTTATTTCCTTTGCCAACATGATCAATTTCTAATTCTCTTAAGTATATTACAAACCAAAGAGAGTGGATAAACTGATTTAGGTACACTATTCCAAAAGTCAAACATGCTTCCTCTGCAAATGATAATTGTGTGTTCATATATTGTGTAAAATACAAGGAAAAATTATGATGTAAATATCACTTTTATTTGTATTATATGTAATATAAATACGGGATATATATTCCATTATCACTTTGCAGATTCATTGTCATATAAACACTTTCTCAGTCCTATAGCTTATGTACAAGTGCCCTACAAATAACAGCTAGGAATGAATTAATCTTCTTGTTTTCGAAGTTTTATGGGCCAAGCACTCTTTTTGTGCTATAAAATCCTTTTCAGTCCTATGGTTTATGTAGAATTGCCCTACAAATAACAACTAAGAATGAATTAATCTTCTTGTTTTCAAAACATTATGGGCCAAACTTCTTTTTGGAAGGCTCATAAACCTAGGCTGAGTCTATAAAGTTACACCTGAACACACACACCCACTTATAACTTAAGCTCAGGTTTTGTTTAATTTAAAAAAAAAAACTTCACAAGAAAAACTTAGTAGTTTAATGCAATGAACCACGCTAAACTTCTAGGCTTACAGAACAATAAAATGTGTCTGTTATCAGAGTGTGGCAAGAACATTCAGGGTTTTGGTCTTCATTTCAGTCCCTCACACTTGCTATGCACAAGAGCTCTCTGCTCCTATCCCACAAACCGCTTTGCATTCATTTTACCTTTTTTTTGTTCATTATTGCATAATTGTAAAGAAATATGACTTAAGATCAAATCAGAATAAGGCTTTCCAGCTCACCTTCACCTGACAGAAGCAATTCTGGCTAGAACTGGAGGGAACACTTGCACCCTACAATAAGTGCCCTGTCATTGCTATATATTCCCTCCTGTGTCTTCCCTCTCCAACCCAACAAGAGAAGTCTCCGGTTAAACATCTATGTAATAAGGCATGACCAATTTAACCATTCTTGGAAAGCACCAGCATAAACCTTTCCTTGGTGCTTGCAAACCATGATGAATAACAACAATCATTTTTCAAAAAGAAATCAGGGATAAAACTGAAATTTTCCCTTGCACTATAGTTTATTCGTGTTGTTATTCTCTCTGCAGGCTATTGGTGATACTTTGGTAGATCTTCAGCTGTCCTTTGATATTTATAAATTTAATTACATGATCTCAAAATGTCTCACAAACTTTTAAATTGGATCCAACACACAGCAAACCAAAAAAAATGGGGGCTTCCTATTAGAAAAGAAGCAGATAATTATTCACTAGCTTAAGTAAAGGCATGTCATCTCAGGGAAGATAAACTGAAAGTCAAAGACATTAAATTGCACAATGTGTCTTTGAAGTGAGGGACAGAGACAAGGAGTGAACTTTGGAATCTAAATTCTCATTCAGCTTACATATGACGCTGACTGTGACACATATTTAGATGCAACCTGTACATATCAAGAATGCAAATGCAAATTTTTACTCATCTAGAAGTAGATATGCAATGTATCATAATTCAGATTTCTTGAGTTTGTTGGTTATGCAATCTCACCACATTGTTATATATGGACTGGTCTAGGTCTGTGAGTGGCCATATTTCTTGACTACAAATAAGTCTTGCCACTCAACTTTCCTCTGCATTTTGTAAGTCTAAATATGAAATATCTCTAGTATTAAAAAAAAAAAAAGTGGCTTTTTATTTTGTCATGACTTCATTAAAATACTGTGTCATATCTGAGGCCTGTATGAAATAGTATAAAATTGATTTATAGTGCATGTATTTCCCTTCATCCTTTTAAACAGCATTAAAATGACAATTTCCTATTATGTAGTGTGTTCATTTTCTTGATATTTAAAGGTTGCCTTTCTGTTCCTAATTGTTAAGATTAAAACAGCAATCATCTTCTGAAATATCGCTGTTCTTTCTGCTCCTAACGCCGGAAAATATCTAACTCATTTGCAAATACTGCACTTAAACAAGTGGGTGTGCCAGTTCTAAATGCATGCTACACGTCCAGAAAAAGCAGAGCAAGAGCATTTGCCAAGGCTGTAATTAATGCCCTTTTCTCATTTGGGCAAAAATCAGTCCACCACAAAGTAGCTGATACTGCTAATTTGACATTCTTCCCTTGATTTCCCTCAAATGGCATCTGAAAACTTCATGTGAAATTCACAAGGACAGTTCTTACTATTTTTCGACTAGCAGTATCCAGTTTATCTGTGTGTATCTCAGGAGGTAAGGATCCCCAATACCTTGAAGCACCAAGGTACTCTTGAGCACATCAGTTTAAGAGCTTGTCACGACAACTACTTGCTGTAGGGTGGTGAAACTGAAATACATTAACCTTCTAGTGTTTTCCTACCCATCTGTAACTAGTCCCAGAAACAGGGACTCTGAGCGGAAAGAAACTTCTAATGCTGCCCGGAAAACTGGCCCATGAAATGCTCAGGACCATGACAACAGTCAAGAGGGCTGATCCTCCCCCTTTTATACAATTTTTTTACAAAGTTTTACAAAATTTTTATAGAAAGGGCTCAGTTTTGGGGCCAGCCTTACTTAATGTCTTTATTGATGACCTGGATGAGGGGATCGAGTGCTCCCTCAGTAAGTTTGCAGACGACACCAAGTTGGATGGGAGTGTTGATCTGCTGGAGGGTAGGAGGGCTCTGCAGAGGGATCTGGACAGGCTGGATCGATGGGCTGAGGTCAACTGTATGAGGTTTTACAAGGCCAAGTGCAGGATCCTGCACCTGGGTCACAACAACCCCACACAACGCTACAGGCTTGGGGAGCAGTGGTTGGAGAGCTGCCCAGCGGAAAAGGACCTGGGGGTGCTGGTTGACAGCCGGCTGAACATGAGCCGGCAGTGTGCCCAGGTGGCCAAGAAGGCCAACAGCGTCCTGGCCTGTATGTGGCCAGCAGGAGCAGGGCAGGGATCGTGCCCTTGGACTCGGCACTGGTGAGGCTGCACCTCAAATCTTGTGTTCAGTGTTGGGCCCCTCACTCCAAGAAGGACATTGAGGTGCTGGAGCGTGTCCAGAGAAGGGCGACGGAGCTGGGGAGGGGTCTGGAGCACAAGTCTGATGAGGAGCGGCTGAGGGAACTGGGGGTGTTCAGTCTGGAGAAGAGGAGGCTGAGGGGAGCCCTCATCGCTCTCTGCAACTACCTGAAAGGGGGTTGTGGCGAGGTGGGGGTTGGTGTCTACTCCCAACTAACCAGCTTGGGAGATAGGACGAGAAGAGATGGCCTCAACTTGTGCCAGGGGAGGTTTAAACCAGATATTAGGAAAAATGTCTTTACGGAGAGAGTGGTCAAGCACTGGAACAGGCTGCCCACGGAGGTGGTGGAGTCACCATCATTGCTAGTGTTCAAAAAACATGTGGATGTGGCACTTTGGGACATAGTAGATTTAGTGGGCATGGTGGTGTTGGGTTGATGGTTGGACTTGATGATCTTGAATGCTTTTTCCAACCTTGGTGATTCTGTGATTCTGTAATTCTGTGAAATATGCAATTATTGGACAGTCATAGTAAGCCTATGAATGGGAATTGCATGTTTCTGAGTAAACAGTTTTGAGGTGTTCCAAGGTGTTAGAAAAAGGGTTCTGCATCACCACTGAACCAACTAAAAAGCCTAATCTATTCCTCTGTTTTATTGTTTTCATTTATTAATTTGAAAGTACATTTTAAGTTGCTTCCTCAGTCACATGGAGAAAACAGTTTCAGAAACCCATGGGACAGGGTATTTCCACCCCCTCAGCAGAGCCCTTTGGCACAAGTGAAAGCCTCTGTTCCAATTACCCTTTTCGTACAGTTTTAGCTTCAAATGTATACAAAACAACTTCTTCCAGACAATCAGAAATAAATAGCTTAAAAATTTGCATCACACAGCTTCAAACATCTGGGGAAGCTAAAACTGGAATCAAAATAGGGCAGAGCATGTTAATCCTGCTGTCCATGTGACACCACACAAAGCAAAAATGCAGATGAGTTTTGCACGTAGCATGTTCCTGTCTTTGGGACCCCATTTCATTCTTTTTTCTTCCCTCCCTAGTGGGAACATATTGGAAAAAGCTGGATACAATGCACTCAAAATGCAGTGTCTTGTGATGTCTGAGCTTTGGAAGTTGAGGGTTTTTTTCCAGTGTGCTCCGGTCCTCCGTGGCCTGAGAACTTGGAACCCTATTTCTCTTTCCAAAATGGAATCTCATAAAAGTGTCAGTGATAATTACACCATAAAAGTCCACGATTTGAGCCTGTTTCTTTTCTGTACTCGTACTTGTTTCAGACATGCATACAAAGGAATTACTCTAAATTTGCAGTGGCACTATGGCAGAGTCAAGCCCTGAGATGCTTTAATCCTCTGCTATTTAACACTATGAAATTCAGGCTGCCAAAGAGTACCAATGGGGGAACTCTGTCTATGCTTTGATGTCACATTACCTATTTCTGGCTATAAAACATTTCCCTCTTGATTTTTCTAGCCTCGCATCAAATGTGCACAAAAAAGATAAACTTCCCAAGCGATTATTCCGACACATGGTTGAACACACACTTTAAGAAATTGCTTCATTTTGGCAGGTCCTGATATTGATGGGCTATGCAAGCTTAATGTCCAAACCTTTTCTTTTCCTTTCTTTTCTATTCCTTTTGTTTTTTTAAAAAACTCAGAATAACTCATTGTAAAAATTGGCTGCCAGCCTACCATTTGAAAGTGAAGAAAACATCTTGATTTAACATCTGAGCAGGGATTTTTTTTTTGTCATCTGTAAACAATTGGACCATATGTAGTGTGATGGGAAACATGAAGGCTGTGATAGAATATCATTTAAGGAACCTGGTGTTTAATTACTGCTCTTGATTAGCTGAAATAGAAATTAGCTTTAAGTGTTTGGTTTACAGTATCAATTTTAAAGGTATATAAAATAGTTGGCAGTAAGTTTAAGTAGTAGAAGTGCTGATGATTGCAGAGTTACTCTGATTATTTGCAAGAATAAAAAATAAAGTTATAGATATTTCTGCCTTTAAAGGAGAGACACATTGTTTCAAGGATAAAAGAAAGAACACAGACTCTAATGTTTGCTCTATATTTCTTGAAGAGTTCCTGAACTTTCCCTCAGATTAATCCAGCATCTTCCTGTTTTCCCGCAGATTAACCACTAAATACCATCATCTAATAAGCTTTCTAAGCCTATTCTCTTTTTTCAGGAGATAGGTTCAAAGCTAGTGCAGCAGTATTAATATAGAAGGAGGAAAGTGCATGTCTCCTACAGACCCAGAATTTGCTGGTTTATCATCAAAAGTCCCAACACATAATCTGTAACTTAGTTAAGATTTTCCTCAATCTTCCTTCGGAAGTCAACACAGCTGCATTTTCCTATCAGCACAGAGGAGCACAACGGGAAATGCCGTCTGATCGTCTGCTGCTCCCCTCCTTCTTACTCCAACCCGAACCTTCAGGTAAGCCAAAGGCTTAGTCTGTGCAACACACAGACACATCTGCCCAAGCCTAAAGTTTCTTTTAATGTCAGCTGTGTCTTCAAAATGCTGGGGAAAAAAACCAAAATAACAACCCAAAAAATGAAAAAAAAAAAAAGAAAGAAAATGAGCTTCAAGACACCTGTCATTTTGGTTGAGAAGAAAAAGAAAAATATTTCCTGTGTTGACATAGCAGTGACATTTATAAATACATGGTTCTGTTAAGACAGAGAACCAGGTGGCAGCTGTAGTAACATTTTACTATAATGTTGGACAGGATTTAAATGGGAAAGAAAGAAAACACCAAGATTCCTTGCTGCATCCAGTCCAGCTTGGTAAAAGCAGCACATACATTTTGAGGTGTCATGCCTGGGATCCCCAAAATCTGGCAGAGATAAGAAAGACCTTTTCTCCTGACTTATGTATGTCAAAGAACGTTCATGATATTTCTGATGAAACAGGTGCCATGTATTTTACATTAACAAAAAAATAATTGAGATCTCTTGGGTTATGCATTCATTTTGTGGTCAAAGGGGGGAAAATAATTCCCGCTTTGATTACTTTTGATTATTCAGTAACGCTTATATTAAATATAAAACCGAGTTTCTGAGCTCTCCTATTTGTCCGTGTTCCCATGTCACAGAAATCCTCCACATTGTTCTTAACGCAGAGCCAACAACCTATCACAAAAATATTGGTTATGTCTCCCTGGCTATTTTGGGAGAGTATTTTAGGCCCTGGGGCTACAATAGTTGGACAAGACCCTTGTAGAGAATTCACTTAACTTCCTTTTGCTGAACTAACTGCCATCTCCATAGAAACAGAAAAAGAAAGACAGTTGGCAGCCAGCAACCAGAAGTTTAAAGAATTTATTCACACCAGTTTCAGCTGTACGCTATCACTTGAAATCTGGAAAGCTGGTCACCGCGAGGACCCTGTGCTGCACATACAATATTTTAGAAGATGGACAAGTCTATATATTAGAAGAATGCTTCAGATTTTTTTTTTTTAAATAATGTTCCCTTAATTCTGCTTATACTTAAACTTCCTTGTCAAAAATGTATTATCCTGTTGATTTAAATGCTTTTAATAGCAGAGTCGATAATGAGTGAGCTGAGCATTAAAGGTCAGAACAAAGAAGATTAAGACTGGGAATTTTAATCCTAGTCCTAACACTGATGTGTTGCGTGATACCGAGCAAAGAGCACACATGGAACTGATCAAAATTCTTCTTACGGTTCCTTGCAAAAATAAAAAATAACCTCGTTTCAGATACTTATAAAATAGTAATTGTTTACAATGTCATTGACAACTTTGGTTATCTTTCAAAAGTTTCTTGCAGTTTTTAAAGTGGAAAAGTTTCAAGAGCAGCTGTTGAAATGTTTCAGACAGAATTTGGAGTAAATAAGACATTTTCAAAAAATCCTTCAATGTTTTAAAAAAACCCAACAAACAAGGAGGGGAGTAAATCACCCTAGAATTGGTTTGTTCTGAAAACTTTAAAATTAAAACAGTTTTAAAATGATCACTAGCTTCTTCCCTTCTCACTTCTCCCATATGAGAAGTGAGGATAACAGCCGTGGAGATCACGGTTTACTGTCTCCCCTCACGCCTGTTGGATAGCTATGTGCTTTATACATAGTCTATTGTGCTTCGTCCTGCACAATCCTCCTCTCTCTCTGGGTTAGCAGATGGTCCAGAGTCCAGAGAGAACAGGGAGGGTTAGAACCAGTCACAACAAAGGCAGTTCAGATCCCATTATGAAAAAGAGGATGGGGAGTGAAAGGAGAGAGATATAATCTGAATCTACAGCAGGAGCTACCCTTTTAGATGGAAGGAAATAGGGACGTATTTCCCATATTTCTATAGGGAAATTACACATAATTTACCCAAAATTACTAAACATCCACTTTCTAACTTCAAAAGAAAGAACAACAATTTCCCTACAATTTATACAAGCTCCGATTTCTTCCATGAATGTACTTCTTGTTAGTTGTTTCCTACTCATAAGATCGTAAAACACCCTGTATGTTAAATCATAAGTCACCTTGTAAGTGAAATCTTTAACAATAATGTTCCAATTTGAATAGAACTAGTAGAAGCATCCCATGCTCCTGAAAAGCCTTTTATGACCAAGAAGTTGAACGACTCAGCACTGACAGAGATGCAGATTTCACACTATCGCTCAAAGTATTAATTACTATTTGCACCTATCTGGAGTGCCACACTAAAGTATATGCTTATATACACGTAAATATATTTTGCTGCTTTAACAAGATTCAAACTAAAACAAACCACAAAACAACTTAAACCCCACCATGTTTTTAATTGCATTTTCTTCACAGAAATCTGAAAATAAACTCTATTGGTTCTATCTTCCTTTGATTTGAATAATGTAGATACACATGCCTTAATACTAGGATTTGCGAATATCACAGTCCTTGTTTCCCCTAATGAGTGGCACCTTCTCACCCCACAGGCTGGAATTTATCCTAATGAGAAAATTGTACCTGTCTATAATCACTGTTAACACTGTTGATCTCAGATCACAGTGAAAATAGGATTCCTTTTCCCGGGGGCCCCAGAAAAATACCAACTTATTTTTTCTTAACTCCACAGTGAAATGCTGGAGTTAAAAAAAAAAAAAAAGACATTGATAATCTAGAGAATTATGAACATCTGATCTTAACTCTTAAATTAGCCATATGTTGAGTCTCAACAGATTGACAGTACTTATTAACATGAATGTAAAGTTTTAATATTTTAAATCTGCATTTTATTAATATTTAATCCAGGGTCATAGGTAATGTCCATGTGTGTCAGATAGAAAGGAAAGAAGGAGGTATCACAGGAATCCAATTACTTCTGCTTCTAATTGCAAATGACTTTCAATATTGAGGCAATGTTCTTCTTATGTGACCTTTAGTGCATATTTGAGACTTCATTAAACACCTTTTGTTCTTGTCAGTTCAGGTAAATCCCATCTTGTCCCATTCCTATGAAAGTATTCTGTTCATGATCCAATGAAAAATGATTGTGGCAAGAAAGACACATTGAAGTCTTTAAGATATGTGCTGCAATTTAATCTACACACAGGACAAAAACAATTCTCTTACAAGCTTTTCTTGCACAAACTTCAGACAATCTAGATCAACTGTTATTGTCCATGCAATTATAAATTTTGTCTAATTTTATACAGTTTATATGTAAATAGTGGTTCCTAGAACTGCTTTACTCTGTACAGAACCACCATTGATTTGAAGCTTAAAGAGAGTATGCCACTCATTCCACTGAACTCTGTGATTTTTAACAGAAGAAACATTCATTGAACTCAAATTTTAGATTAGAAGTGGAGAATAGAGATTTCATGATCAGGGTTGTATCACATGAAAAATTAAATTATATTTATGTCCTCATAAAGGAATATTCATACTATGCAATGATATGTAGAATGCCTAGGTTAATGTATAGACAAATAGTAAAACAATAACTGTAATAATTGTTGTAGTATAATAATGTATAATAATCAAGCTTTAGACTGAGCACTGCCATTTTGCTAGCATTATACATACAGAATACATTACATGAACATAAAATGAAACAGTTTGCTATAAACTGTATATAAATAATATGATAATGCAAATAAATGAATTGAGAAACATTTAAAGAAATGGCTTTTATTCTCCCTGAAATTATGTCTTGTGAGTTTCTTCTCCTGTTTTGTCAGGAGTCTGCATCTGCAACACATGCACATATTTCAGCTTCTGTATTCATAGATGTGAAAGATAGCAGGGAAACAGTAATTTTGGCTTATTTTCAAAATTACATTCTTTTAAATGCATTACATTTATTTGTTGTGAGACTGCTTTTTCAGAATAATTTTTTACATCCAACACTTCCAGTTGATTATTTTTCTCCTTGTGACCCAACTCAAATTAAGTTTAATCCAGACAGATGACTGTTTTCTGAGAAACCCTGTGGAAGACAAACATGGGTCTCCTTTTCTTTCATGTGTAGGGCTGAAAAGGGACATTGCTCAGAAGGGCCCCCCAAGCCATCAGAAGATCCAGGTTTGTTTTACGAGAATTAAGTCAGTCTCCAGTTCAGGAGAAGCTCGTTTTTATGAGTCAAGCTACACTGATGCAAAGCAGCTTGCTTAAAATGAAACTCAGTTCTTTGAAAATGATACCAAAAACTTATCAATAATCTCAGATTTATAAGAATGTTGTCCACTTTTCAAGGATGACTTGGGTACTTTGGATTTTATTTCACGAAATTTACTGGGAAGGGTATAATACCTTGAATGCAGGTGCAAATGTTGCTCTGTCCTTGAGTTTTATCCCCTTTGCCTTATGTGGGCACCTTTTAAGATGCCATGAATCCAGGTTTTATTTTCATCCAGAAGTATGAAACCTTTGTTACAAAACGTGATTTTAAGTAGCCTTCGTCTTGCCAGACTCCAGCTACAGAAACAGGTATTAAGTTGACAGTATGAAACCCCAGAATTGCAACAGCGTCATCTTTTGGAACTGATGGACGTGAAGGCAGCAGACAAAAATGCTTAGCATCATATGCATTTCATGGTCCTTGCAATTGTGGCAATAAAAAAACCAAAACATAAAGGGGGAATCTAGGAAGAGTAATCAAACTTATATCGTGATACCGCATCAATTAAATGCTGTAAAAAAAGGCATTCTTATGGTTTGGGTTTGGCCACCTTGGAGGCTTCCTCCCTCAGCCTTCACCACTAAGTCAACTTGGCTCACAATACAAGGGCACCTCCTCCATTTGCGTCCTCTCCGAGCCCGAGCTGTTTTCACACTGCATCCAGTGCATCTCCTGATGGGCACTACTTGCACCCCGGTGCAACTTTAGCTGCAAACACTGCTCATCCCACGACCTGCAGCAGGGCAGGCTCATGCTGGGCTGAGTGGAGGAGTTACCTCGAAGGTGGGTGATTTGATGCAGCTGTGACATCATGTAATTGGGTCTGAAATAGGTTTTTCATATTTTTACAAGTTTTAAACCGATGGTTTGAAAACTTAATACTGATAATAACATCTTCACTTTTCTATAGAATAAGAAAGTTAAAACTATCAAAAAAGAAATATGATATTAGTAGTTGATATGCATAGGAAGAGCATATATATATTTTGCCATCTGTGAATATTAATGAAGCATAAATCTAACACATTAAGTCATATTACCAAGCCATATAAACAGGACAAGCTTTAAAGTTCACCTAAAGGATAAATTAGATCAGCATCTACTGTTATGTTCAGGTTAAATTCTTGAGCTTTTACAAATTCAGGGGTTGGGGGTTTATTTTCTTATTTTTATGTAATTCAATTTCTCACAGTTTCCAGTACCAAAGGATTACACATTGTTATTTGAAATAATCTTACTTTGCAGACAAGCAGTACATTTTTCTTCAACCTATAAAACCCAAACATTACTGGCATAGTAAATATGTATGTTTCAGAACAGGAAGAAAAGGAAAATGAATACCAGCTAGAATATTTACAATAAGAACTGTTTAAAGAAAAAATGTGTTTGATCTTTGGCAAGTTCCCCAGCTTTGAACTGACAGTAGACAAATGATTATGGAGAGAAGATTCATGAATAGCTACTCCTCCACTTGTGGGCTCTTACGTTTGACTGTGCAGCCAGCATTCCTGACCAGGGAAGATCTTTGCTTCCACATATGTTACTAAGGTCAATTATATTTGGTGCGTTAGGACAGAAAAGGGGGGGGGGGGGGAGGCCTTTCAAGCAACACAGCCTCAATTAATTTAAAACACATAGTAATGGGCTCTAAAATAACAGCATTTTAACCAGTGAGTTCATTAAACATTTTCTCAAATGCATAACCATTATTTTGCTTGGTCAGATGTTTTCTCAAAGGAGAGTTCATTCATTTTAACTGCTTAAAATATATGATGAATGAACCAATTTACTTTTTTATTTACATTTTACCATGGGTAATATTTTATTAAAAATACCACCACAAAGCAACAATGTACAGGTTTAATCAGTGTTTAGTTTTCAGGGCAAAGCTTTCTCTAAATGTAAAGAAAATAGAATGTTAGGTTACGTTTGCAAATGAGCTTCCCCAAGCTCTGATATATAGATGCTACCATAATTAGTTTTAGAAATTGTTGTAGCATACACCTAAGCTTATAAAATAATTATATGTATGGTAAACCATTAAACAAAAGGATATTCAGAGATATGGGTTATTGCCCTTGAATAGCAGTTTTGCCAGGACTGACTTCACCAGCACAATGCAGACATCTTAGCAATGAGCTTAATGTGTAAGGCTGTAAATAAATTTAAGAAGCAGTTGCAGAAAAATAAAGGAGGGGTGGACTGCTGCAAGGCAAATATGATGTAGCAATTCATGTTATCTGCTATAACGGATTTGGGTGAATACGTGTGTAACAGCTGAGGAACCAAGTACTCCAAGAGCTGTTTCCCATGTCAGATGTTTTCTGTAGGACCCTGGGCAGATCACCTAACCTGTCTGAGTCTTCATTATCATTTAAAATGCCAATAGAAATATTCACTTGCCTGCTGAAAAAAACTTTGAGAACCTCGCAGAACCCTTTAGCTGTCAAAATATAATTTCTAAAATTTCAAACATTAGTGGAGGAGTGCCAGGTAGGGGCAAAGCAAGAAGTGCTTTTATGGTGTAAAGGAATCACGGCTTAGTGTGCACGTGTAGGTTTCTGTGTCTACACACATGTATCATCAAAAGCAACAGCAGTATTCAGATGGATTGACACCTCATCAACATCTGAGAGTCACTGTCCTAGAAGACTCCTGGACACCTGCCCTGAAAATGGAGAGCAGGTCCACCACCCTATGCATTTCCCAACTCTGCCACTGCCATTACTCCCTGTAAGCCAACAGTTATGCTGATTTCATTGCACTTCTTCCTTTATTTCTGCAAGGCAGTAAGTAAAAACACCAGCTTTGCAGCAATTCAAAATATCTCAGCTTCCACAACTTCGATCTGCAAGCAGGCATGTGAATACTTTTTCTTTCTTAATGTAAACCTTTCCTATACAGCTGCTATTAATAAATAGTGATGGAAAATTGCCTTAGACAGAAGAAAACTCAGTCCTTACTTGGCCTGAGAGATGAAGTCCCTCTTATCGGTCCTTAAACAACATAGATCTTTATGACCATTTGACTGAAACTGAATAAAGCTTCTGTGGAGATGGACATCCTGTGTAAAACCAAGCATAACTCAGAGTTTCAGCAAGTGCTTTTTGACGGTGTGCAAGGGATTTAAACAGGGGAACAGACCTTGTGTTGAGTCTCTGGAAAGGGCTGAACTGTACCTTACACATTAGGATACCTTGCAGACAGGAAAAGGAAGATCCTTGAAACAAAAGAATAAATAAATATAAATTAAACTAACAGATTAAGACAGCCTACCAGAATTAATGACACCTGCAAGATCCGTGCCTGTGGTGTTCTCCGTATTACAGAATTTGATACCTAAATGACATGATGTACAAATAAGACATACCTATTATGCTGTAGATGCTACGGTAACAGCTCCCTGCTGCTAGGACTGGACCTAACAAATACCAGGATGGTCAAGTAAGTTAGATGGAATCTGGCAGGGACTCAAATAATAAATTAAACAATGCAGTAATAGATAATGGGGACATAATTGCCTTTATTACATGGTAATATTTTCTGGGAAGACATAAGATTATGGCAGAAATACGTTGTCCCTTTTGTATTTAATTTTTGAATGAGCAGATTGGGTAAAAACCCTAGGCATTTTGTTGACATTAGGTGCTGATGAAACCCAGCAGTTACGACTACCGACAAGTGTAAGAACACTCCTGTATCAATCGTGATTTTTGGCACTTGTGTGAATGAATTAGGGCAACTATGAACTACCACATTACTCATATTTATTAAGATAAGGTTATAGGCCAGCCAAGAGACATCCAGTTGCTCTAATTTACCACACATTTTGATCTCTCTTTTCACCCTTCCAAACCCGCAAAATCCCAAAATTCCTGTACTACTTTCTGCAGTATTTTCAAAGAAGCATGGGGAATGTTGATCAGCTCAACAACCTAAGTGCAACTACTGGTTTATTAGAGCAATTGTTGATTTTTTGATTCCTGCTAGCTTGCTTAAACAGAGACACATCCACTGTGTCGAAGGTTGTGCAGACAGCTGATGTTTGTGACATGTACATCTGTAGACAAAAATAGCAGGCATAAAAAAGGCAAAGAAGGACGGGATTTCCACCGAAATTCATACTAATGACAATAGGGATCAAGATTCCCCTCCAGATGGTCTAGAGTTTTAAAATGCTTCTTCCAGTTTTCAAAACACTAATGTTATCAAGTTACTCCTCCTTTCCCGCAAAAAGGAGGCGGCTATCACAGAGAGGAGCAGGATCAGGCTGAGACCTTTGAAGAAGCATGGTGCCATGGTGAGCTGGGCAGCTGCATGAGGCATTATTCTTAAAGCTCTCTTCAGATTATACATATATGCCAGGTATATGTCATATATATGTTGTATATATGTATGTGATGTATAAGTTGTGTACACATAGATATAATTTTCCCAGTGTTTGGATACCTCTGATAAATATTTGTTCCCCTTAAGCAAAGATAAAAGCGCATTCTGCAAAGTCTATTTTTAATATTACTTTTAACTCTCTACCTTCAGACATCATTTCACTCCCTCTCTACTTAAGAAAAGTCTTCTTACTTCTTTTATGTTTAATAATTCAGAGTATCATATTTATGTACTTCTTGGAGGCACCTTGAATTGCTTATCAAAAAAGGGGGAAAAAACCTCAGAGGAAAAAAAAAATCCAAGACTAAGAAAAAAAAAATCCCTTTCAGCTGAGAAGGGCAAGTGAACAGCAGCTTTGTTTGATCAGCATTTACTTTAAGAAAGCTGGCAGGCATCAAACCCCTGTTGTAGTGGGCTAATTACACAAGAGCAAGGGCCATCATCCCAGAGCGGAGGGACTGACCAACATGCATGGTTGCCGCATGCAGTGCCAGAGACCAAGCACAAATCATAATGCTCCCAAAGACTTCTATGAACACAAAACAAAAGAGGTGCCAAGCTATTCTTTGATGATTACAGAAATAATTGAGGCAGCTATCAAAAAGCCAATAAAGGCATTCAATAATTAGTTATATGTGCCTGGAACAATATGATTCAATGTAAGAAAAACGTTGCTCCATGCAGAGCTATGCATCAGGATTGTATTTAGCTCCTGCAGGAAAACATCACGATCAACAATATGACCGGACACAGATTAATCCAGCAGCAAAAGAGAAACAATCTGCAGGTGCTGAATAGGCAGAGGTCAATGCAACCCTATGGAAGGCTTTAATGCTGCCTCTGCAGCGTAAGCTATATGTGGAGACTAATATATTTACATATGAACAGGGTGACTACATGTAAAGATCACATAAGTAAATTTTATACATTATGCTGCAAATGTCATGCAGGAAATATACTCTCTGATTGATATGCAGAATGTTTGCCAGAACAGTGACAGCCAAAGTAAGTTCAAAGTCATAGGAAATGTTGTCATCAGCCTACTGTAAAAATGTACAATTACTTGCTATTCTCTTTCTGTTTAAAGGTGACTACTACCATCTTTTTCCCTAGGCTACTTGTTCACTGTAGCTTATTATCATTACAAAGTATTATAATGGATTAGCTTTTCCATATTGTGTTCATATTGGGAAGGGCATGTTTCAGACAGCACACTGACAAGGTTTTTGAAAAGGCATTTATTCCCCCACTAAAAATTACCAGGCAGCTTGTTTTTAAGAATAAAAATCTCTAAATTGCATGCTTGCAAATTCCTCTTTCCTGATAATTCATTCAATATAAAGAAGTCAGAAAGAAGAAGCGAGCAGTGTCTAATTAATATCTCCTAATGCCCAACTAATGTCAAGCATGACTCCAATTTATAACCGAACTATATTTTTACATTGAAAAATTCAATTACATTTACTGACAGACTTTGAAATGCCACATTATTTATATTGGCAAACTTTGCAGTCTCTCAGTATATTTATTAACATGCTTTCCACAGAATAAAGTGTATATACAATACAGATCACTGCATTCTTCATTTTTTAATCTTTCAAAGTGATATGTACATCTGCTGGAGTAGGATGGAGCTGCCTTGTTGCCGGGTATCCAAAGGACCAAATAGAGCCAGCAGTTAATTTGCCCTCCCTTTTGATTCTCCAGGCAAAACAAGGTAACCTTGACATTTCTTTTCCTCCTCTCCCTCCCTCTTTCCCTCTTTCCCTCATTCCCCTTCTCTTCTGCTCTTTTCCATGCGCACACCCCCACGCTGCACTCTCTGTGCACACATCAACAATTTTGAGCTGTGAAGAGGTTCAATTGCCACCTTAGTGACTCACTTATAATGCACAAATCATTTACTAGGATAGCTTGAGGACATGACAATGACAGAGAGACATCTGTTGGGCGGATGGGATGGAAAAAAAAAAAGAAAAAAAAGGAAAAAAAAAGGAGGTTATTCACAGCTGGTACATTAGCCATGCTAGCCACTAGGCCACCACAGTGTCCTAGTCCTACAGCTTCACTCTCCTCCTTTCTGCCTGCTCCCTGCTGTCAGCTGCCAAAAGATATCTGTTCTCACCCTTTGCTGAATGAAAAGGTGCTAATGCATGACTTCAGGATATGTCAGAACATACAGTACTTACAAGTGTTTGGAGATGCAGCCAACCTGACCATGGGGAAAAGAAATGAGTAACTAAAGACTGATTTTCTTGAAAAAGACTGACTAGAAAAATAGTGAGGGGACTATTCCTTTTCCTAGCTGTGCCAGGCGGGACAGGTTTTTGTCTTCTTGATGCTCATCTGCATTTCTTGCAGAGTACTAAATATCCTACCAAATGTTTCCTTTTGACTACAATTTCTGCACTAACTGAACTTAAAAACACACCCCCAAAGGAAGAAGAAACACAGGAGAGCGAGAAGGATTGCATTAAAATAAATGGCTTTAAGAACTACTATTTTGTTCTAATTTAAAGAGACAGAAAACAATAGATTGAATAAATCGTGATTAAAAAAAGCCTTTAGGTGTTTGTGTGGCAAAAGTGGCAGAGAGCAGCAGATACCCAGAGTCCTCAGGCAGCGAGCTCCTCTCCAGTTGCACAAGGTCTGCAGTCTGCACCCACTGGCATAAGCTCAACAGGCAGAGCTTACAGGTGGGCTTCTGGAGGGTTTATTTCTCAGTCTGCCCGTCAAGGTGGCATGGGGCAGCTTTAAAACCACTTTAAAACTCGGCACTACAGACATTTAAAAAATCTGCTGTGCAATATCAGTGGGGACAAGTTCTGTAGTCTACATAGTAAAATTGCCATGCCCTTGTTCGCTTATTTACATAGCATGGCACCAAAAAACCCCCCATGAAGCTAACCAAAAGTTCTAGAACAAGGAGAAAATACTGGTTACTTTCTGCAGCGAGAGCACGCGATTTCCTAAAGACAGTAAGGGATTCTAACATGAAGCCCAGCAGATATGAAGGTCATGCAAACATTTCAAAAGGTGGTGCATAGCCATGTGCTGCAGTTCCCTTACAACGCTCACAGAAGCATCCCAAGGCGACCCGGGCATGCGCCCATCTTTCAGACCAGCCTAATACCTTGCACAGGCTCCTGGTCAGACTCACACACCTCAGTGGTGTCCCTGGGTCACCTCTGAAACTGATACTTCTGCCGTTGTCTGTGCGTCTTTCTGCTGAAGGAGAAAGGGAACAAGGCAGTGAGCAGGGAAAAGTCTCTTCCCATTCTTGCAGAGCAAAAACCAATTTCCTTGAAAATAAGATGTTTCCTAGCCTTAAGATTCTAAAAAGAAGGAGTCATTGCCTGCCTTTTGTAGCCATTCAATTCCAGGATTTTGCCTTCCTGGAACTCTTGTGAAGACCAGCAAGAAATATGTTTTTTCTCTGGGAGAAGAAAAAATATTTCCCCGTTCACCAGACACTCTAAGCTGCTACACATTAAGTAATCTTGGAGTTTTTTTAAAATAGAAAGAGTCAAAAAACCCCAAAGCAGAAAAATGGGAATGAATCCGATCCAATACTGGGATCTTCAGAAAAGATTGATGCTAACATGGACTTGGTTGGACCCATAAAAGGAATTAATTTGTGTCAGATTCTTTCTTCTTATCTCCATATAGCCACTTTAAAGTTTTACACAAGCACTCTAGTGACAAGTATTTATAGAAAATTCATACTTTATAAATATAGGATAATAGTATTATCCACATGTTACATAGTCACAGAAATCAGTAATTTTCCTCTCCACTATTCATTAATACTAGAGAAATAAGAAATAGGACTACCACTGGGCAAAATTAAAAATAAAAGAAAAGAATATGTAATTTTTTTTCACCCTTTTGATGACTCTCTATCACATGCTGCCTATGTGTGCAAGTTTATTTTCATGTCAATTTTTAGTTTCCTTTTTGTTGAGGGGACATTTCAGTACTATTCTGTTTTTACTTGTTATCACAGTTAGCAGGGGAAGGGAAAGTTTCTTGGTCCTTGGATGTTTTAGCTCTTCTTTTTTAATCAATTTTCTTTTCACTTCAACAACAACTCTACTGGCACAGGCCACATAGTGCACTCAAACTATAATAAAGACAGAGAAATTAAACTCTGGCCTTACACCACAGCTGAAATTGAATATATTTTATGCTCCTATTTGCGATAACAAATGACCTCAAGTGTTTATTAGAATTTAGAATCGACAGATTTTGCCAAAAAGAAATCTTGGCTGCAGAAAACATTTTGACTTTTGTAAGTCAGATCTTAGCTGGAGCACAGTGATAATTTTGCCAAAAAAGCCAAAAAGCATTGTTCACCAATCCTGTGGTTAAACCACATGGAAATTAAGCCTGACCACCAGAACTCGAAGTTGGAGCTGCCACACTTCGAGATACCAATTTCTTCTAGCAATCTTTCACAAGCTTCTTCTGCAGAGACAGTTGTCAGAGGCTGGGCTTCAAACAGTCTTACCCTCAATGTCCACTTCTAAAATAAACTTTTATTGTATGCAGTAAAGGCATCTCACGCGAGACATTACGACACAATACATCTCTCTAGGTGGAAGAAATAAACCTATGTGCCAAATGCAATACCAAAACTCTGCTTATATGCAGAGTGCAACTGAAAGTCAGAGATGAGCTTTGCAGCAATTTCAGTTAGCTTTATATAGTTCATCGTTAGCTCCAGATGTTTCCAAGTAGTGGAAGCAATTAACATGTTGAACTGCCTGCTTTGGCATGAAACCCTCAACCCAAGCATCACTCCGTCTGTGTTTGTAGTTTCTTCCCACCTTCTGAACGTAAAAACACAAAGTAGATTTAAGCTTTTAAGTACAGATGCTGATTGTTCTGGGAGGATCAGAAATTAACCAGTGACATCAATTCTTCCTTACTGTATTCACTGAAAACTCCCACTGTGAACATGGGAACATTAAACAGGATTCAGCCTTTCTAATCATTGCATGCTAACTCAAAGGAAAAATATCCAAGCAATAAAGATTAAATTTGATTTGTATTGGTCTTTTCTATGCTTGATGACTTTTCTGCTTGTTTTATTGTGGGCTCTGCAGAGATTGCTCTATCCTTGTAGTGAGCCGGCTTCAACTGGGCAACCAAAAACGTTTAGGAGAAGCCATGTTATCATACAGCCAGAGATTTTCCTCTAGAGCTTTCTGTTTATTAAATTATACAAGGTCAATATGAATCTCCTCCAGATGCTTAGTTTCCAATCGCAATACTGTCCTAATACTTTACTCTCTCTCCGCAATGCGAAAAGGTTAACCTTCCCCATTGACTGCCTAAAAAAAATAAATCCATCTTTACTTTATTTTCTTCAATTAGTTAAGGAGAACATTACATCTCTATAGGAGTCTCCCATGACATCCAGAGAAGGAGGAAGAGAGCGAAAGTCTAAACAGGCCAAGGGTTCAGCAATCAAGGTTCAGATGATGCTCTCTGAAGTGACGTTTCAATATAAACCACTCTGAGCTCCAGGTCACCACAGAATTAGAGGGCAAAACAGCAAGTACATCATGGTGCACGACTCATTTGGGGCCATTTCACTACCCCTCTGTAATAATTTCTGGAACACACTAGAAATGAATCATCTGAGAGTAAATTTCCAGCTATAATGATCTGGTGCATTTGATTTTGACCAATTCCCTGTACTTTCATTCCATTATGCACTGATTAAGGTCTCTGTACAAGAAGCTTACACGACTTTCAGTCATGACCAGGGTATTTTGCAAGTTCTTTGCATATGAAAGAAGTTTCATCAACATTAAAGATATACTGCATGTAAAATAGATAAATTTATAACCTCCAGGTATAACAATCAGTATCTTTTGGCATTAGATTGCTTTGTCTGATCACTTACAACTTCTGTCTCTGGAAAAGTTTTATGCAGATAGTCATCTTTCAACTCATACAAATGGCACAGAAGGTCTGGACCAGAAGTTTATGCTGAAAGCAATGAGGTTTATTTAAGAAAAGGCTCAGTTCAAATTGGAAAAAACAAATGAAGAAGATGCATAAAAGGACACTTCCAAGCATGATGAGTAATTAACACTAAGCAGCCAAGGAAATTTTAGATTAAAATGGGAGATACCTAATGAATTTGACTTCTTGTAGGATTAGTTATTCCTGTAAAAAATGCAATTAGTTATTCCTGTAAAAAAGACTAGATTGTTATCTTGGATTTTGGGGTATCAAAATCTCAAGATGCACAGTTTTTAGATATACTGGATCCCAACACCCAGAAGAACAAACTCAGTGCTTTAGATGGACAAATAATTGTACTAAGTCTAGAAGTCTGGCTCTAAACAAGACTAAAATTTTTGGATAAAGGACAATACCTTGAAACATCTCGAAATGCAAGACTGCTCTTTCCCTCTAAGCTACCTGTAAAGCTCTTATTTCTTGGGAACTCTTCAACCCTAATCAATGTTAGGTCCACACAAAAAAAGGGACAAAATATATACAAATATATATTTCTAATCAAGGAAGAAATGTGGCTATTGTTATTCACTAAATTTAAAAAATAAATTGGCCTACAAGGTTTTTTCCCTCTATGAAGTTTTTCATCTGTCTATACTGCACGCTCTGCTCTCTGAAATTAAACATGTATTCTCCCTTGGTTGAATAACAGCTTTGCAACTGGAACCTAATTAACAATTTTGCTACTGACATTTTGAGGAGAAGCATTTCATTAATTATCTCTGGCTCTAAGTAGGCCTAAAATCCAGGTTTTGGAATATAATTGAACAGGAATTAATTTTTCCATTCTGGGAAGATACAGTCTTCAGAAAAAAATTAAACTCCCATCCTTAATCACACAAAAAGTAAACCTGTTAGAATTTGTTTAAAACAAATTGAAAAGAATTATGGTAGTTTGAATGAATTAAACATACATGTTTTAGGATTAAGTTTGTAAGTCAGGTTTGAATTATTACCACTTTTACGAGAGGTATTGGCTCATTTTAAGTGGAAACCTGTATTTTTTTTCTATAAAATCATAGATAGGGTAGTTCAACAATTTCAAAACTGTTTTTGTAATATCTATCAAAATACTGAGAAAATGGTTTCAAAATGTTGAAAAATCTGTTAAAAGTTTCACTTTCATAGCTGTTGATTTGATGAACCAACATTTTTAGAACATTTTTTTTACCATACTTTCCAATTTTGACTGGTTTTGGTGGGGGGTTTTGGTTGCAAATTGATGTACTTTATTTCTCTAAAGTATATGCTACAGCCACCTTTTCCTATAATAGTAAAATTTGTTCCTAATTTGTGGAAATGAAAATTGGTGGCATCCGTCTTTGCATAGAAAATGGTGAAGATAGAAAGCCGAATTCCCAAGGTTTATGTAGTTCACCTAGTCAACAAATATGCTATCTCCTAGTGGAGAACAACCGGTGGTAAAGGAAGCAGGGAAGGAACACTGAACTTGATTATAGCTTGAGAGTGTGAAAAATTAATTTAAAATCCCCGAATTTGTGCAATTCATCCAAACAATGCCAATCATTCCAGTTGTGGAAATTAAGCTCTTAATTAGGTAAGAGTGTAGTCAACAGGAATCAAATCAGTAAAGAATTTTTATACTGCAGTAAATGAAGACATTTTTTCTCCTCATTTCCTCTCTACTTTTTTCTTCTACTATTCTTGATCTTTAACTGAACTACTTACTCTCTTTGCTCACACAGTCAACCTGATTTCTTTATATATGCAACCTTCAGGTTAAATGGGAACAAGACTAATTAATTACCATGCTTGATTTTCGATCTTTAGTGTCTTCCAATGAAATATGATAACTGGCATTGATATATGGTTTGCTGGCTATATCAGCCACCTTTCTATTTCACTGTATCTTTTTATATTAATTACTCCTCTAACCTAATATTTTATTCATGTATGAAGGCTTTTTGCATCACTGCTTGTTCTCAATAATAAAAATAAATAAATAAAGGTTGGTTAAACTTTTTCAGCATCTTGGGGATAAACAAACAGGGCTGACCTCTGGAACAATTTCTGTCTACTGACAGAAGGTACTAAAAATATCCCCATTTAAGAACTGAGGCCTCTTACCCTGTTCAGAATAAAGATATGGGCATATGCATGACAAAAATGCATAACATCTTCATAATTCAAGAATGTGGATTTAATTTTAGTTCTTACAGAATGTCTAGGATGTCAGAGGGATGCAGTTATGATGCTGAATAAGCTTATACAGAAAAGTGTTAGATGAGAGTAATTTTTGCCAATTTGGTTTCTCTGTCTTTTCCTGCCAGTCTTGGTAATGGGTAAAAATTCTTCTGCCTGTCAACAAAAAATGGATAAAAATCCATAGTTTATGACTTGACACCACTGTAAATCCCATCCATGCCATTAAGTGTGGAATCACACTCAGGATTTACACAACCCTGTCTGAAGGATGTTTGCAAGCTTTCATGACGAGGACATAGCAATATGATTTTTCCTCCAAATATTTTATTTGTGAATTGGGGTTTTTTTTATTTGTTTCCCCCCAGCAACCCCAGCAATATTTTTGATACTGGGCAGGACTGAATCCCAATAGCAGACAAGAGAAACACAGAGTACTTTACTCATCTGGCTAATGTCACAACTACTGAAACTTGCTTCTGTGCAAGAAACACAGAGAAAAAAAATCTCCTGTCTTTGTGAGCTTGCACAAAGGCCAGACAGTTGGCAATACAAAGGGAACTGACGGGTTGCACTGTATTCAGGCCTTCTGGGAAGAAATGAACTGCTGTTTTTGTTGTTGAAGTTAGACAGTCTTTAGTCCGATTTGTTAGTTACAAGGCTTACGAGAGCACATTTTTTATTTGAGCATACATATTGCAGAGAGAAAAAAAAAGCACAGTTAAAGATAATTATTTTCTAGAAGCTTAATAAAAACAGGTGGAGAGAGAGTTTAGGTATTCCAGATTTGGTTAAAGCTCATCAGCACTTGTACCTTTTGGACAGCAAGGTCAACAGACTGCAAAATACAAATTTGTAGGAAATGGGACTCGTTGACTGTGGCCTTCTGAAACCAGTTATTTAGGTGGTACCAAAATGCTCCTGGCCACCTGTCTCACTGCAGTTAGTTACTTCTGAGTGAAAACACTGTCCTCTGAGCAGCATACAACGTAAATAGGTTGAAAAGAGTCTGAGAAGATGCATATTTTGAAAAGGACAGGGCTGAGATCCAGGTGTGACAGTAACTTCTCCAACTCCCATTTGTTTCCACAGGCTGTAGACAAGAGGTGACAAAAAAGGGGTGGTTTAACAGAAAAGGACAGTAATTGCCTTCACAAATGCCTACTTTCTCTCCCCACCCCTGAAGAGGGATTGTGTGAAGACAATAGAGAAGAAACAAGGTCAAAACTACATGTAATTGGCAGTAATGCCATACAAACGCCCTCCTCATAACTATTACTTACTGGTCATGTCTATACACCAAGAAGAAGCAAGTTTGCCTCTCTCCATCCCTAAACTCTGGCATTCAAGTACAAAAAAACCCCATTTCAATCCTGTCTACGCCCAGTCTCCTTCCCCTCTCTTTGGATGTGGCTGTTTTGGTTTGCGAACTATTATAAACATAACACTCAAACTTTCTTAGCAGCATCTGTTATTTTCAGTTAGAACTGAGTGAGAACAAATAAAAAGAATTTTCTATTGTCTTCAGATGAAAGAAGGTTTATATGTGTGAGTTAGTACTGATGATTGCATGAATTCAGATGCAGTGTTACATTTGATTGGTAATTAAAGTCAAGTACCCCCAAGTTTAGGCAAAACCCAAATAGCTAATTACAGGTTTTATACTACAAAACAATTGTAGTATCAAAAGACCCCTCAGGGAAAATATAAATCTACAGGGACTTTTTTTTTTTTCCAAATTCTGTAATAGATTCTCTGGGTTCTGCGGAAATGTAATTAGAAAGAAGAGAGAAAGACAAAGACAGCGCTCCTGCTCGACTCTATCTGATCTCATACTGCTGCTCCACTTCTCTTCATTTACCACTTAGTCACCTTAACGACACCAGGTTTCGGAAATTTAGAAGCAACTACATTCTCCAATTCCTGTATCTTAGACCTGTTATTTGCAGCCACCCCTACAAGGAATGACAGCAGAAAAGTGATGGAAATAACAGGCAGCAGTAGAAGGGTAGGTGTTTTTCTTTCTTTTCCCCAGATCGTCACCATTTGTGCCCCATTTGGTTCTTTTGGCCCAGTTTTTATTTTACTGACATTATGTGTAGAACAAGACAGGTCCTGATCCAATGGAAATACAAATATTAAATGAAAGCTCTAGGATGCAAATTGTGTTCATACACTGGCTGGACATAGCAGTAAAATGAGTAGACATAGGTCACCTCTTCCTTGCTCTGACGTCCTGTTTGACCTTGAAGTGTCTCCTTGGCTTCACTCTTCTTCCCTCAGTTTGTGTTACTGGACTGCAGCTGGCTTTACTGGTGCTTCTACCAGTTACCTGGCCCCTTCCCTTTTTCTGTAGTGTAATCCCCAGGAATATGCAAGCGATAGTTGTGCGGTAGTTAGGTTTCAAAGTCAGACTTATCGCAAAGAAAAAAAGAAAAATTAACAGCTTACCTAACCTTACTATTTTTTTACACTTGCAGCACAAATAAATGATAGATGTCAGTAAATGAAACCACCTTTACTGTTTAGTAACACAGACTTGATTTAACACTCTTACAGAGAGGATCTTTTAAAAATTTAATGGCAAAATAATATTTTCTAAAGGTCCTAATTCTCCCTGGAAGCTAAAAGACCTAAAAGTCTTACAACACCAAAAAAATCAAAACCCAAGAATTCCTGGTAAACTGCAATAGGTAATCATTCAACACATTTTGTGAACGCAAAAGATATTGTTTCTTCTTAAAAATTGATGAGCTGATGAAGGCAAATTATTTGGTCAAAAACACTTCACCTTGTTTGCTTGTTTCAAAGTGCTTTAGGTTTTTTTCTTATCTAGAACTTCAAAAAAGCATTTTGTGTCCAGAGGCTAAACTTGAAATTAGGATGTTTTCACACTTTTCCTTCTAATGGTATCATTCTTTATATGTCCTACTAAACAGCTTAATTAAAATACTCCTCCCCCCAACCGTAATACAAAGTTATATAAATATATATACCTTAATATATAAATTAAAATAAAGCACATCTGTGTGCTTTGTCTGGAAGTACAAGTAAATTAGCATATTAGAAAAAATCATAAAGCGATGTATTTTTTCCTTACCATTATGGAAACTTCATCAGAAATTATTTTTCTAGCCATGGAGGAACTTGTCCAGTTTCCCTATGATAATTTTCACTGGGGCTTGTGTTGTGGAGCATGGTACTAGAGGGATATAGGTTTTTCAAAAATCGAGAAAATACAAAACGGAGAAATAATGTGCATTGTCTTTGTAGGTATCATCTCTAACATGATTTAAAATGCTACAAAATATGGTCCATAAGATTATATCAAATATACTGATCATTTATGATGCTAGAGAAGTTAAAACACAACACCTCATGATGTGTGTAATGGAATGAATGAGAGTTTGCAACTTAGCTTAGTGGACAGACTAAGAAAACCAGAACAACTTTTTGGAGGACTTGAGGTTTCTACAGGTGACTGTAGTGAAGCTACTGTGCTATCACCCACAAAACATCCAGTGTGCTTCCACCTTAGTTTCCTTTGTTGGTAGGATATTTTTAATAACCACCTGTGTAAAGCACTTAGGAATCTTGGAAGAAAGATGTATTGTCAGTTCAAGGAACACCATTATCACCAACCATTAAGAGTTGTTAAATCTTTAATACATCTTGGCTGATCATTTTGCACCAACATGATTCAAAATATCCGGGGCAATAGGTGGGTCTTTTTGAGACACCTGATCAACGCTGAGTATGCAGCAGGCTTGACTGAATCTGGTGTGAAAGTAATCACTTACAAACACTTGGTGTTGAAATGAATTACTGGATGTCATTCTCTATTAACCTAACAGTTAAATTTGGACAAAAATATACATAAAAATGAAATAAAACAATTAGGTAACACTTTAAGTGGTTCATTATTATTAATTCATTTAGTATTCATTGTAACTGTGCTGGTCATAATGAATTCATTTGATATTAATGTGGATGTTCTGCAGCAATTTCATTGTAATGCAGTTTTAATTCATGTGCCATTAAAATAAAGCATTGTCAAAATTTATATTTATTATCCTAAGTGCATAATTTCTTATTTTCAGGACCAGGGAATTACTGGTTTTGTTTCCTCCAAAGTTAACTTCATATTTTCATCAAGAGCTCCTTGACACTAAACAGATTAATTTCTTTTCCACTGTTAAGTATACTTGTTTCTTTACCTTAAAGCAACACAATACAGCATAGCCATGGTACTTTGTTTAAAGATTTTAGGCTATATGTGGTCACAGTCTGTAAAACACTTAAAAAGTTTGGGAGGAGATGCTTAAGCACAAACTTGGTTATATATCCCAAGTAATAAACCATGCACTATGGTTTAATTAAAAAAAAAATTAACTAGTATTTAATGGTAGTTTCTCCCACAAATTGTTGTACTGAAAAATACTGTAAGAAAACAAACAAAAATAATTCTGAAAACTCACTTTTTTTTCTATGATTGAACAGTAAGTGAACCATTTTTAAAACTGTGGTGGTTTGTGTAATCATTGAAGCGGGAGAATTAAAGAGGAATGCAAAATTCTTGCAATTGTAAACGTGCTGAGACAGATTAAATAGATGTCACCTAGCCTTAGGGGCAATACTTACCCTGTAGTTCTGTGGACAGCAAAAAGGTTAAAGAAAAAGTGAAGTTGACTTGCAGGTGGAGCGGAGGGAAAGGGACAAGGTTAGACTGTTTTTGTTGCTTTGAAGTACTATGCTTTTGATGGGAGTATTTGGTTCTCTCAGACTCTAATGTGAAACCTTTTGGCTTCAAATGCAACCCATAATGAATATTGGGATATACTAAAGCAATAAAAGGGAGTGGTTTCTGCACTTAACTGCATTTTTCACTATTAAAAAATAATTCTGATTTTCCTGCAGTAATCAGCCAAACAAAAACTACAATAACGGGATTCCTTTCCTTACATTTTTTTCATTGTAGTTTTCTACAAAAAGTCTCTTTTCACTATTGATCACAAAAAGAAACATTAAATCTCAAAGGAAGAAAGGTATCATTCCAGGCATACAGAAAATATTTGTAGTTGATCTGGCCTGTAAGGAACAGTGTGGAAGATCAATAAGGTGAAAACTGAAAATGCAACCTTTCTGGTCTCAAAGCCTGACCGCTCTTTGTTGGTCCAATAAAAGGTATGGCTTTAATCTAATGTACTGTGTCTACGAAAGAAAAATTAAAAGTTCAAGGTTTAAGCTCAGTTTTTCAACTCTTCATATGCTCTAGCACTTTATAAATAAGAGTACACATGCATACGTCTGTGTATCTTTCTGTTCTGTGGCACACCATTTTGTAAGATGGTTGAAAATTAATTATTTACCTTTGTTAGGTTGTTAAATCATAGGTTCTTACTGTTTAATACCTTCTTCCCACTCAGAAATAGCCTAACAGTTACAGCATACAGTGTACACTTTTGGTGGGCTGAAATCTGCTATTTCACTGACGGTAGTTAAATGTGTCTA
This sequence comes from Phaethon aethereus, assembly GCF_964289735.1. NCBI lineage: Eukaryota > Metazoa > Chordata > Aves > Phaethontiformes > Phaethontidae > Phaethon > Phaethon aethereus. The sequence goes on along the minus strand of NC_138577.1, from coordinate 87,185,705 downwards.
GACCCTTTGTGCTATGCTCACACCTTGACTGATTAACTATATTATAGTAAACATAACAGAATTTATATACGGAACCGGTCTCTGAAAATAGTATTATAGGAGAATGTGACCTTTTATAATAGCAATTCTGCAATGATTTAAGCTTTTGAACTAAAAAGAAAGGAAACTGCATTGAATACTGCATCTCAGGGAAAGTAAGGGACAGACAGTATTTATCCCATATATGCTAAGATTTTAGAGCCCTAAACCCAACAAAATCGTTGAATCAAAATCAAGTATATTCAGCTTACAACAGTGAAAAGTTCACAGAAATTGTTGAGAAGCTCTGTAGAAGCAAAGGTATTCAGACACATCAGAGTCAAAAGAGATGTGGAATTGTCCATTTTATACACTCATGAAAATTCAGAGATGGACAAACACCTGGAAGCAACCTTCTCCTAAGAAGAAAGCCAAAACATTACTCATGACAGCCAGAACACATTGAGTAAGTGTGGGGTGCGGGGGAAGGTTGAGTATTGGTACATCACCCACAATCATAGTACAAGTATATGGGAGGTACTTTCCATCCTTTCTGTGAAGACAGGAAGAATGCTGAAGCCAGATGGAAAATAAAGAAGGGAAAACATGCCTCTGTCCTAATGGTAAATGGGGTAACTGACATAGAGATGGCGGAGTAAAGGTTCCATGGCTCTTTCTCTAAAGCACCTCTGCTCTTGTCCAATTCCTCTTTAGTGTATAAACACTCTGCAGCAAACAGAACCTCACTTTCTCCTTCTCAGGCTTGGAAACATCAATACAAATTTCTGTGAACAGTGCACTGATCATGGGTATGGCATGAAGGTATCATCTGAAATAACACTTATTCACTTCCTATTATTATTGTTATTAATAATATTATTATTATCAACAAAAATAACAACAATAATAATCACATTTCAGTCCTTGTATTTCGCTCTATGTTACTGCCTACCCAAGGATGAACATAGGTTGTATTTGATCCATATGTACCTCCACACGTTTATAGTACTGATATACAGGATAAGTGTTCAGTCATTCAGGTATCAGATTTCCTGGATTCCAAAACACTTTTGTAAAGATAATTTGTTTGGTTTTGTCCATATTTCATCTAAAAAGAATCTTGCTGTATCACTGAAAGTCTGGATACTTATTTTGGTATTTGAAGGGATACACATCCTTCCAGCAAATACAAACAAAAATATGTTGAACTTCAACTGTCAAAATGCATAAAGCTTCCTCTCATTATTCATTATGGCGAAAGGTAAGATTCAGTATAAACTTCTCATATCATCAGGATCTTTAGGTCAGCTGAGCCCCAGGGTTTAATTTAAGGTATGAGCTGCAAAATGAGCTTCATAACATGTTGAATCACCAATTTAAAGAAATAACCTTTTCTAGAAACAGACCAATTATCCTTGGGTGCTGGGTAGTCTGTTCGTGGCAAATGCATGTATGCACACAAAAGGAGAAAAGCAAGAATGCCTGCTTGTTTATATCACTGATTCGTGATGAGTTTTCTATTTCAATTTTTTTTTTTCATAAATAGAAAGTCTAGTCATTAACACAATGTTCACCAAACTGAAAAACTAGAGTTCGTATGTTAGCATCTAACTTCAGAGAAAGTAGACTTCATTTCAAACCAGGACAGTCTCCAAAAGAAATAACATAAAGGAGCATTTTAACATTATTTCTGCAAGGACTTCTGAAATATTTTGCTAAAAAAGCTTATGTGCAAATTTACCACAAATCTATTATTACCAGTTCCTGTAATACAATCTTAAGAGCTTGTCACATACAAAGTAAAATTTACAATCATGTGTGCAAAAATGAATGCACAGTTGAATGCTTAATTTGCACATGCAGTTATAGTTGTCATACAGTTCAGGAAGTTCTACAATAAACAGCAATTTATGTACACGGCTAGCTACTTAAATAACCAAAGCCATGATTTGGTACACAGATAGTAGTTAAACACATTAAAATAAGCTTACAAACTGCTTGTGCATAACTGCACTTGAAAATCCAAGACCAGAAGGCTACATCTAAAGAGTTGATACAAGCACAAACTGAAAAACTTTGATAGTTTGATGAAAAACATCAGGTGACGAATGAAAATTCTCTTTACAACAAACTCCAATTTAAGATCAAACCTGCGTTGATGAGGAAGCTCGTACCAGCTTGCAGACCGATTGGCTGAAAAAAGAGAAGGCTATGAAGGAAGAGGAGTTCCATCAGCTGCTCAGAGATTAAGAGAAAATACTAAGCTGACAATATGCCATGGAAAAATAAAACATCAAAAACAATAAAAGAAGCTGCAGGTTTTACACATATATAAAGGTAGGAAAAAAATCTACACAGTATATACTCCTGGCCAATTCATTCCCAAATCATACTACATTACTTCCAAATCAATATAGTGCCAAAATATCAGCCAATGTACAGATTGGGTGAAACGTGAGTGATAAAGGGAGACTTGTTAATAACAGCTCTGATGGCAACACTCAGATGATGAGCATCTGCAGATGATTTAGCCAGCTATCTAGAATGCCTGGCACTAAAAGATTAGAGTGGTCAATTTTGTGAGTAATGAAGGCATGGAGAAGTGCAATAGTGTCAGTGACAGAAGAAAGGTCTTTAATCTCATGATAGGCTATAAATGTTGAAATTAATTCCTACCTATATGTTTAAATATGAAGTTCATCAGATAACTTGCTTTCTATTATAACTACTACTTTCTTTTCAGTAAGAAGATGACAGTTTCCAACTCAATAGAAAGTTTAGTAAGAAGTCAGGTGACATTTTCTTTCATTACAATGAAGATTATTTCCTTTGTGAAAAGGAGCAGTTGTAGCTAGATGCTGGCTATCCTTCTTACGCATGTCTGGGAAACGGCTGGATAGAGCTGCCACAGAACTCACAGAATTGTCTGTTATAACAAAAAGGAAAATGTTGGCAGAAGTATGTTGATGTAAATGCCAAGGAGAAATGGAAGAACATTGACTTCATAAGACCCAAGATGGACATTTAAACTCTATTTTAACTCTGCTATTGGCTGATAATTAAGAAATTAAGTAATTAAGAAATTATGTGTAATAGGCCTCATAATGATTCTAGGGTCAACAAGTTTACTATAATGAGATCTAGCTTTATTAGGAGTACAGAAATTTTGAAAATAAACATATACCAGAGGAAAAATATTCCAGAAAATATTGGCAGAAACGTCAAAATAGTTTTTTGTTCCATAGATACTTCATCTCTGTGAAAGAAAGAAGGCAGAAATACATAGGAACAGAAGAAAGACAGGATTTGAAAACAGAACTGAAGAATCTAATATCCACCTTTTTGAGGATAGGGCAAAGGAATTTTATGCTACATCAATTCCTGAAAGGTCCTTCTTTGCATAAAAAATGTGCTATGAGACAAAAAGATGTTCTGGTTCTACTAAAGGAACAGACCAGCCTGACAGTCTTACAGTACAACAACATCCTACTATTGCATTCACATGGGATTGAAATACCTTGGTCCTCTTTATTTTATCTTCTACTGTCATTTTATCCAATTTATCATTCTACACACATCAGGACAATTTTAGAAACATACAGAAACAGAGAGATAGACTTATTTAAAAGGTAATTAGAAGACTAATATTTGTTTAATGGTAGCCTCACAGGAGGATGAAAGTGCCCAAAAGTGCCTTAAAAGCCACAAAATGACAATGAATATTGCTACAATCTAGAATGAAATAAATTTTAGAAATAATAGCTGTAAAATTTCTGCTTACAGGACTGATTTTGGAATGTTATTTAAGCTGAAGCCACAGATCAGATATGAAATGCATTATTTAACTATTCACTTCAAGAACAAATCACATCCAATATCTTACATTCAGCTGCATACATTGCTTATGATCTACAAATTATAGCAAAAAGTACAGGGATTGTAGACACTGCATACAGGTGAAATGGTGCCAGTGTAAACACTATAATATTAAATATTAAATAAAATTTTTGGAACATTTTAATGGCAATATTTATTCATAATCTTTCTATGAAAATATAAAAAAACAGAGGAAAAGATAGAAATAAGTACAATAATTTCTTGTTCAAAATTAGGACTGCTGTGGTGGTAGAAATGAGAAAAGACAAACAAAGTAATAAAAAACAGATTGTCCTTCCATGTATAAATTAAGGATGAACAAGAGGAGAGGGAAATGAAAAAATACACATAGTCAGCTATGAAATAAACTGTGAAACATTGTTTAAGCTTCATATGAAGGGTCCAAAGACTTATTTTTAAATTCCAAGCCTGGACAGTTCGGGCTGTCCAGTACCTTTGCATACTACGTGTGAAAAAATCTCTAGTAGTCAACTCTTAAATAGTAATGAAACAGTGGTAATTTTTGGAAATTAAGTTTAAAAAGCATATATTCAAATGGAAAATATGAACACTGTTTCAGTAATCCTGGTAATAATTTAGTTGTTTGAGTAGTGATCTCTTAAATTTAGTGGCATGTGCCTCTGAAGGAAATAAAGATGACAAGCCAGTACCTGACTGGTTACAGCAGCTACCTGTCTCCCCAACTTCTTTTTCAGAATGAACTCTCTTGACTTCCGTCCATAAATTTGGTGGTTGGAAGATCAGTAAAGTGTAGAGGTTTCTGTCTATTAGTTTTCCAGCTGATTGACATGAATCAGTGTCCTACTGTATTTTATCTTTATTGATACACACTGTGATTACAGCTCTGAGGAGGTAATGCTCCTGAAACATTAGGTATGTTCATATGAGATCCATGAAGCATTTCAGAATATAAAAAAAAATGCACTGTTTTATGGAAATTAAGCCAGTCCATTAACTTTTCATTGCACAAAAGCACAAGGTTAGGTTTTTAATTGAATGAGTTTGCACTTTCTACTCCCTTCCCCTTTCCCCCTTCAGTTACAATAAATATTTGTCTTATCATTTTCAAGACGTATTCCCAGAGTTGAACATAAGACTTCGTCAAATATGCAAGTTATAAACACTCTATGAGAGGGTATGAACAACATGGTATCTGTTACCACCTAATTCAAAACATTTGACTTCTTTTTCGGACATATTGCTTGAAAAATATCAGGTCATGGTCTGTGTTACTTCAATTTTTATACCTATCCACAACTAACAATTTTGCTGTTTGTTGTTCTACAGATTCACCATCTAGTAGTTTTCAAAGTTGTGTCTTATTTTGTAACACACTTCTTGTACATCTTTCAAGATCCCATTTCTAAGGAGCTTCCCTGATCAAAAATGTATTCCCAGTTTTCCCAAATAAGAACATCAAGCTATGATAAATCACATTGCCTTCTAAATAATGACTTTAAACCAGTTAGCAATATTAAACATTCTATGCAAGACTTCATGACTATTCTTTTAGATTACAACCAAATTAGAGGAGTGATGCACAGGGAGGATCGCACATTATCCTCTTTAACTCTAAATATTTTTGGCTATGCTTATCTCCAAACATAACAGAACTAATTTTTGGAGACTAACAGCTTTATTAAAATATAAATCAAATTGTAAAAATTGGTCTTAAAATATCCACTTGAAAAAATAGGCAGGCATATAGATATGTCCAAGAATTTTGCGTCTATGGTTTTTAGTAGAGCTCCTCTGCCTCCACTTCTGTTTCCTTTCCCCACTATGAAATTAAATCAAACTAACTGAATAGAAAGGGAGATAAATTCCATTTTATTGAAAACTCACATTATATCCAAGTTGCTCAAGACTTCTAATAATCGCCTGCCTTTGTCTCTGAAGAATAACTGCTGATGGTAACGTTAATTAGCTAATGTCTTTAAATCTTAGGGCGTACTTAGATTAACAGATTTGTATATTTTAAAAAAGTCAGATATAAAATGGCCAGCTAATTTACCTTCTAACTGAAGTACTGTTAAATTAATTTTCTACCTTAAAAAGAGAAGTTTGTTATATTTCAAAAAAGAAGAAATGTGAGATAAGTCTTTTCACTATTTTTTCCTCCTGTCTGTTAATACAAACAATTGAAAAAACCCCAACCTGCAGCTGCATGTTTTTGATAATGCCAGGAATTTGTAAGTTTAAGCATGACAGCTGATCACACTGTAGAAAAGTGGAACAAGCTGGAAAACGATTACATTAACTATGCAAATTTGTTCCACATCTGTACTAAAATGTCATTTACAATTAAAAAATGAAAAGATCAGCTGATTTATGCCCATTAAAGTGAAAGTTTCTATTATTTGTTTTTAAGTTTGTGTGGGTGTATGTTTGACTGCAATACATTTCAAAAGCTTGATAAAAATGACAGTGAAAGTTTGCTTTTATATGAAATATAGCTGCCTGTTTTTAATCACAAGATTAAAGTACTGTGGATAAATACTCTAGAAGAAGGTTGAAGGTTCCAAAACAGTATTTTAAGAGTACCAATGCAATTTAAAAAGAAGTTGTTTGTGCAACTGTAGGAGAAGAAAATAAGCTCAATAGTTCGTCCAAATGATATAATCTTGAAGAATTCTCTACTGGTCAAGACATTCAAGCTAGTTGTACGGTCTAACTCCTATATTTCAAAAAAATAGTTTCTTTTTTATTTTTTATTTTTATTTTTATTTTTATTTTCATTTTCATTTTTATTTTTTATTTCTATTTCTATTTCTATTTTATTTTATTTTTATATTTTTAAGTATATTTTTATTTGCTTTATTGCTTTTTTATAATGACCTTAAGAAATCATCCCAAACCTATGTCAAAGCTTCAATAAAATACAACTTTTAAATAACATTATGCTAAAACAGATAAAAGGTTACTCTCTGCAACCTGGTCCAGGAGTTCAAGTAATGAATGGAAATATCCCATTAGGGTTGCTTCTGAAGTGTTTGATTAAGAAGGGGGAAGAAAGAACATTGAATATTTCTAAGATTTTTGTTGATGAAACCCTAATAATTTTAATTTCTGTCTGGTACTCAACTAGACATATTCAAGGAATATGAAATCTCTCTTCTCCTTGCCACAGTTCTCATTTTTTATGCCTTGTTTTTCACTATCACTACTAAAATATGGGGAAAATACAATTTCATTTTTAAAAACCCTCTCTTTTGTCTTTTCATCATTGAACTTAATCTGGTTGACCTCACTTTCGTAGTATGTTAGGGTAAGTGAGGCATTTTACAGAGCTCACAGCTTAATTCTTTTTTTTTTTTTAAAGTTAAAAAATCGCTTGACCCTGCAACAACTAGAAAAATAAAAAACTTAAAATGTTACTTTCTCCAATAGAGAACCATTGTAAAAAAAAAAAAGGAGGATGCATCTGCCTTAAAAATCATGCATCTTGATAGAGTTAATATGACATATTTTTAGTTCATATTTCCATTTAGAGAAACTTAAATTTTGTGAATTCCAAGCTCTACAAAATAAAGAACTAAACATGCAAGTCACCATCTTTTCCAATTACTATGCTGTACCATGTGATTTGATGAGTATTTGGCTTTCAATCATGTCATACAAAAACAAGGACTGAATTCTGCTTCATTCCCAATAAAAATGTCTGATGAAAAACGGTGTTTCAAAGACTACATTAAGAAAAATAGGAATACACAAGCCAGTTCAGATAAAGGAGAAACTGACAAAGGTTTCAAACATTCAGAGCTTTCATTTATTTCACTTAACGACATTTTGGCTTTCAGACTGGGTCTTTATGTTTTAGGGGTACAATTAAGCGAACACTTAGATTATACACAGAAATTGGGTAATGGAGTGACTAAATAGCTATTGAGTACACCTAACATTTTCAAAAGTTTAGCCTCTTCTCTCCTTCCATGTGCATCAGTCCTGTTGCAAGACGACGTCAAAAGGCGTTACCTACCTGACCAAGGCTTTGTGAAGTTTAGCTAACTAATGCTTGTACAACACAAAGAAAAAGCCATACAAGCTAAAAGATTATTACTATAAACCAGAAGAGTCTCTGAGCAACTACTGGAGTTTGGAAATGATTTTACAACCTTTTAAGGATCACAAGACATGCAGCGAAATGGATTGTGTTTGCCACCCAACCATCTGATGCTGAGCATATGTGCAAGGTAACCATCAGTGAGGACAGGCTGGACAGGGGTGGGCTCGTGTTTATTATTCCACCTGATATTGATAAGTGTCTCTTTATGTACACAGACCACTTTTTTCCTTTTTTTTCCTTAAAGTCTGTCTTCATATATTTTTTGGATTGTCTGCTTTCTCCACTTACTAAGAATTCTTAGCTAGTATTTTTCCCATCAGTTGTTTTAGGGTATATTTTTTCAGAATTAAGCGTTATGGTTTTTAAAAAAATAATAAAATTGATTATTTCCTGTCTCAGCCTTCAACAACAGAAAGGAGATTATCTGTTAACTTTTTTGAAGCATCCCTGTTCCGCACTTGCTACTTTCATGGTAAGTAAACAGTTGGCAAGGAACTCCCTCTTGTGGTCAAACATCCTTAATTAGGAAAAAAGATCCGCGCTGAGCTGATGGTAGAGATTATTAGAACATGGGTCACTTGAAACCATTAAGATTAACAATACTGATATAAGTAGTTTTAGCGAGGCAGTTCATTGCAAATTAGAGATGAACATATGCTTTTAATTTTTCCTAGGAAAAGGATTTGCACCACTGTTCTGGATAAAGTAATTCTAAAGTGAACTCTCCACCTTGCCTCCTTTCTCGTTTCTTAATCATAGCTATATCTATACAGGACCTTAATTCACAATCCACATGTCTGATACAAAACAGAAAGCAAAGTTTAACTTCTCACCAGTTCTGACTTGCCATAAGACATTTGCAAAAAAAAAAAATCAGATGATCTTCAAGAAGTGCAGAAGTGTCAAAAGTTTCTCCAAGGTGCATTACCATTTCCAACATGCTGTTAACTAGTGTTTGGCCATGGCATGTGCCAGTGCTGTCCCTTACTCTCTATGGCAATAATTGAATAGCCTCTAGTCAGGAGAGCTTTGCAGTGCTCCAAATTATGGATGTGATAAGATAAAATAAAACTCAAATGTCTGACAGACTGAAAAATCATCTCATGTTTATAGTTTGATTTGAATGCTACTGGCAAATACTTCAGCAACAACAGCAAAAAACAGCTGCAACTGGACAGACCTTTTCTAGTGATTTTTCTTTTATGGTACCCACTGAATATTTCTGCCTAGGAAAGTATCCTAATCTGAGAGTCAGATTCAGTTTCCCCAAAGCAATTTTCAAGATTTTAATGAAGTCAGGATTGAGACCAGGCATAATTTATTTTATCTGATTTCTTACTGTGCTATTCTACATTACAGCTGCAAGATGTAGATAGGATCATGAAATGCCATGGCATAATCCATCAAAGATAAAGTATCTGTCTTAGACCTACTGTACTATCAGATCTGATTCCCACAAGCAAATTTTTTGGACCCCAGTTCCTTACAAAGGTATGGATTTTATATCCTGTACAAATAAATATGAGCAAAGGAAGACACACAGGTATAGACAAACTGAAGGGAGAGCAACTTGTCATGAGATAGTGGATTGCTGGCTGGACTGATGGGCCAAAATTTAACTCCTCCCCAGCAAATCCACATTCCTATTTAGGTTCACAAGAAGTCCAAATGGTGGCATGGGAACTGTTTGCACTGTGAGCAACACTGCCATTCACTTATAAGCCAGACAGTCAGCAGAAAGTGGACACTTGCAGGAACAGCAAAATATAATAATTTCTCTTTATGAGCACTTTTACTCATGCACATTAAATGTGTGACAATGCACTTTGTCTTCAGGACACTTCACATTCCAGCTAGCAGAAATATGGATGGTGGTATAAAGATTGGTATTACATTTAGCTTTCTTGGGAGAAAGTACAACATTAATCTTTATTAAGTAAAAAAAAAATCAAGGTTGATGAAACAATGTTTCTACAAGAAGAAGAAACTGCTGTTTATTAATAACCAAATATTTAATTCCTTCACTAAAAAATTGGGGTTCAAATTCTACCCTTTACCTCTAAAACATGGAATCTGAGGTATTCTGGAAAAAGTAGGGTAGAAGATGTAGGGATTGTAAGCTGTCCTTTACTTTTTCAGTCCTGGGACATGAGACCTACAGAGCTGTGACCTATCTAGAGATCTCAAAGGCCCTAAGTTGCAGGAGGTCAGCAGACCCCTTACAGACATCAGCGATGCCCACTGCCACACTCATTCTTTGCCTGCTCTTCCAGCAGATTACCAAAAAGTTAAATTCAATGGGAAGTGCACAAGGAATCAACCTCTTGAAGAGGTATCTCTGTACAAGTGGAGAGAGCTGCACTTACTAAATTACTGACATGATCACATTACACAAAGACCGGGTCAAACATGAGAATCTACCCCCAAATCTCTGCCAGACCCTTGGGTCTTACAATCAAATCAATGTGTGATGACAAAGGGCAGCACAAAAAGAGGAAAGTGGAGCCATCAGCTATTTCTCCTCCTGCTTCCTCATGATACGGAAATATGTACAGGTCTTTGCATGTAGTTATGCATTTAACCAAGATAACACAGAATCACAGAATCACAGAATCGGTAGGTTGGAAAGGACCTTCAAGATCATCAAGTCCAACCATTAGTCCAGCGCCACCATGTCCCCTAAACCATGTCCTGAAGCGCCACATCCACACGTTTTTTGAACACTTCCAGAGATGGTGACTCCACCACCTCCCTGGGCAGCCTGTGCCAATGCCTGACCACTCTCTCAGTGAAGAATTTTTTCCTAATATCCAATCTAAACTTCCCCTGGTGCAACTTGAGGCCATTTCCTCTTGTCCTATCACTAGTTACTTGGGAGAAGAGACCAACACCCTCGTCGCCACAACCCCCTTTCAGGCAGCCGTAGAGAGCGATGAGGGCTCCCCTCAGCCTCCTCCTCTCCAGACTGAACACCCCCAGTTCCCTCAGCCACTCCTCATAAGACTTGTGCTCCAGACCCCTCCCCAGCTCCGTTGCCCTTCTCTGGACACACTCCAGCACCTCAACGTCCTTCTTGGAGTGAGGGGCCCAACACTGAACACAGGATTCAAGGTGCGGCCTCACCAGTGCCGAGTCCAGGGGCACGATCCCTGCCCTGCTCCTGCTGGCCACACTAGTGCTGATACAGGCCAGGATGCTGTTGGCCTTCTTGGCCACCTGGGCTGGCTTATGTTCAGCCGGCTGTCAGCCAGCACCCCCAGGTCCCTTTCCGCCAGGCAGCTCTCTAGCCACTCCTCCCCAAGCCTGTAGCATTGCATGGGGTTGTTGTGACCCAAGTGCAGGACCCGGCACTTGGCCTTATTAAACCTCATACAGTTGACCTCTGCCCACCGATCCAGCCTGTCCAGATCCCTCTGCAGAGCCCTCCTGCCCTCCAGCATATCAACTCTCCCACCCAACTTGGTGTCATCTGCAAACTTATATAACTTAAATAACACTTAAAACTTAAATAACACTAAGCTGTATCTGCTCCCACACAAGTGTACCTAAATTCAGGTGGATTCTGATGAGATGTGGGCGAGACTGGCCATTTCCCCATGCACAGCTGATATGGCTGAATTTGACAAACTAATCCCGCTTGAATATCTTGTATACTACAGCTGTAGGGCCACTGTGATATCTGTGTTTCTAATCAGTTTTCTGAGCCACAGAGACAAAACTCCTTGCGGATTTCATTCCAACAAATTCTCTCCTTCCCTTGGTGGACAGTATCACAAGACATCTGAACGGGTTTACATTTGCTAGCAAAATATGTGATTTGCATTTATCTTAAAAAAGATAGATGCCATAGAATATTTTCACATTGGTGTGCAAATTAACTTGCAAAAACTTGATGGTCTGTACATGCAAGTGAAAAAAGTTTTAAGGATTAACTGGACTGTTTGATATATCACTCAGAAATTACACAGCTAATATATTTTGAATGTATCCTATTTCATAGAGAAGCCATGTCCTTCGGGCAGGTCACATTAAGTTTTACTTATTCATGTAAAATGCTTGGTCAAAGATATGAAAAACGAATGTTTGCCATCTAGGTGGGATAATAACTGCCTCATATTTGTCGTGTGTTTCAAGCACTTAAACAAATAACTGTGGGATTGGCATGGGAAACTTACAGCTTTTGCTTTGAGGTAGCAAACTTTTCCCGTGGTTTTGACATTGCTCCCTTGCTTTGTGTTTAAATCTAAGGCTCCATTCACATTTCTCATAAAAATCCATAGGTCTTTTGTGCTTGTTGTTCTCATGCTGCACTGTGCAAAAAATCAGCATGCTACATGGACCACTTGTGCATGGATAATGCTTTTTGAATAGAAGTATAATTCTTGCTATTTAGTGAATATAAAATTTTAATGTATGCTATAAGACCTACCTCAAGTATTTTCAAGATTCATGGTATATAAGTATATACACACAGTATATATAAATAAATTTATATAATGGTGTATATATATATTCATGATATCTTTGAATGCATGCATTTTATTGAACCAATTACATTATCAATTCAAGTTTAAAAGAGAAAGCCTGCAAATAAACAATATAATTTTTACTAATAAAAAGATTTGAGGGACTACTGATGGTAGACCACGAGTAGCACCTCACCAAATGAATTCAAGGTTTCTATGGCATTTTTTTCTTTTTTCTTCCTTTTTATTTTTTTTAAATACATTACTTCAGGGAACTTAGGACATCTTCCCTCTTACCCCATCCCTTTTTACAACTCTTGCTTCTTTAAACAAACACAAAGCCTAGAATATGCCAGTCTGATATCACTTGCTAAAGCACATATATGGAGTCAGCCTGTGCATGACTTTTCAAAATATTTAGTCTAAAAAAGAAAGAAGGTGATCATCTAAATCCATTAAAAAACAGTAACAAAAGCTTCAGCAAAGATCTTTGATTATTCCAGGCCTGCTAGAAATTATATCAGACATGGGATTGTAACTTTGTGGTCCCATTTTTCCATTTAATCCGGAGACAAAATCAAGAAAGGTGGCTTTTGTCTTCCTTGATGTCCCTTGTCAAATAGTCCTGGGAAGGTCTGGGGTGGGGAAAAAACCACACTTTTGCACAACTCCTTCCCATTCAAACGGGGTACCAACAGCAGAATGCTCTTGTTCACAGCACTATCTTCATCCCGAGCATTGTATAAATAGATAGAAGAATCCGTGAGTGGAATGGGACAAAAAGAAGCAGGACTGTCTTGTCCAATTTTATGCTCTCCATGGAAACAAATGTAGAAAGAGAACGCATTCTTGAAGTAGGAAATGATCTGAAATGTTCTCAATTTGATAACCAAGCTGTTGCTACTGCCCCCCAAAGCCACGTGGCCAGCGGGGCGAGGGAGGGGGTTCTGCCCCTCTGCCCCGCTCTGGGGAGACCCCCCTGCAGGGCCGCGTCCAGCTCCGGAGCCCTCGGCACAGGAGAGACACGGAGCTGCTGGAGCGGGGCCAGAGGAGGCCCCAGCAACGCTCCGAGGGCTGGAACAGCTCTGCCGGGAGGACAGGCCGGGAGAGCTGGGGGGGCTCAGCCTGGAGCAGAGAAGGCTCCGGGGAGACCTTCCTGCAGCTGCCAGGGCTGAGAGGGGCCTGTAGGAAAGGTGGGGACGGGCTTGTTAGCGGGGCCGGGAGCGACAGCACAAGGGCCGGTGGGTTTAAACTAGAAGGGGGCGGGTTTAGACGAGAGCTAAGGAAGACATTTTTCACGAGGAGGGTGGGGAAGCCCTGGCCCAGGTTGGCCAGAGAGGTGGTGGATGCCCCGTCCCTGGGAACCCCCCAGGTCAGGCTGGACGGGGCTCTGGGCAACCTGCTCTGGTTGGGGATGTCCCTGCTCACGGCCGGGGGCTGGACTGGGTGGCCTGGAAAGGTCCCTCCAGCCCAAACTGGTCTGTGGTTCTGTGATTCTATAAGACTGGAATTTACGGCACAAGTTGTAGAATGAAAGAGCACAAAGGACCCCTCGGTGAATATCCTGAAGGCAACTGGCTGCATGTGAGCCATTGCTGCAGAAGTCTACAGGTACTTCTTTCATACTAATATAGTTACAAAAAGTTTTTTTTCAGGGTTGATCCCTAAAACATGGGAAACATTGTGATAAATCAAAACACAGATTAATACCAAAAATGTGCTCAGTAAAAGAGTGTCAGCCACTAGAAATTTGGACTGGTTGCACAAAAACTGTGTGCAAGCAAGTCCACAGACAGCCACAAATGTACATAAAAAAGTGAGTGGTAAAATGAGTGGGCGGCAAGGCTTTTTAGTATCTCACTGGGGAGAAAGGAGGAGACATCAGTGCGAGTTGTTGTGGAGAATAATACCTGAAGCATTAGAGCAACTGATAAGTGTCTGATGAATGTTATGACTCCAGATACACTGGGGCTTTGGAGAAGTACTTTTTATTTATCCTTTTTTTTCCTCTTATCTGAAACTTAGAAGCTGAGAGGAAATAGACACTTATTTTTGACACTCTGAGTAATTTTTAGAACAAAAAAGACAGGATTACTGGTGGAGTATGTGACTCCAGCTTGTAGAACAAGTCGTTGAAAGGATGCCCTCAAAGAGCAAAAGGACACGCGCTTCATATGAAAAAAATGAAGCGTGCCTAAATTGAAGCAAAGTTTATTTGGTTACATTAAGGAAACAAAATGGAAAGGAAAACACAGAGCAATCAAGAAAACAGACATTGATCAGGATATGTGCTGTGACACACAGTAGTATATAAAAAGAGGTATGCAAGCCTATAGGTTGCAAAGGGATATAATGACTTAATTTGGAAGGGAACTCCAGCAGTTGCCGAGTCTAACACCCTGTGGAAAGCATGTCTAATTAAATCAAGATGATCAGGGCTGTGCTCAGTCAAGTCTTCAACACCTGCAGGGACAGAGGGAGCACAACCACTCCGGGCAACCTGCTTCAGTGTTTAACCACCCTCATGGTACATATACAATAAAATAAAACCAGGTCCTTATAGCTAACCTTAATTTCCCGTATTCAAACTTGTCTCACAGTTTTCTGCCTTGATTGGACAGAACATTGTGATTTGTTGCACAATTATGTTTATTTTCTCATAGCTGCATCTCTTGGTGGCTGCTATACACAGAGATCTATTAATACATGTAGATTCCCCTTCTCCACTAGAATTTCTAAGACCCTTACCAGTAAACAGATTTTTTTTAATTAAGTACGTGCCATCAAATTTATGTGTAATGGAGGTTAATCCTGTGAATTTTGGCTTAGACCCCCTTTCCTTGTTTGTGTAGGTTTCTGATTCACATTTCTGGTTTGAAGTTTCTCTTATAGATCTCTCCTGCCAAAGGTGCTGCCTGCTAGCTGTAAACATTCTCCCAAAAATCAGACTGTGCACAAAACCTTTTTCAGCCTTTTGGAAGAGTAAGTTCTAAAGAAGTTATTAGTTTTAGGTGACCACAATTTCTCAAACAGGTAATGCTATAATGCAGTGCCTTAAGAGATGGTCAAAATCAGCACAGGCCCAAAGACGGAAAACAAATTATTTTAGTATAGCCCTTATTGACAGAGGAAGAGAGTATACTCAGACAGAAAAGTTGGTCTTAAAAGGGGCCTTTGGGATAAATTCTTGCATCAGTTCAGCTTTTGCTGCAAGATGAATATTTGGTTTAATCACAAGCTGTAGGGAAACATCACATCAATGAGGAGTGCATCCAAGGACATACAATGGATATTACTGAAACTCTGACAGTCTCAATAAAATGGTTGCAAAGACGTAATGCATCTCAGGGACAGCAGTTTCTTGTGCCCAATAAACTTAATTGGATACATATCCTAGTGAATACCAAAACAATTTTGCAAGCACAGTACAAACACATCTCAACGTTAGGATCCAAAAATATCTATCAAGAACTATGCAGTGGGAGATGCTGCATTCATGTTCTAGTCATATGACAAGATAAAAATGTTCTAATATTTAGTAAACATTTGTACAGGGCAAGTTTTTATTACAGGGACTGGGAGATAGTCTCAGACAATATAAAGGCTGATGTGATACTATGTACACAGTTTTTACTCAAGGTATCTGAAACTTCTGTTCTGCGTGCAGTCTAGTGATAAGTGTACACTGAATGACTCAGGTAGGAAAAAAAAAAAGCAGCTAACACCAGGATCAAATTCTCTAGCTTCAGGAAGTCCCAAATAGTCCAGGAGATTTCAGAATAGACCTAGTTGCTCTTAAGTATAAAAACTAGATGATTCTGATTGATAAGCTACTACACAATTTTGAGGTGATTGGAAGATGAGAACGGCTATCAGCAAATTTTGACTTATCTTGCAAGGTTTCATCCGTAATACTGTCCACCAGACAGAAGAACCATCTATGGATTCTTCAGAGGACTATGCTTGGCTGTCATTGTGCCAACAGGCAAGGCAAGTACACACTTGCCTTGAGTACCACAGAGAATTAAGGATGAATCTCAGCTGTTTGAATGACATGAGAGAATCAGAACGAGAATATACGTAGGGAGAAACAAAAGGAAATAACTCAGAAAATGAAATGAGAAACAACTCCTCCAATAGGCTTAATAATGCAAATGGGAGGCATAAGATTGACTTAAAGGCCAGGACACATGCAAGTCATCACAGCATCAAGTTCAAAGGATAAATATTGACCAAATCTAACTGAAAAATAATAAATGCTTGTCCCAGTAAATACGGCAACAGTGACAGAAAAGCACAACAATGTCTTCCAAGTCATAACAACCAGCAAAGAGTTTGGAGGAAGGAATCCAGGAAAGAATAGTTTGGCTCATTCACCTGAGTTCTAATCCAAGGTGGGCTCCTTGCTACCTTTTCTAGATGCTTTACATTGTCCTTTCATGTTGGAAACAGATCTGTTGAAGCCATTAATTAGCAAACAATCTGAAAAACGTAAGATGAAGCCAGATCATCACCTAGTGAGCTGGTGTAGTTTACAACAGGTGAGTTGTTTCAGTTTAAGTTTTTTTTAATTTGAGACTGTTCACTTAATTTTATATTTTAATATCAATGCAAATAAATCCAAAATAATTTCATAAAATTAAAATGATATAGGTATTCATCAGTGAAATATAACCACCTGTAATGCAAAATGTTGCAACTGTTGAATACCACCTCCCATACCTAATTAATTTTTAGGGGGGAATTTGAGAATGCAGAATTTAATTGCCCAAAGGCAGAAGTGCAGCTCCTCATAGTGGGTTCTGAAAATGCAATCCTTAATGTGACTAAATTGTATCCATATGAATTTTTAAACTGGAAGTTTATATTCTCCGATAGCTACTCAGTTGTACTAAGAAAACCAAGGAAAAGGTCTTCTCTACCAGGAACAGAATACAGTTACTTGGAAATAGAACATCATGCCTTTTAACATTGTCCTTACTTCTGTGCCTTATGAGCTATTCCAGTATATTATTGTTTTTATTGTTGTTTCAGTAAATTGTTTAAGTTATCAAGTCATCGTATCTTTGTGTTTTGAAATGAACTGAGTATTTAGTTTGAAGCTATTAAAAATATATGCTATTATAACTCTGGAATAAGCAACCCTGTTCTGATATCTTTCAAGGTTTCATTGTATTTTCATTCTTTATAGACTGAAATCCATAAATTCTCTTCGTATTTCACAACTGTGAAGCTGGAAAATGTTCTTACTAGAGGAATAGTTACACCAGCATAATGGCAAAATTAGAACACCAAAGGAAAAAAAAAAAGCTGTTTTGCATAACTGGTTTATTGGTCTCAGAAGTACATATTTTAAACTACAGTGCTAGCATCCAGGAGGGAAAATCCAGATGGTTAGCAAGTCCCCATACAGTCACAGTTTTCTGAAATTACTCCCCTTAATCCAAAGGCTTCTTTTCCATTTTATTCAAGTTTGTATGAAAAAGTGAATTTAAAAGGGATCCTCATATAGCTGAGAGGTATGTCACAGGAAGCCAACTCAGAGAATGTCTGCAAAATCAGTGCCTGAACTATACTTCTCTCTAAGCCTGTGAGTAATTAAGATGCTTTGTGAACACCTATGCTAGTATAATTGGAGTCAAACGACATATTCTTTACAACTACGAATGAGCTACCGATGTCATCCATCTGGGCTTCTGTAAGGCCTTTGACACAGTCCCCCATACCATCCTTCTCTCTAAATCGGGGAGAGATGGATTTGATGGGTGGGCAGCTGGGTGGATGAAGAATTGGTTGGATAGTGGTCAACGGCTCCATGTCCAGATGGAGATCGGTCATGACTGGTGTCCCTCAGGGGTCCATATTGGTACCAGTACTGTTTAATATCTTCATCAGTGACATAGTGGGATGGAGTGCACCCTCAGCAAGTTTGCAGAGGACACCAAGCTGAGTGGTGCAGTTGACACACCTGAGGGACGGGATGCCATCCAGAGGGACCTGGACAAGCTGGAGGAATGGGCCCGAGTGAACCTCACAGAATTACAGAATCACAGAATCACTAGGTTGGAAAGGACCTTCAATATCATCAAGTCCAACCATTAATCCAGCGCCACCATGTCCCCTAAACCATGTCCTGAAGTGCCACATCCACACGTTTTTTGAACACTTCCAGAGATGGCGACTCCACCACCTCCCTGGGCAGCCTGTTCCAATGCCTGACCACTCTCTCAGTGAAGAAATTTTTCCTAATATCCAATCTAAACCTCCCCTGGCGCAACTTGAGGCCATTTCCTCTTGTCCTATCGCTAGTTACTTGGGAGAAGAGGCCAACACCCTCGTCGCCACAACCCCCTTTCAGGCAGCTGTAGAGAGTGATGAGGGCTCCCCTCAGCCTCCTCTTCTCCAGACTGAATATCCCCAGTTCCCTCAGCCACTCCTCATCAGACTTGTGCTCCAGACCCCTCCCCAGCTCCGTTGCCCTTCTCTGGACACACTCCAGCACCTCAACATCCTTCTTGGAGTGAGGGGCCCAACACTGAACACAGGATTCAAGGTGCGGCCTCACCAGTGCTGAGTCCAGGGGCACAATCACTTCCTTACTCCTGCTGGCCACACTAGTTCTGATACAGGCCACGACACTGTTGGCCTTCTTGGCCACCTGGGCACACTGCTGGCTCATGTTCAGCCGGCTCATGTTCAACCAGCACCACCAGGTCCTCTTCCCTGGCCAGCTCTCCAGCCACTCCTCCCCAAGCCTGTAGCGTTGCATGGGGTTTTTGTGACCCAGGTGCAGGACCCGTCACTTGGCCTTATTAAACCTCATACAGTTGACCTCTGCCCATCGATCCAGCCTGTCCAGATCCCTCTGCAGAGCCCTCTTACCCTCCAGCAGATCAACACTCCCACCCAGCTTGGTGTTATCTGCAAACTTACTGAGGGAGCACTCGATCCCCTCATCCCGATCATCTATAAAGATATTGGACAAGACCGGCCCCAGAACCGAGCCCTGGGGAACGCCGCTTGTGACTGGCCACCAGCAGGATTTAATGCAATTCACCACAACTCTCTGGGCTCGGCCATCCAGCCAGTTCCTCACTCAGGGAAGAGTAAACATGTCTAAGCCATGAGCCGCCAGTTTCTCCAGGAGAATGCTGTGGGAGACGCTGTCAAAGGCTTTACTAAAGTCCAAGTAGACAACATCCACAGCCTTTCCTTCATCCACTAGGCGAGTCACCTGGTCATAGAAGGAGATCAGGTTGGTCAAGCAGGACCTGCCTTTCATGAACCCATGCTGGCTGGGCCTGATCCCTTGGTTGTCCTGCATATGCCCTGTGAGCACTCTCAAGACCAACCGCTCCATAATCTTCCTCGGTACAGAGGTCAGGCTGACAGGCCTGTAGTTCCCAGGATCCTCCTTTCGGCCTTTCTTGTAGACGGGCGTCACATTGGCAAGCCTCCAGTCTTCTGGGACCTGCCCTGTTAACCAGGACTGCTGATAAATGATGGAGAGTGGCTTGGCAAGCTCCTCCGCCAGCTCTCTCAGTACTCTCGGGTGGATCCGATCAGGCCCCATAGACCTGTGGGTGTCCAGGTGGTTTAGCATGTCCTTGACTGCTTCCTCCTGGAATATGAGGAGTGTATTGTGCTCTCCATCCCCATCTTCCAGCTCAGGTATTAAAGGACTGGCTATTAAAGACTGAGGCAAAGAAGGCATTAAGTACCTCGTCCTTGGAGACAATGTTCCCCGCCATATCCAGTAGGGGATGGAGATTCTCCTTGCCTCTCTTTTTGTTGTTAATATATTTGTAAAAACATTTTTTATTATCCTTTACGACTGTGGCCAGACTGAGCTCTAGCTGGGATTTTGCCTTTCTAATTTTGTCCCTGCTTGACCTAACGAGATCCTTGTACTCTTCGTGAGTTGCCTGCCCCTTCTTCCAGAGGTGATAAACTCTCCTCTTTTCCCTGAGTCCCAGCAAAATCTCCCTGTTCAGCCAGGCCAGCCGCCTTCCCCACCAGCTCTTCTTACGGCACATGGGGACCGCCTGCTCCTGCGCCTTTAAGATTTCCTTCTTGAAGACTGTCCAGCCTTCCTGGACCCCTTTGTCCTTCAGAACTGTCTCCCAAGGGACTCTCTCAACCAGTGACCTGAACAGGCCAAAGTCTGCCCTCCGGAAGTCCATGATAGCAGTTTTGCTGACCCCTCTCCTTACTTCACTCACAGCTGAGAATTCTATCATGTCGTGGTCGCTAAGCCCGAGGCGGCCTCCAACCACCACATCTCTCACCAGTCCTTCTCTGTTTGTAAACAGCAGGTCCAGTAAGGTACCTCCCCTCGTGGGCTCACTCACCAGCTTGTGGAACTTCCTGAGATTCCACAAGGCCAAGGGCAGGGTCCTGCC
The DNA here is from genome assembly GCF_964289735.1 of Phaethon aethereus. NCBI lineage: Eukaryota > Metazoa > Chordata > Aves > Phaethontiformes > Phaethontidae > Phaethon > Phaethon aethereus. The sequence goes on along the minus strand of NC_138577.1, from coordinate 87,164,856 downwards.
CCTGGGTCGGGGCAACCCCCAGTACCAGCACAGGCTGGGGGATGAAGGGATGGAGAGCAGCCCCATGGAGAATGACTTGGGGGTCCCGGTGGGTGAAAAGCTGGTCAGGAGCCGGCCATGTGCACTTGCAGTCCAGAAGCCACCCATGTCTGCCATTTGGGCTGCCCCCAAAGCCGCGTGGCCAGCGGGGCGAGGGAGGGGGTTCTGCCCCTCTGCCCCGCTCCGGGGAGACCCCCCTGCAGGGCCACGTCCAGCTCCGGAGCCCTCGGCACAGGAGAGACACGGAGCTGCTGGAGCGGGGCCAGAGGAGGCCCCAGCAACGCTCCGAGGGCTGGAACAGCTCTGCCGGGAGGACAGGCCGGGAGAGCTGGGGGGGCTCAGCCTGGAGCAGAGAAGGCTCCGGGGAGACCTTCCTGCAGCTGCCAGGGCTGAGAGGGGCCTGTAGGAAAGGTGGGGACGGGCTTGTTAGCGGGGCCTGTCATGATAGGACAGGGGTTTAAATCAAAAGAGGGAAGATTTAGAGTAGGTCTAAGGAAGAAATTTGTGACAATGAGGGTGGTGAAACCCTGGCCCAGGCTGCTCAGAGAGGTGGTGGATGCCCCGTCCCTGGAAACATGCCAGGGATGGGATGTGACACATCTGTGATTCTGTGATTCTAACTTCAGTTGAAATTAGGGCTTTGTCAACTATTCTAGCAGTTCCTGATAAGCAGTTCTCCGTATCTCATACAGAGATGAAAATACCGTAGAACATCACTCTGCAGGAAGAAGAAAAGAAGGTGCATCAAGCTCTGGAGTTCGTCGTTGCAGAGTATTTTCCCTTTGGAGGGCACCTACAGAACAGGAAGGAACAAACAGAAGCAGCTTGACCCTTGCGAGCAGGGAGTTCTTGGCTGTGGGAAGAGTTCCTCGTTTTATACAGATCTGCAGTGTCTCCGTACTCCCACCTGACGCTCATGGTCAATGCAACCCGGAATGCTAAAGCACCAACGCTGTTCTTGAACCTATGCTGAAAGAAACATCCTTATTGCCTTTATAATGCAAGCACTTCTGCATAGGGCAGAGAGAATCACTGGTTACCAGTCACTACATGGTTTCAAAAACTTTCTTGGATGCTTTACGTGTCCCTTGCACCTGCAGCTGGGATTTTGCACGGCCCTCCTGGCAGATACGGTGGCTCAGACCTATTCATTTCCAACGTTGTTAGTCCCTGTCTGTGGATGAAAGGGCTTCGTGAAGTGTGAACGCGGCTCAGATATGCATGTCTGGTCCTGGCTGGGGAGGATTATGCTGCATAACAATGTCACGCAGGGATTATGTCCCACCATGTTACGTAGGTGCTGGCCAGCCTGCTCTGCTGCTTTCAGAGGTCACGGGGCCTCAAGTCTGTTTTTGGTGCACAGACGAAATCTAAGTCTCAGTGTCACACTCATGCTTATTCCCACTGTAATTAACTGGCTTGCCAATATGATCAATGGAAAAAGAACTGAGGCCTTTAATTAAGTCTTTTCTGGATATGTCATATTATATTTTTGACATTTCAAAATATTTAAAAAGCAAATTCTTTTAGTCTATTTAAAAAAAAACCAAAAACACCAACAAATCAAAACAACATAAAGTTTCAAATCAGGGCAGATTTTGACACATAAACAAACTATTGCGCTGATTCTCCTCTTTGCAGTCATGTACTCAGATTTTCCTCAGAAGTAAATTTGATTGTTTGGGTTTTTTTTGATGGAAATATAAGTCTCAACAGGACTGGCATTTATTCTTTTGATTTTTGTGCTTTCAATTCAGGATTTTTTCTGCATGTTTTTAAATGAATGTTGTGTTGTGGGTTTTAATCACTCATTTTACACTCCGTTGTGTAGTACCTTCTTTATAGCTTAAATATAATTTTCCCCTACAGTTTTAGTCATCCTTCATTTAGCAATCAATTTTTTTTATTCTTTAGCCTGTGCTCTGAAATTACCATAGCTGTTACTGTTTTACAAGTTACTATCTATACAACATAAAATGTTTTTATCATTAAATATTACAGTTAAATTACTGCAAATTAATACATATCCACTTTACTGAATGTTGTATTTCCTGGAACAAGCATCAGAACAGAGCACTAAAATGATCTCATTTGGGGAAATTTTTCAGGTGAGCTTGCATCCTGAAAAAATGCTAATTTTAGAACACATACAAAACTATTTACTTGAATGCCGATCCTTTGTGTATGATGGCATTGTAACATGATTCATGTAAAGTCTGCCCTTATTTGTTTGAAATAGTTGGTGCCTGGAGAACTTAGTGGTTTAATTGGGAGTTTGAAGGCATTCTGTATGGAGCAGGATGAGGTCTTTTGACATGTTTCAGCCCAGATTGAATCTTTACAGCTGAGCTACAACCCATGAAAAACACGGCTTTATAATGGAAATGCTGACACAACCTTTCAATTAGAGTAGTGTTAACTGCATCATTATAATTAGGGACGCGCTGACCCTCTGAAAACTCTGGTTTTCAGATCAGTAGAAGGTATTCTCCTTTAGCTGGTCACTAGTCAAATATTTCTAAATCCAGAAAAAGCTACCCGATTAAAAATATGTTACCCAAAATTTGTTTTTTTGACAGAAAAATAAAGGAATGTAGACATTTGTCTTGGATGCCATGGTCAGCTGAAGTTATGAAAATACCTTCTTAAATACATTCTGTGACCCAACGAAAGTGCTGTTAAAAAAAAAAAAAATCAGAAAAAAGATGATTGTGGCAATTTCTCACACATTAAACCAGTCTGTCACGCTAATATATCAAACTGAAAACAGAAATCTGGGGGTTTTAAATTAGTTATTTCATATAAAGTAATGTAAAATAATTGGTGAGTACACTGTTTGCCAACCATTCTGAAAAGCCTACAACTAAATACTGATTGGGCTCAAAACTGCCAAGTTAGCAAAAATGGATAGAACTGTGAAAATTTTAGCACAATAAGTGCTGTAAGTAATAGCAAAGTCATTTGTAACAAAGTCAGTACAGTTCATTGAGGGATATTGTGGTCCATGAACTATTTCTGGATACAGCATCCCAGTGTTTCATCAGTCATTACTGTGTTCCAAATCTGCTGTCTTCAAGTCAGCTGTGAGACACAGAACTGTAAGAAAATGTTCTTGTGTCTATATTTGTCTACGGACTTACTGAAGAAAACAAAAAATGAATCAATAAAAAGCTATTTTCTTTAGATTAGAGGTACTACTTTAGCTGTCATCATTAAAAAGATTATGGCTCACAAACATTAGCACAGTTAAGTACAGTTCATTCCAAGGTATTCATGAAATCATTGGACAATTTTTTTATAATGTTAATTTTATAAGTTTTGCTGCTTTTTAAGTGTATTTTCTGCCTCTTATATTCTAATTTATCACAAGAAACAAGTAACTTATATAAGGTTACAAAACCAAATACTCTGGTGCTAAGAAGACAAAGGTTGACTGCATATTCTTTGTTCAGTCCCTTTGTATGTATTATGATAATTTATCTTTCATTTCATAATCACATGCTATTTTTTCTCGGCCTTTTTCAGGTCTAGGATGAACAACACTCACCAAATAAGTAGTAGATTGTGATTTTGTGCCCTGTTTACTACACTAAATCCAAACTCCACTCTGTTGACAGAATTAATTTAATCTTTATCTGACACTTGCTGTTATAACTAAGCCCTTCATGAACAATTGCTAATTTATTTTCTGCAACACTCAAGAGAAGTTTAGTGGTATGGTCATCACAACATTTACCAAATTTTGGTCTATCTTTTTCAAGACACCAAGCACCTGATTTTTAATTATACATTGCACTAGATGCAATTGGACAGATTCAAATTCCAGCATTTGCTAACACAAAGCCTAAATTTTTCTCTAAATCAGTAGACTCACAAATTATTCCATCAGAAAATAAGAGATATAAAATTACTAACAGCCTATCAAAAGACTGGTTAAATACTTGGCTTCAGTTTACCTTGCGCAAAGTAGAGTTATGCAATGACACCTGAGTTGATTCCAAATGAACAAACTACAGATGCAGTGAGTAGAGCTCTCCTTAACCAATTAGTTTTGGTTTTAATTCTAGGGAGCAAGCCTAATTAGCCCAGGCATAGGGCCATAATACTGCTGAGACACACGTTAGTATCTCTGTAGATTGCATGTCACTACACCAGCTTCAATAAAACTTCATTTAGGTACCTTCACATGGTGCTACCTGGTGTGACAGGCATACTCTACTGTTGGATACAAGCTCTACCATAGATGTGATGCAATTTTCCGTGTAGTCTTTGATCAGTAGTCACAGCCCTTTCGATCTGTGTTATGTAGCTTCTGGAAAAAGTAAGTCAGAGTACTATGATCAACATTTTCCTTGACAAGAAAAGCACTAGTCAAACCCACAGCAATGACCATCTTCTGCACCAAATACGGCAGAGACGAAAAAAAAGTGCATGATGAGGTAGTTAAAGGCTATAATGCATTCACACTGAGTTGAATTAAGGTTTCAGTTACAATCTTAATTATGGGATTTCTAACATCTGAACAGAATACCACTGCATAGAACTACTTTGTTCAAGGTAGACACATGCCAAATTTCTTAGAAAGCTGAGAGATAATCTCAGTATTCAGTTTTAATAAGCTTTAAAGTAGCTTTGTAAGTGAAACAGTTTAAGTGGGAGTTTTAACTTGTTCATTTTATTTGTCTTTATTTAAAAGCATACTAAGAACTCTGCTGAAATCTTTCCATGTGGCATTGTATTTGCACAGTTGACCACTTGAGTCAACTTTTTAATTGGGCAAAGTTGCTTTCTGATATTTCTCTCAGAATAAATTCTCAGAAAAGGACAAGAGACATTCCTTTCTATGTTGATTTGTGGATGTTTGCCAATAGCGCAGGGTAAGGACTGGTGTGAGTCCTTTAGCTAATTCCTACAGACTTAAGACAAGCACATGCTTTGTTGGGTAATGCTGTTTTCTAAGCTTTTATATTTCAGTTCCATCCCTCTACTCCAGGCTCCAGCTGCTAGTCCTGGCTGTCTCCAGTCCCAGCTTCAAGTCCATCCTGCCTCTCTGTCTGTAGCCTTAATCCAAATCATGCCCTTTTTTACTTTGCAAGCCTCAGTCTTCATGCCCATGACACCTTGGTGGTCTAGCAGCCTTTCTCTGTTCTCAGTCCTATTTTTCTTTTCTGTTTTCTGCATTACCTTTGCTCTTTGTCCAGTCCATCTCACCACTTTTCCACTCAGCTTTTCTCCATCAAAACCTAGTTGCTCTTTCCCCATCCTTTAGTTTACAGATCTACACTGTCCTTCATACACAATTATGCGTTTTTTTCTTCCTCCTCCCCGCTAGTTTCCTAGAGCACATTGACTACATTAATAGTTCTCTCTCTGTGAATCTTGGTTTGTGTCCCCCCTGTTCAAAATACATCCTTTTCATGCTTTCTGCTACCTGGAGGTACTTTCTGAGGTGGAAATATCTTTGACCTAGGTTAGGAGGCCAGCAATCATAGTGACCTGAAGTAACCAGTGCAGTTTTATAGGAAGGTCCTGCTTAGTTCCTGAGGGTCTGAACAAAGTATATGTAATACATGCATACAGATTTTGCAAATTTATTCGCTGATCGTAACTTTTCTGAACGTAATGCACAAACTGCTTCTAAAAGATGTGTAACTTAAGCACCAGTTTGGTTTTCTTCTGGGAACAGCACGAGGCATATCCCTGACATAAATGTAATTCCCCTCTCTAATTTATTAGGCTCTAAGAATTTGTACGAATTGTTAGTGTTACTTAAGCACAGATAGACCTGAGTATTTTATCTAAACTTCCTCCTTGAAAAAGAAAAGCCTTACCCCAAGGCAAACCTCTAGTAGAGAAAATGACCAGCCTCTAGAGTTCGGGAAATTTACAAACAAAAACAGAGGAAGAGGTGGCGAGTGTTATCAAACCTGCCTGCAGCATGTACTTCACAGTTTATCACATTGCTCAGTGGCAAAGGCTTTTCTGGGCTGTGTTCAACAACATAAATCCCAGTCTCTCACAACAGCCCTGCTGTGGAAAGTACTCCATACCAAGGTTGTGACAGGTGAACATGCTAGATTTATATCTCAGAAATTTTTAATGGCATCAGTGAAGATCAAAGCACTAAAAAAGAACCTTATAAAAACAACCAGAGAACTTAGATTCAACCGAGATGAGGTCTACTAGAATTTGCTGTGCTGGACCTATCACAGGGTATCCATGAGAAATCTGCATATCTGACAAGACTGAGCTATGAGTGCTGGGGCACTTTCTATAACAGAGGTACATTTCTGCTCTTTCATAATATTAAGAAACTCACTTATAAATTCCTCATATGCTAGTCTGGGCGTGGAATACTTACTTTTTTTTTTCTTTTTTTTTCCCCCTCAAAGTGCTTTGAGATCTGTGATTGGCAGTTGCTACTGCCTTTAACTGAGGTTATATAGGATTTGCTTCTCCTTTTTCTAAAGAAACAAACTTCTACCCATAGTCTCAGACTCAATCTTTATTAAAGAGAAGGTATTTAAGATGGATATCATCAACTGTGATATGTTGAGACTTTTTTCTGTTTCTGTGAAAAAGAACATGTATTCAAAAACTTCTGTTTTTATTTTCAAATTTAAGGTGTTATATTTTTGTGCCAATAGAGGACCTAGGAAAAAATTCTTAAAAAATATTAAATGTGCTATTTTTAGGAGATTTCTTGCAATACACATCTCAATAATCTAGTTTCCACTGGCTGCCTAAGTCTCCATCATTTCTTTAACAGATTCATATAGGGGCTTGAACTTAATCACATTCTAGTCAATAAAGAAAGTTCCCACTTCAATCCAGTGAACAGTTTATGAGAAACACACTTGACGTATAATGCATTTGATTGGATTCTTGCACTTGAAGCTTTATTTCCTACTACAAGACAAAAATTCTCCAGCAGTTGAATATTAACATTCAGGAATTCTAAATCTTTGAATATATTTGGGAAGAATTACCAAAACATTCCAGTACAAAGTAGATAGTTAGAGCAATTATTTGAAATCAGTAAGTCTGGTGCAAAATACAGACCAGGGACAGTAATACCTGCATTAGGTAATAATGATTCTGTAAAGAAACCTCATTGATGTCCCTTTCACCAACACGTTCTTCCCATAGTGGATGGTGAGCTATTTCTGAAGTATGAAACAAGAGGCCAACAGAAAACAGCATGACTGATAAATTCTCTATCAAGTATTTGGACAAGTAAAAAGTTCATTGCTGGAAGTTTCAGTGAATGGAAAATCTGAAACACTTGAATTGAACAAAAAATTCAAATCAGTACTTTGTGAGAAACAGGCCTTAGTAGAAGAGGGACCTTGCGCATCTTTTTTGTTCCCTCACTTTCCCCTCCTGGTCCTGTATTTTCTTTTTACTTGTCCTTATCTGCTTCAGGTTTCTAAGCATATTTATTAACTTCATAGACTTTAAGAAAAAACAAATGTGGTAAGGAAAAAGGGGAAAACTTTCAAACAAAATGTGACATTAATAGCACAAGTTGATATCACTAGTGACTTACAGTCTAAAGTAATCTTCTCTAACCCTTAACAGCCTATGCTAATCTGTGAATTAATTATGTATTTTTTATGACTATATCAGGAATTTTAATGAAAGAAGGTGCTTTTTCTTTTTTTCTTTTTTTTTTTTTTTAACCTAAAAAGGAATAAGAGAATCTTTGGCTTGAAAGGGACCTTTTAAGGTCATTTAGTCCAATCCCCCTGCAATGAGCAGGGATGTTCTCTTAAATTATGATTTTTTTTGAAAGTAGAAAATAAAAAATTGTGACCAGATATAAAATAACTAAATTCTTATTTGCAATCATGGTAGCTTCTGATAGTTTCATGCCTGTGTCAAAGGATTGATATCAAGTGCTCATTGACTAATACATATAAGAAGCTTCTGTTCCCAAACAACTAAATAATCTAAAGGATTATTTATAACACACACTGCATTGTTTATCCACTCAAATCAGTTTCTTTTTCAGTCAGGCAGTCATTTTAATTACTTATTTGCTGTATAACTTAAATGGGTGATCAAAAAAGACTGATAACATTCAACAATTGGCATTTGATAACATTCAGTGATTGGTACCTAGTGACTTGTTAAAAGGATTTAAAGACTTGAGACAGAAATAAAGGCAACTGGTGTTTAGAGGAAAACTGTTGTTTTCTGCATCAAACAGAATCTATAAAGTCCTTTGAATCATGATAGGAGTCTATGGGTACCTACTATATGTTTAATGTCAAGCTGTATTGGCTCATACACAAGCTGTCAAGGTAAAGGTTCATTCACTGTAATGAATTAGCTTTTTGTTATTTTAAGATAGATTACTATGATTGAAGAGTTAATAGTATGATAAATAATTCTTTTAAACCCTCTTTCATGTTTATTGTGTGTTAAGATAGTATATCCATGCCTTCTGAAAACCATGTATATAATACCAGATATCTAATTATATACTATATTTTTAATTTGAACATCAACTGTGTTCCCTTGTGCAGCTCAGATAAACCTTCCTTATGTTACACATACAAGCTATTTCCAAACAAGTCATCATATTCAAAGTGCAGTCTAACGAAACCTTATTTTAAGAATATTTTTGTTTGCCAAATTGAATGTTCCAGTGGAAGTTCTGGGCTGTATTACTATGTTAATGATACTGGTAGATTCCAATATATAATTATTTGAATCAAACTTTTGAAACAAGCAGCTTTTAACACGTTTTTAATATTTCTATTTCATTTTAAGTACCAGATGTCAGGGACTCAAAAATATGTTTATTTTGGTCTTTTGGTCCTTCAGAGATTTTTCTGACTCAATAACACTCATCTCTTGCATATATGTATTTAGCCCCATTGAGTGAACAAGCATTAAGGAGTGACAATCTGTGTTCTTCTACAATGAATGGTTAGGCCACCTGCACTTTTGGAAAAATCTCGAAGAGCAAGGAAAAAAAAAAAATGTTACACAAACCTAGGCATTGCCCCAGATCACATTAGGAGGATGTCTATTGCAGTTTTCCAGTGCTTGTAGTGGGCAGAGCATCTTCTAACAAGAAAGCTCATAGTAACTGGAGTAATTTGTCGCAGAGGAAGTTTCTTCCAAACCCTCCCAATACACCCTAAAGCATATGTTGTATACACTTCAAATTAGACATCCTGTTATAACTATGGCTGTCCTCATTTACTGAGTAAACATCTAATTGGTGCAATTCCTAGACACGCTCTTAGCGTGCTCAACATTTAGGAATCACAAGTGTATAATGAAAGAATGTCACTGCTATTTTAAATGAAACTTGTTCCCTATTGTTGTCAGAATAACAGCCTGTAAGGACACTGCTAGCAGATTTCATTTAGAAACTGGAGGAACAAAGTAGCCTTAAAAGAGTTCTAATTTTTCCTGTATTTGTACAGTGTTGACATCTGTTCCCACGAAATCCAGCAATGACACATGAAGACTTTGGGGGGCATGGGGAGGTTTCTTTTTCTAACCTCAGTGTACTAAGTAGCCATCTGAGATTGAGGACAGGCTCATTGTGTATAATCATGGCACACATGCATTCTGCTGATATTTCCTTGGCAGTGTGATCTTAAAGAAATAACACAGATCATCTGTTCTACTGTCAAGTACTGAGAAATCAGAACACCTAATAGAAGTGCAGGTAATTAAAAGAATGCATACCAGCACCCATTAAATTTGTCAAATAAAAATAAATTTAATGATTTTTTTTTTCCTGGGATGCAGCAAGAAACAATATGCTTAGCTAACTTTAGAAGCAGTGGGTGTTGCTTCCAAAACAATATTGAGAATTCAATTGTGTTCTTTTAGAAAAAAATAATTGCCATGTAAATATGCAATAATATTGCCACTGCAAAAAGAGTACTATCTCACTGATGGATAGTATTTTTAGAGCTATGATAAATTTCAGTAAACTGGAGAGAAAAGTGGACAAGCAGAGAGAAAGTTGGAAACACAGACATGGGGGAGAGGCCACACAGATGACTCAAGCTTCATTAATGAAAGCAAATTACTAGAACAGAGTGCTGCAGAAACAAGTGACAAGCAAAAATACAAGAATAACTGGCAAATCTCTAAAGAGATCATATAGTAAACAGAATGACTGATTGGCTAAGATGGCTTTTGAAAAAAAAAAAAAAGACGTGGGATGCTTCAAGTGTTACCTAACCTAAAAAAACCCTAAGTTGCTCCAAAATATGTGTTCATATCCTCTTTACAGGGAGGACAGGTAAGCTTGTGTTAATTAAAATGCTTTAGCCAGTACTGTGGAGGAAAATGTGGCCATGTGCACCATCATTACATTGAAAGCTGTTTGTAATTGAACTGACTGAATTTTTTCCCTTTTTATACCTGGTGATATTTTCAGCTCTAGCCCAAGTTCACAACACAAACATTAGGTGATCAACCCGAACTTTTTCTAGTTTAGAGAGTGTTTTTCTAAGACAACTGCAGGGGTCCAGCTGAGGACCCTGAAGAAGCTGCTGCAGAGAGCTGTAAAATTAAAGGACCTGGGGCAAAATAAGTGTATCTATCTAGAAGTAGCAAAAGTCAGATTATTGATGCTGAAGTTACGCAAAGATTCTGTGAAGATTGTCTTATATCAACAATCTGTGAGGATTTATTATATTGACTAAAAGAGAACAGCAAAAGGGGGAAAAACTTCAGCAGAGTCAATACATTACACTTCATTGATGTGGTTCATTAAAATGGTACATAGGCACATAGACATTGGCATTTTCTGGATAAATATGTAATGTGTACAAAAGTTAAGAAAAAGCCATCAGAAAAAAGATTCGTAATACACAGCACTTCTACTAATCCTTCCACAAAGCTATTAAGCCAAAAAGGAGACAGAATTTGCAGGACAAGAGCTGTTGCTTGTGAAATATGTGTACCTTTTAAAGTGTGAATTACATTGTAAGACGCATTTTAATGAACCTATACACTGCAAATTAATGTGTTGTCTTGTTCCACATATGCTACAGGCAGAGGTCCATACTGAGATTTTCTGTTCTTACTACAGCTCAGATTTACTTTCAGGACTTCAGCATTACATTATTTGAGCATACTTTTTTAAACACAGAGAAGCACTTGAAATAGCAAATTGAGAAGGTATCTGTGGCCTTACTAGGAAAGTATTTTGCCTTCATCTGTGATCTATAAACAGAAACACAACTTATCATGGAACCATAGAATGGTTTGGGTTGGAAGGTCATGGAGGGAAATTCCAGCCAGCATACTACTACTCTTAGCTGTAAGTCATTGCATAGGCTGTGGTCTGCCTAAAAGGAATGGCCTGGGAGCCTCAGCATTGCTCTTTATCAGGACGTGAGTATTGCTGCAAAGGCAAGTAGTTCCCCAGGGCTTGAATGAAGCACGGTGTACGAGGCGAGGGGTGGACAAGGAACAGCCGCTACAACAAAGATGCCCACATGGCTGCTTGTGTATAAAGAAGCAAGCTAGAGTTGTAAATTCTTGATTATCAGTTCACAAAGCCAGGAGCACACAACTATGAAATCCTCATTTGAAACCTGGGGTACTTGAGCTTGCAAATTCATGAATATTTCACACGCTATACAAACAGAGCTGCAAATAGCAGCGGAGACCTCCCTGGATAGTAAATGTTCTGTAGTTTAAGTGAGTGTAGGCAATAGCAGGGGGCCTTCACATTTTGAACAGGAAACGAGCCTAACAATACAACAAAGGTTAATTTAGACTATTTTCTTAATGTGCTGTCAAGGGGATCATGCTGGGTGATTTGTTGTAATGAACTCCACCTGGAAGCCTGTTAAATCTGAAACAGGGGTCTGAGTTGTGGAGGGTTACTGTTGTCTCCACAGCTCCGGTTGGTTGAGCTTTAGTTTGATTATTAAGTGACCGTCCCAACAGGGAACAACCAGAAACCTTTGAAGACTGCCAGTTCAGTGTGCTACGTTTAACAGGCAAATTGCTGCATACACGGGCTTGCTGAACAGCTCCCCTGTAAGAAGCAAGAAACTTCACTTCGCTTCAAAACTAGCTTTCATAAGAGAAATGTTGCCACAGCTATTACGGCAAGTGGAAAATACCAGGACAAATTAATCTATTAAGGCTGAACCTCAATACTATTTTAAGCCACTAAGTACTCTTAAGCTAGTTTGGGATACATGACCCATTGTCATTTTTAGTTCTCTGTTTCTGCATTTCTGGTTTCTACTCCCAGAAATAAAGCACTTGACGTATTTGAACTGTAATATATCATATTTAACTGTTAGATACATATGAGCTATTCTATGTGTCAAAGGATCATCAGTTTAGCCAAGAACAAATTAATAGTTAATGGTACTACAAGTGCTTTTTACCTACTTTTAAATGTATTAGTCCCTTAATAATCTTACTGTCCGGAGGCTACTTGCCAAAACAGTATTAGATAGAAGTATTATGAAAAGTACAAATAAATGACATCTATGGAATCTGTGCAGTATTAACTATTAATATACTAATACATTTGGAACAAGTGGGATGCAGCACATTGTTCTACCATTATATATATGTATATAAATTTTAACCTTCTTAAAAGGTTATTCTGCTATGCTTTATAGCACAAAATATATGCAAGTAGAGTAGATTTATGCTGTAAAAACAGAAGTTTGCTTAGACTGTTTCAGTGCAGTTCCATATTCACCCTTTCGTTGTAATTCAGTATGATTTGAAAACACCATGTGGTAAAAACCCCTGTGAACCAGAATCTGACTTTTCCTATGAAATTCATGTCCTAATCTAACACCAGTCAGATCTCAACATTTTGCAAACAGATCTTAAAGCACTAGTTCATACTTGGAAATTTAGAATTTCATTTTGAATTTACACTAATACCTAGTTAATACCTAATTTTTATATATTAGTAACAGTACCTTTGACTATCATAAAAGTAAAAATAAGAAATACAGAACAGGAACAGTTATAAAATGAATCTCTAAGTTTTGCTGACCAGACCGTTCACCAAACTGAGACACTTCAAAGGCAATCTGGAAGTCCATGAATCTCTAAAAGTAACTTAGGGTGTTGTAAGGTATAGTTTGTCTGAATAATATAAAGGTTTAAATATATGTTAACTTCAAGTAAAATTTAGTCAACAAAGAAATTGCTGGTGGTAACTTTTACCTCCAGGGGAATTAATTGTCATATTTTGAATGATGTATTAAGATCATAAACACAGAACATGATTTTCTACAGAAAATGGAATAACAGGGAGGAGAAAAAATGCAGGTTTAATGGTCAGTATGTACAGGGTGCTCTTAAGCACCTTGCATTCAGCTGGGTGTACCTGGAGGAACCAAAGCTGCTACAGACAACTCCACATGTCAAACTTCCTAATGCAGGTGAGAGGACTGAAATGCTTTGAGCCTGTAAATTTAAAAACCTAAACTTATTTCATAAGGTTGACCACAACCACCACAAAATGAGTCTTGTGAGAAATGAGTTTGTTGTTTGATTGAATGATCCTTGGCATTTTGAATAACAGCAATAGTAATTAATTTTTTTTTTCCTTCTGGTTTATAAAGGGCATAACATAGAAAAAGGCTTTGACAAATACATAAAAATGCAAACTCAGTTTATACCACTTCAAAACGGTGCACTAAGGTGGAGATTAATCATTAATAGAATTAATTCTGTTCTCCAGAAAGAACAAAGACATTTTGTGTATAATTATTGATCTACTCAGTAGGACCCTTTACCACTTCATGGAAAAAAAGGTAAGTCTCATGTTACAAAAAGAAACATATAACTAGAAAAATTATCCTGTTGACTTATAATGTTGAAGATTACTTTATCTATAAGATGATAAATTATCTGAGAACGAAGTGTTTTGAATGAAAGATCATAGGATCTGTTCTGAACCCTAAGCTGGAAAAACAACTGTAGAAAACTTGGTGCTTATAGAATTCATATATTCTGTTCCTGGAAGGTTTATTCAAATTTATTGCTTTTTGAAAAGACGGAATCAAACCAGTAAAAAAATAGATTTGTGAATTAAATTGGGCAGTCTCCATATATTTTAAATTTCTGCAAAATTAGCCGGTTTTTAATCAACTCTCTGCAAAAATTGAGGATTTTCATACATATTCAAAATTAATGGATTTCAACCTCATATAGGGAACCAAAGTTTCAACCCCCAAACCTCAAAGGTATACAAGAGTTTTAACCTCCCATTCAAAAGTTCAGCTGTGCAAAAGCTAGTGTGAGGTTTTCTTTAAAAGTCATTAGCCAAATTTCCCCAAACCAGAAACCACTTTACTTCTAAAAATAAAAGGAAATGTGCTTATTTTTAATAAATATTTATCATGATCCCACTGGGAGTGTTTTAAAAAACTTTTGTATTTATGTATGTGCATAAATACATATGAATGCCAATTTCTTAAAAAGAACATTTGAATATTACTATCTATATTTTTATATCCAGGCTAATCTACCTACATGATTCAAGTTCCTCACCTAAAAATAATGTGAAAAATTTTGTACTCCATTGTAATTGCAGGGTTTTTAAAAGAATAACATAGCAGAAAAATATAGCAATGTGAACCTTCCTCCCATATCACATCAATGCACATTGGCCACAGTGCAATCCAAAATTATTCATAACACAGAAATAGCTAATGTATTAGTCAGGCTACATTAAATAGGGTTTCAGCTGATGCTTCAATATTTCAATGCCTTAAAACAGTCTCTGTTTCGAGAATGATTAATACTTCTTAGTCTCTCTATCATGATTTTGTTGTTGACCACCAGTACAGAACTCAAATGTTTTCTATTCAGTACTTTTTAGAAAATGAGATGTACTGACTGTGTGTCTTTGGTCTACTTCTAACACTTCACTGACTTTTTACAGCTCCAAGCTATTAAATGCACTCTGCCTCTGGGACGTACATTTCTCAACAGCCATCTTCTCCCTGCTTTGGTGACTCAATGATCAGGTGACCCAGGGCCTTTTTCAATCATAGTTCATATTTCAGTAACTTTACAGGTCTCCTGACAATATATCTACTTTGCAGATATGAGATGACAAAGTTAGCTTTAAATGAATTAGCTCAGGTCAGCAGTTCAGTTGTAGCAACCCAGTATGAACTCATTTATTCTGTTTGTCAGCAAATAGGGTGTCATTCTTAAGTCTCCTGAAGGAGAAAGTAATTATTTTTTTTAAGAGTTACAAACCTTACAAACAAACAACTAAATAAGGAAAAGGTCTTTTAGAAGTGTCTTTGTTAGTGCAGCTAGTGTAGATAAAGCAGTCAATCTTGGAAATGAAAAAATCTACTGTTGCATCAGCATGACACCATGCCCTCCCCTTTACTTGAATGCAATGCCCTACCATATGCTGCACTTACATGACTCCAAAGAAAGAATTTTGCCCCATCCTAATTTCTACCACATGGAAAAATAAGCTTACAGTGAGACCCCAATATCTTTACACAGAATTGACCTGTGAATCAAGTCCTCCACACAGGTAAATGCTCCTAAGACAAGTGGATTTTGATAATTATCATTCTTGGTTAACATTTTACAAACTTTCTTTCTCTCTTCTCTAGAGTATGGAATCATAGAATCATAAAATCCTTGCGTTAGAAGGGACATTTATTTTAAGGCCATCTAGTCTAACCCCCCTGCAGTGAACAGGGATCTTCAACCTTCAACCAGAGCAGGTTGCTCAGAGCCCTGTCCAACCTGACCTGGGATGTTTCCAGGGATGGGGCATTCACCACCTTGAGGGGGGTCTCCCCAGAGCAGGGCAGAGGGGCAGAATCCCCTCCCTCGTCCTGCTGGCCACGCAGCTTTGGGGGCAGCCCGGGGCACGGGTGGCTTCTGGGCTGCCAGCACACATGGCTGGCTCATGTCCAGCTTTTCATCCACCAGGACACCCAAGTCCTTTTCCATGGGGCTGCCCTCCATCCCTTCATCCCCCAGCCTGTGTGATACCAGGGGTTGCCCCGACCCAGGGGCAGGACCCTGCCCTTGGCCTTGTGGAACCTCAGGAGATTCACACGGGCCCATTCCTCCAGCTTGTCCAGGTCCCTCTGGATGGCATCCCATCCCTCAGGCATGTCAACTGCACCACTCAGCTTGGTGTCCTCTGCAAACTTGCTGAGGCTGTACTGGAGCCCACTGTCTATGACACTGATGAAGGTATTAAAAAGTACTGATCCCAACATGGACCCCTGAGGGACACCATTCGTCACCGATTTCCATCTAGACATGGAGCCATTGACCACTATGCTGTGGATGCAACCATTCAACCAATTCCTCATCCACCCAACAGCTCACCCATCAAATCCGTCTCTCCCCGATTTAGAGAGAAGGATGTTGTAGGAGACTGTGTCAAAGGCCTTACAGAATTCCAGATGGATGACATCCGTAGCTTTTCCCTTGTCCACTGAAGTGGTCACTCCATCATAGAAGGCCACCGGGCTAGTCAGGTAGGACTTGCCCGTGGTGAAGCCATGCTGGCTGTCTCAAATCACCTCCCTGTCTTCCGTGTGCCTTAGCATAGTTTCTAGGAGGATTTGTTCCATGATTTTCCCAGGCACAGAGGTGAGGCTGGCAGGTTGGTAGTTCCTGGGATCCTCCTTGTTAACTTCTTTAAAAAATGGGTGCAATGCTTCCTTTTTTCCAGTCTCCAGGGACTTCACCAGACTGCCAGGACTTTTCCAGTGTCATGGAGACTGGCTTGGCAATTGCATCAGCCAATTCCTTCAGGACTCTGTGGTGTGCCTCGTCAGGTCCCATAGACTTGTGCATGTTCAGGGTCCTCACGTGATCTTGAACCTGATCTTCTCTTACAGTGGGAAGGACTTTGCTCCTCCAGTTCCTGTCTTGCAGTCCATTGACTCAAGAGGTGTGGGAAGAGCCACTGCCAGTGAAGACTGAGGGAAAGACATCATCGAGTACCTCAGCCTTCTCCTCCGTTGTTGCCAGTCCACCAGTCTTGCTCATCAAGGGGGGTACACTTTCTTTGACCCTCCTTTTTTTTGGCTTACACAGCTGTAGAAGCCCTTCTTATTATTCTTTGCCACCCTTGTCCAGTTCAGCTCCAGTTCACCTTGCCCTTCTTTACTTCGTCCCTACACAAGACACCTGTCCCTGCTTCCACTGCCTGTGCATTTCCTTCTAGCCCTTTAGTTTGCCCAGCAGGTCTCCACTGGGTCTCTTGACTTCCTTTCCTGATTTCTTACACTCCTGATAACTATGAGTCTATGTCCTGCTCTTCTGAAAAAGACAAGCATTATTTTGGGATGCATGAAACAAAGAATGGGTTACAAGATGTAAAATAATTTTCAATAGTTGTTGACATTGATCAGATTAGTCTCTCTGTTTTGAGATGTTATCATCAAGACAGGGTATGATTGAATGGAAAGAGTCCAAACGATAGTAATGAGAAGCATCAGAGATCTACCTGACACAGATTTGATCAGTCTTAAAAAAGACTGATAGAAGAAGAGGGGAAATATTATACCTTTCAAATATATAGACACCTGTTACAAAAACACAGGGAGTCGTGTATGAGACAAGGGAGAGAAATAATTTGGACATTAAACTAGCCAATGTTAACTGATTTCTGTCAAAATTTCTAATTTATATATATATTATGACAAATCTGAAAAGGAAAATTCTGCATGTTTGCAAGAATGTGGATTCTGATGGGAAATACATAGGTTATTTAAATAATCCTCACCGAATTTCTGACAAATACACAGTTACGACTTTAATTGTAAACCCTTGAAATGTATTTTAATATATGAAAATTTCTTATTTTTATCAGTCTGTAAAAATATCTAGTGTCTGGATGTTCATATCACATTTTCTAAAACTCATACGTACATCTTTCTTTATATTCCTGGGCAGCTGTTGTCAAAATTAATAAGTAGTATAAAAAAGTACATAAAACCCCCTTATTTTTTTGCATTTGGCAATATCCATTGTCCTATAATTAAAAATGACAAGATTTCAAAGAGATGGAAAATTAAAAGGGGAATGGAAAAATAGAAAGAACGGAAACCGCAGTGAGAGGGATCCAAATTATAGTTCAAAATAAGACAAGAAGACATACTGCATAGGAATATTTAGAAAAAGAACAACTTTTAAAAAGTTTTTCTATAATGCCGAAATTAGTGTAAAATACTTGTAGGAGGAGGAGAAACAGTAGACACACCTTCCAGTTTTTTCTCAGATATAAATATAAAGAGGGTGTATGTTCCATTGAAAAAGAAGACAACTTGCTATTGTCTATTGTCTTTTAGAAAAGCCTACAAAGACATTTCTGAAAGATTTCTTCTGGGTATTATTTATTTTGAAGGAGGAGAGTTTCAGATTACCAAGCAGGTTAAACATCACCTCCTAGAATACACAGGTCTTTGGGGTACAAGAGGTAAATCTTGTCAAAAGGATTAAACTTTGTCTGGAAATGTGAAGGTACCACACATCTTGCAGTATTCTAAGCAGAAGCCCACCGAGAAAAACTACATAACCAAAATCATATTAAACTATAAAAACTACATAACCAAATTCATATTAAACAATAAATCATTGTTTAATATGAAGGTTTCAAAATATTTTTAGAAATAGCTAAATAAGATGCTTGGCACACAAAAAGTGATGTTTAAAAGGTATTTAACGTCAAGACTACCCATTTCCATAAATCATACATAGCTTGGTGATACATACATAACTCTTTAGTTAACATAACAGCAAAGGATATTTATTTCATGATTTATAATGAATGAAGGAGGATAATACCTGAAGGGAAATAGTTACTGAGAATGGAAAATTTGAGCATGAGAAGAAAAGTGTTTAAAATTTTCTAAGATAGGTATTTCCTGGTGCTATAATGTGTAACCGAGCATTTTGGCTTTCTACACAGGGTGGATACTTGCCTGAAAAATACGGAATAAAACTATGAAAGGGTAATTTTCCATGGAAATTTTATACAAGCATATTCTGGTGTTATAAAAAGCAACAAAAGAGACATAGCAGACAGGAGAAACTTTCTTAAGAAACTGCTGAAGTAGATTAATTGTTTAGAAGGACTATTCAAATCTAGGGCTTCAGAAGAGTAGCCAACCTGAAACAGTGGTGTGCTGAAATGGCACCACTGAGCAGAGCTGTATAGCACAAGCAGAGGAAAGCATACCGCTTCCATAAATGCCCTCACTAGGATGTGCAAGTTTTTACTCAAAGAGTAAAAACCCCTTTCTTTGTCACAAGGATGTAAACATTTTTTTCTCATTAAAGAAAGCAACAATTAACACGTTTTTGCAGATTCATAATATTAAATAAATACTGGCAGAAAGTCACATCAAGAAGCTCCAATCTGCCACTAAAAGTAAAACTACCACTGATTATAGATCAGGTCAGCATGGCTTGATCCAGCTGAATTGTGAATGCCTCCAAGGGTATTGGAGGTGTAAAAACCTCCTGGGTAACCTGTTCTGGTGTTCCAATATCCTCCTAGGGAATAAAAATTTCCACTGGTCTGTTCTCTTCCACTTAGCCAAAAGTAGAATGTGACTATTCTGGTCAAGCATGATTTGTGCTCAGAAAAGGCAAGTGACTTTATTTGCATAAACATGGATTGTAAGCAGTCATGCTTCATCATCACCTGCAGTTCCTCAGGTCAACCTTTTGCTTTCCTGACCCATGACTTGAGTCTCTGTATTCATTCATTTGTGGATGTAAAAAAATTAAATAAATACAAAATGATCATCACTCCAGGGAGGGAACAGGAATATTAAATGAAGGAGCAGTATTTTTATTTTCCCAAATTGAGCACTGAATAGCTATATCAATTCCTTCCACTTAAAACACTGAGGGAAAAGTTACAAATTTTCCTCTGACATCTTTGTATTTCCCACTGGTGTTTTGTATCTTAGAAGTTAACATACCTTACATACCAGGACATCCTATATTTTACAGTTGCTATGGCAATTGCTAATTGGATATTGATTAGAAGAGTAAGTAGTGTTCTAAAAAAGCTATGCAATTAGCTACACAACCCTAAGGATATCTATAACGGTATTAACATATGCACTTTTGCTTTGAAAAATTTCTGTATCATCATTGCTTTCAGGTTATCAAACACTTGCTGAGTGAATCTAACCCATTTTCAAAGCTGCGCACCTCTGAGCAGCCACATCCTGATTTTCACATGCAGATCTGACAGGAAGTGTCCTACTGCAGCATGGAGTTCAGTGTTAATAAACAGGTTGGTCTTTCTGTGAAGATACGAAGAAATATCATTACGGGACTGTTAAACATATTTTCCTCAGGGCCACACTGAGATAAGAAACAAATCCAAACCAGAACAAAGCTGAAATATAACCCACAAAAATGCCAGTCAAAACTGTGTCTATCATGGTAACATGACATTAGCCTTTTAATCTTCTGGAAGTTACTGACAAGTGAGGTAAAGAAAATGAAGTAGTATGCTTTCTAAAATTTTAAGTGAGTGATTCTTTAAAGAAGGATCCTCAAAATAAAGTGCTCAAAGTGCTCTCTTTTCCCAAAAGAGAAAAAAATTGTGATCAATATTTCTTCTTATGTTTACACATTAATTCTTATTACCTATTTTACTGGCAAAAAACAGGCATTAGACTAATGTCATTTAACTTGATGGGGATGTTGGAAATACCTCCAAGAAGATTACCTAGACTAAGCAGCAAATAAAAACACAGGTAGTATAAAGAGTAAGTTTTACTTAAGTGCATATTAACTACTGATCTAATAAAGATGATCTGCAACTTCCTTGTCTGTGCAATTAAACCAAGGTATTTATTATACATACTGTATTTTAATGATTTACAGATGGTATATGGTATTTAGAAAAGAGAACTTTATTAAAAAAATGTAACTTCAGTGTGGGAAAACATTATCAATTCTACTCCTCCATAGTAAAAAAATGCAAAGGCATTTTTTAAAGTTACTTTCAAACTACTTTCCTTGGTTCATAAAATGCCACTGGCAAAAATAATACTGCTTTTATAATGTAACTGTGGTGACATATTTGTAAAGCAGCATGTAAGCACTCATAAAAGGGTAATGACTTCCTTAAGTGATAATAAAATAAGCTTTCATGTAGAGGTTCTAGTACTGTTCATGTGCAACAGTAGTAACATTACGTATTATTTCTTCTACAACAACTCAAGGTTCTACAAGGTAGGAATGGTTAGTATCTCTTTGGCACAAGCCAGTTTGGGACGTTACGGATGCATCTGCACTACCATTTTACTTCAGTTCAAAAATGCAGTTTGGAAGCAAATCTCAGCATCAGTACATCTAATCCTAGCAAACTGGCCCCAAGTTATAGTGAGTACTCTTACAGCATGTGTGCCAGGTTTCTTTTGGATTAAATTAAAGTGGGAAATGTACTCTTGGAGAACATCTGAAGTGTTGTAATCACATGGGACCATACAAGCAACTTGCACGTAAATCTTCTAAAAGATATAATGTTTGAAGGATGACAACACAAAGAGCTTAAAAATTTAATTTTCTTTTGTTGCTAACTCATAGTTTCTTTATTATACAGCCTGGACAATGTTACTAATTCAGTCCGCTTGGTGATGAGAATGCTTTGGAGAAAAACCAGTTGAGTTCCTGCACAAACAACTAAGGGTTTTTCAACCCCCCATGCAGAACTCAGCAAAAATATCTCTGCTCTCTCACTGATTTCTTATGGGATTGTCACTTCTCTAGTCATGCATGTATATGAGGGTGAGTAACAGGAACCAAGTGAAGGAAGTGTCTAGAGCATACCTCATCTCTAGATAAATCCAGCTGCATGCTTTCTTCGTTGATGGTCAAGCTTTTTTAAGTACAGTTTGTAATCACCAAAAGTGAGATACATATGGCCACAAGTGGGAAATTTGGCATAGATACACCAGGTCAGGACTTCCAGTCCTTCGGGATAGACTTGAAACACATACATAAATGGTTGCATACAAAGATAGAGCAAAATTAGTAGAATTAGGTAAAACAGACAAAATAAATCTGTGTAGAGATTAAATAGCAACAAGGGAACCAAAGCCTTTATCTTCATTGCCCTCTTTTGGAACAATTAAATTCACTGAGCTCAGAGTGAAGTGCTCTCATTTGAGTGGATCTGGCTGTGGAATGACCTTTTTAGAGGAAATTAGTATATGAGGAAATTAACTTATTGATAAAGGCTTCCTACTCCTAGCTGATAAATTTTGCAAAGTAATATCTCTACTATTCATTTTCAAATGCTCTAACCCCAGAGAAATGCCTTTTACTCTCTCTCTCATAAGGGAAAACAGAGCTTCTGAGTACATTTCAAGCCAATACACTTTACTCATAAGGAAGTCATAACTAACAATAGTAGCTGGTGATACAAAACTCAAAGTTTAAATGAACATTAAAAATACCCTGAATGTAATTGATTTCAAGCTTTTAATGAAATATTCAATTTGAAAGAGATATTTGATGAACAAAAGCTTTAAAGGAAACATTTTTGTTCCAGTGCCATTTCATTGGGAAGATTTCTAGGTCCCACGTGGAATTTGTGGGTAAAAAGAGAGTAATTAACTTTCTGATAGTCATTTAGGTAGGAAGAATAAATTATTTAATCATTTCAGAAACTTTTTTCCTATCTGTTTTGTTCATATGTGGGCATGCACACCTGTTTATATGTTTATGTGTGTGAGAAAAAGAGAGACGAAGAGAGAAAGAGAAAGAGGTTCTTCTGTATCACACATCAAGACAAAACCAATACCTTTTGAAAGTGAAAAGCAAATATGCTGACCCTCTCCCTCTACTTCCTTACCTGCTACACATACCATGAAGTTAGTTAACTTCCCTGATGCCTCAAGACTGACTCCCTGCTCAGCCCAGTTAAGACCAGGTCTTAGATTACACAAGTGTGTGCTAAATGCTGGATGCTAAAATCCATCCAGCTCTCTAAGTCAATAATTAATGACTGATACAAAATGCAACATCCCATAAAAAACAGAGTGAAATACCACCATATCAGGATAGTCAACAACTTTGTAGATGTGACATGCTTCAGGGGGCTTTCAAGATGGAGAGTCAAAAGCTTCACAAATTAAATTGGAAAGGAACTACAAAAACCGTTCATATTCTACAGAATATTAATACCAGTGCAATCTAATCTCCACATTGATGTACATGAGTTCACTTTTTGAGTAAATGAGTACATGAGTAAATTTTTCAGGTCTTAATTTCCCTGTTTTGATAATGAACTTTTTATTTAGCCTAAACACTTTATTCAGCATTCTTTCTGCAAAACTGTCCAAACACAAGGCAGAAATAAGAAAAACCCATCTTATATAACAAGTCATTTTTATAGAGGGTACAGAAGAGTGACTAGATGAGTTAGCCACAAAAGAAGGACATGCAGACACATTATGATTTAAGACATTTGTTTGAGAAGGAAACAAACTGCTATAATTAAGAAGGACAGAGTCCAAAACAGGCAAAGGCAAAGAGAGAATGACTGTGATATCCTCAGTGATAAAGCCCTCACGCAGTTGGAAACTTAAAAATCAAATAATTGGACATGCCTGCATGCTGGCATTCCTCAGAGAAGGTTGCAGACAATAGATTTAGCTACTAATTTTAATATTCTACTTGCTCCATAAAATACAGAGTGAAATACAAAGTATAGACTCAGCATTGAGAATGAACATGAACTGAGAGATAAATCTCCAGACACATCAAGCTAACAATATAAAAAAAATAACCATCAGGTTTAAAGCTCCCTTTGTATTCCTTCAATTCTAAAGGTCTCCAGCGTAAATTCAAGACTTCAGACTTTGTAGTATAAAATAATTTTGGAGATGATGGAAGAGGAAGGAATTGGTCATTCTTCCAACCTAGCTCTAGCTTGCAACGAAAACGTATTTCAAAGGAATCTTTGAACTTATGTTGTGTAACACATACCTGATTAATATATCAGTGTGTTGGTTTTTTTCCCTAAAAGTCACCTTCCTAATCATAGACAGAAAAGAACAGACCACAAGTAAATACCTTCTCTTTAGGTAGAGGATTTAGTAGCATGAGTATCATGAATTTTGTACTCATTTGAGAACAAACACTAAGGCTGCAATTCTCACTACTCCATTGACAACACTCCTGTGGCTCAAAGCAGTTACAGCACTGGTTTAACCAGCCAGTGCAATATTTCTCCCACTGGGATAAGATTTAATTAGTGTTATAATTTAACTAAGGGGCTTAGACTACAGCAAATAAAGTAAGAGTACCCCTTTCCCTGACATTTCTGGATAGGAAGGCATTGGGTAAGAGTCAGATGAGGAAAAAAACACAAACAGGTAAAATGGATGAAAAAAGACATTCAAAGCAGTTTCATCTAAAATGGCCAAAGTTTCTGGGTTTATCATGTTTTCAGCTACATAAAGCCAACTGGAAAAAAAAAAAAAATTAACACTTTCACCATGCTAGAATTATATACTTTCCTGTTTGCCGTCTGCAACCTATTATAGTCTCTCTGTGTGATCCTTGTGGAAATACACCCACTAATGAAGCGACTGCTCTTTAATATATTTTCCATGATATGTGCACACTACTTATCTCTTAATGTAGAAGCTACTGTGCAAGTCTAATGCCCCTTCATAGAAATTATAGTTCTCAATCTGTTCCTAAACCAGATGGTTTTATCCAAAAATGGATTGCAGATGAGATAAGGGAGGGACAATCTCCAAAGATTGGAGGTCATTTATGGTTTCAACTTTGCTGCTTAAAATCCACAAACAGATCCTACAGTGAAGGCAGTAGCAGAGATTTGCAGTGATGAAGCAAACCCAAATAGCATTTCTGGTCACAGGCTAGTTTCCAAAAGCTCAACTTGCTGTACAAAAGGAAAAAAAAAAAGACAACTTATAATTGTAAGTACTTTTGACAAAGGATAAGTTTTGAAAATCATCTCTCCTTATAAACCAATGTATGGTATGTTTCTCATGACAAAATTAACTTTACAGTTTGTTTTTATTTTAGTATCATGAAGATTAAGTTATTTCAGAGTGCCAGAGTCACAATCACAACTCCAATTAAAAATTCACAGAAAGAGCTGCTAATAGAGATTCAGTCACTGAATACAGATATTGTCACTTGGACATCTCTGCACTTTGTCTTTCAACCATTTCACACTTTGTAGGCAAGGCTGTAAAGGTCAGATTTGGATACAGAATCTGTCAGTAATAAAGGAGGATCCAATTTGGTTTCACTATTTAAAATTATTTTATAGCTCTCTTTTGCATCTGTCTATGAAATTCCCAAAGCTGCAGGTGGATGAATGAGGACACACTACCACTGAGCCTGCTCCCACCCACAGGAGAAAGCTGTGGTAAAGTTACTTTGCCAAGAGAGAGCATCATCTCAGCCACAGCCCTCAGGTGCTCTCTAGGCAATGCACGCTGCTTGCAGTTATGGAAGAGTGGCCTGAAAAGCTGCTGTTCAGCTTCTCATTTTAACCATTAAAGTCTCATCTCACACTAGTTTTTCAATAACTATGTACTCCACTAATTAGACACTAGTGCAATAAACCAAAGGTATACTGTTGCAGCCAAGTCTCTGAAAGCCTATTAGCTTTTCAATTAGAAGTATGTAGTGTTAAACATGCCTGTGTGAAAAGTACTTTTAAAAAAGTGTACTTTATTACGAATTGCAGCAACTTCCTTTATTAAAAACAGTCATTGCATCTCAAAAGAATATGTGGCTTTCTCAGGGAAGCATCACAGAGCCAAGAAAAGAGCTGTAGAGATCAGCTAGTAGGTTCCTACTGAAAATGAACATTGAGGTTCCGGTCTTGGATGTTTTCTTTTAATAGGATGCAGTACAGATCAGGGAAACTGCTGCTGCAGATAACACACTTACGTTAACTTTGGAACTATTTTTCTTTAGGACAACCTACTGTATGCATTCGTAGGTTATCCTGACACCTGGAGAAATACAGAGGGCAGAATCTCAACTGTTCAGATTAATCTTCATTAGGAAGCTTTGCGCCTGAAGAATAATTCAAAACTGCCACAAGAGACTCTGCCCTAGAGTACGGTAACGATGAATGCACTTTACTAGTATTTGCACATCCTAAATGGTACACAGACACCTTAACAAACAAAACAAAACATTGCTCCCACGACTGGCTTCAGGATATATTTGACTTGTAATTTTCATGATGTGGAAGAAGCCACTTTATTATGCAAGGCAAAAAAAGAGGCAGCTCTGTGATCTTGTTCTTTAATACCTGTCTTAAGTCTCTCATCTTTCTGAATAAAAGTACTTTATCTTAGAATTAAAAAAAAAATAGAATGGATTGCACAACACTTGTAGAAACCTCACAGAATAGATACTTCAATAGATTAGAATAATTAGTTAATATGTTAATTTTTCAGTAAAAAATTACCCGTGGAGGTTGGTGCTTTTTCTGTGTATATTTCATACATATATTTGTTAAAAACACATTACTTAATAAAAACCAGGCAAAATATGGATTTACCAAACTTGGTAAACATTACCAAACATTGAGCAAGGTGGCTTAGAACGTAATAGTATTTCACTCTGAGTGTTACAATAAGAAGTTTCTAGAACTTTCATTCATGTCCAAAACCTTTAGAGTAAACATGATAGGAGGGAGGAGGTAATCAATAAGAGTTAAACCAGGAGGCTCACAACGTCTTTAATTTAAATGTTTTATAGCTAATTAATTAATTTTTTAAAAATGTGTTTAAATGGTTTTAAATCTCTTTAAATATCAGACACATTGAATTGCTTCATACAAAGAAGTCTGTAGTAATACAACATAACAATGACAAAATGTTCTTTTAAAGGCGAGAACATGGTGCTGAATGGGAATAACTGAGCTCAGAGACCTGATCTTCTGGACGTCAAGGCTATGTGCATTTACAAGGCCTCTCCTGTTCACAATCAATGAAGTGTCAGGCAACACATCAAATAACCATGAGAGGAGCTGAGGCTAAACGACAGAAACTACAACAAGAATACAGCTTTAGCCTAGGAATAAAACATGCACTTTTAAGACTCTGAAAAAGTATAGCTCAGTCTATCCATCTTTTTTTTTTTCTTTCTCTAAAATTAAGCTATATTTTATCCACACACAATACATTGCATTAATTTTGCTAATTCCTTATCCTAGGAGAGGAACTATTATAGCCTGTAACATTGAAAATGTGTCCCGGTTGTTAGATTTTTGTTCCATCAGATATGTTTTACATCTACATATATAAAACATAAACCACAGTTATTGATAATGAATCCAATATACATTTTACCAGTAGGTAATAATAATAATGACATACTCTTGCATTATCAAGTAAGAAATATCTATTGTGTAGCTGCCTTCTATTTTAAAGACTATTAAAGTCAAGCAGAAATTTAACAGCTTTAGAAAACGCTTTATTCCAGTCTTCAAACCGCTGTTTTGTAAATTAACCATCTACATGTGTTACTCTGATGAAGTGACTTTACTAAATCCTTTAAAATTATATTGAATTCCTATTTTGAAGTTTATCTAATCTTTTATAGTACTTAAAAGATGCATGCAGTATGAAATGTGTGGCTGGGATTTACTTCACTAACCCACTTATGTTAAACATATCTTTTCTCATCAAATCCTATATGTTTTACATGCATAAAAAAATAATTACAGCAACATATTAATATCGCTAAGAGACTTGATACAGGCACTCTGAGGAATAGCATTTCATCCATAACTCAGATCTTGTTATCTTTGGGAAAAAAATAGATATTGTTACAGCAGTAAAAGTATACAGTATGTGTCTAATCAAGAGATGAATTTTAAATAAATCCCTTAAGAGGTCTCAAACATAATGAACTTAATGAAAATTAACACAGTGTGAAACAGAGCAGAAATGGAATCATGGACAGCATAAATCAGTGTTCAGACTGAAAGTTCTTAAAAGCTCGTATTATAATTTTGAAAACAATTATCTTAAGAGGTCTTAATAACAAAAAAGCAATAAAGCTATTATAGTCATCCTCTGGAGTGCTCCACTTCACCTTGTTATTAAACTGTTAAAACACAAATAATGCACTTCGGGCTGGGTGACCTCCGTATTTGTTAACATGAACTCTCTCTGTTTTGAAGAAAGGTCACCAAACACGACTCAATCTAGGAGCAAAGAGGTTAAGCAACTTAAACAATGTGTTCCAATATAATTTCATCAAGGTGAGGATCAAACTCAATTATGAGAGATAAGAGAAAATAGATTTTTCCCCCTTTCATCATAATTCTGATTACTATTGACCAATTTTAATAAGGTGACTGTCAGGCGACTTATTATTATTAGTGACCTGTTACTCTGGTTACTTCTTTATGGAGCAGATGAACAGGACACCACTTTTGAAGAAAAAAAACCAGAGAATACACACTAT
Source organism: Phaethon aethereus (assembly GCF_964289735.1). Taxonomy (NCBI): domain Eukaryota; kingdom Metazoa; phylum Chordata; class Aves; order Phaethontiformes; family Phaethontidae; genus Phaethon; species Phaethon aethereus. Next base: position 87,136,338 of record NC_138577.1, on the reverse strand, counting down.
TCTACCTATCTGCCTGGGTATTTTTAATTGCAATAAGCAAGTTTAAACAGAGTTTATCACCCTTTGTAAATGATTTTGAAAACAGCTTCACTCTGCATTTGTTTTAAAGAGAGAGTGAAAATGGTATAATTTACACTTTTCAAGACTTTTTTGCTTTTGTGTCAAAACTGTCCTCACAAAAGATTTCACCTGTGTTCTAGATTAAGAAGTGATTAAAGTGGAGTGGGTTATGAAATTCACATTCCTTATACAAGACTCACTTGGGACTTACTGTCCCAATAATACATAACACTAAAATCATACCAGCGTCATCTTCTAATTGTGTTTATTAGCAACAGGAAGATAATTGTACAACAAACCACCTTACAAAGGCAGCAGAGCAGTGATTTCACCCCAAGGAGCCTCAGTATTCCTTATTTCAGGGACCATGTCTAGAATGAAGGACAAACTCCATCTTCACATGCTTCATACCTTGACCTGAATGACGAAACTGCCTGTAAGAGGTTGTTAAGTCCCAATTATGTCTACTGGGATTTGTGAGTATGGAATGTATTTCATTTCATCTTACTGTAGAGATTTCAGAGGACAGTTTATTTGCTTTTATTTTGAACCTGAAAAAAATTCTTATATTGCTGCAGGGATCCACTGAATTCAGGGGTGCTACAAGTGTTTGCAGGATCAAATTCTTTACTGGCATTATGTTACAGACAAAAGAAAACCTTGCACATTATTTAAATTCTGCTAAATATCACAACCCAACTATTCCCTGAAGTATTTAACTGAAAGAAACAAGAAGGTTTGAGGCTTCTTGATCAGACAGAATAACATCCACAATATGTGAAAAAAAAAAGATATTTCTATGTTGTTTACCCCAAATTGTCAAGTGAAGCACACTGGCAGCACCTTCTTAGATGTGGACATCTCCCCAAAACCGTACATTTTTGGAGCCTTTTTATTGTCTCTGCACAGTTGCTTTTGCTAAGTTGCCCAACTGACTTGATTTTCTCTCTCTTCAAAACCCCCAAACTATTTAAGGACCTGTCTGCCCCTCCTTCCAAAAGCATCGTTCCCTGAACTTCAGTCTGTTGGGCACTTTTTGTCTCTCAACCTTTAGGAGACTTCAGCCTGTGATACTTCGTGGCAGTAAGTTTCACTGCTGAAAATAAAATCATATTTACACTGTTAAATATTTCATCAAGTATTTGGCTGTTCTGTTTTCAAAAGGGATAAATAAAAGTATATGTAACTTCTATTTAAGAATACTTTGCACATATAATTAACATCCCCTTTTTAATTATCTACAAACTGCAATATAAATGTTTCAAGCTCAACAGAATTCTCTTCATGGGACACCTCTACAGACCTTTGCTATTTTTACATATCTATTATGAAAAGAGTAACTAGAAATTAACCAAGTATTTCTAGGAAGTTATATTGTTATCTGTTCCAATTTTTATATGCCTTAATACAACATTAATCTAGCTTCTTGATACCATTAACTCCCAATCATCTAACAGTGGTCTTAATTTGAGGCCAAGTGCTCTGCACTATTTATCTCCTCATCAACAAAATCTGACAGTTTGCTCTTACTCTTTGTTTTATCTTAACTAATTTATCATTTTTAATTTTACTTTCCTTTTCAAAACTATCTT